>NC_058386.1:82742688-83089372 GCF_018350175.1 Felis catus | reverse complement strand
TTATTTTTCATAACTGAGTAACTACATATATATATATATATATATATATATATATATATATATATATATAGTTTCTTGAAATTGAATTGCTGATTCAATTTCATTATTATTCATTGGTCTGTTCAAACTTCCTATTTCATCCTAGTTCAGTTTTGGAAGATTGATAAAATTATTGGCTAATTTATTCCTAACATTTAATTCTTTCTGTTACTTTGTTATTAGCATGTAGAAATGCAAGATTTCCACATATTGATTTCGTATCCTGCAAATTTACTGAATTCACTTCTCAGCTTGAAGAGTTTCCAGGTGGAGTCCTTAGGATATTCTATAAATAGTATCATGTCATCTCCCAAAAGTGGAAGTTTTTACTTCTTCCTTACTAATTTTGAATGACTTTTTTTGTCTTTTTCTTGTCTGAATGCCATGGCTGGAATTTCCAGTATTGGGGTTGAAAATAAAAAGTGCTTAGAGTGGACATCCTGTTCTTGTTCCAGTCTTAGAGGAAAAGCTTTAAGTTTTCGCCATTGACCCCAATGTTAACTGTGGATTTCTTATACATGGTCTTTATTATCTTGAGGTATGTCCTCTCCTCTCTACACCCCCTTTGTTGAGAGTTTTTATCATGAATGGATGCTGTATGTTATCAAATTATTTTTTCTGCATCTATTGAGAAGATCACATGATTTTTATCCTTTCTGTCATCAATGTGATGTATTGATTAACATGGAATGATTTGCAAATATTGTACCACACTTGCATTCCTGGAATAAATCTTACTTGATCACGGTGAGTGACTTTTTTTAATGAACTATTGAATTCGGTTTTCCTAATGTTTTTGTTGCTCAGGACTTTTGCATCTATGCTCATCATATATATTTGCTGGTGAGTAGTTTTTCTATTTCTTGCTCTTGCTTTCACTATCTTTGTAGTGTATTTTTTAAGTTTTTTATTAATTTATTTTGAAACACAGAGAATCAGAGAGAGGGCTGGAGAGGAAGGAGAGAGCAGAGAGTGAGGCAGAGTGCAGAGAGAGAGGAGAGAGAGAAAAAATCCCAGGCATGCTTCATGCTTATATCCTTTCCCCCCACCCCCGCCACCGATGTGGGGCTGGAACTCACAAAACGTGAGATCACGACCTGAGCTGAAATCAAGATTCGGATGGTTAACTGACTGAGTCACCCAGGTGCCCCTGTAGTATGTTTTTCTTGTTTTGGTATCAGGGTTTTTGCTGGCCTTTTTAGAATGAATATGGACATTTTACATTCTCTCCTATTGTTTGGAATAGTTTGAAAAGAATAGTTATTAAGTCTTCATTAAGTATTAGTAGAATTCACCTCTGAAGCCATCTAGTCCTGGACTTTTGTTTGTTGGGAGCTTTAAGATCACTGATTTGATTTCATGTCTGTTAACTGGTCTGTTCAAACTCTCTATTTCTTTCTGGTTCATTTTTGGAAGACTGTATGTCTCTAGGAATTGATCCATTTCTTCTAGATTGTCCAATTTGTTGCCATATAATTTTTCATAATATACTCTTATGATCCTTTGTATTTCTTTGGTTTCCGATTTGTTTCTCCTCCTTCATTTCTGCTTTTATTTCTTTGAATCCTTTCTCTTTCTTTCTTGTTGAGTCGGGCTAAGGTTTGCAGTGTTATTTTTGATAGAATCAACTGCTGGTCTTATCAATCTTTTCTATTTTTTTATTTGTTTGTTTGTTTGTTTGTTTTTAGTCTTTATTTCACTTATTTGCACTCTAATCTTTACTATTTCCTTTCTTCTACTAGCTTTGGACTTCTTTTTCTAGCTACTTTAGGTGTAGAGTTAGGTTGTTTCCTTGAGATTTTTCTTGCTTGTTGAGGTAAGCCTGTATCACTGTAAACATCCTTCTTAGAACTGCTTTTGCTGCATCCCAAAGATTTTGGATTGTTGTGATTTCATTTTCATTTGTTTCCACATTTTTTAAATATCCCCTCCGATTTTTTTGGTTGGGACACCCATTGTTTAATAGCATGTTGTTTAGCTTCCATGTATTTGTTTTCTCTTCAGATTTTTCCTGTAACTTATTTCTAGTTTCATACTGTTGTGCTTAGAAATGATGTTTGATATGCTCTCAATTTTCTTAAATTTGAGACTTGTTTTGTGGCCTAACATGGGATCTATCCTGAAAAATATTCCATGTGCACTTGAAAAGTTTGTGTATTCTTCTGGTTTTGAATAGTATGTTCTCTATATATCTATTAATTCCATCTGGTGAATTGTGTCACTCAAAGCTACTGTCTCCTCATCAATTTTCTGGCTGTGTGATTTATCTATTGATATACATGGGGTGCATCCATAGCTGTGCCAGAAAGACAGATTGCAAACACCTAGTCTGACTGTTGGACTCCCCCCCCCCCACCAACCAATGAAAGCCTCTCAGTTGGCCATGCACCAAGCAAGACCTGCTATTCAGTGCACCAGAAACTATGGCAGAGAGGGTAATGGCAGACAGCTAGCCGGCATGCTGCCCTACCCACCTACCTGCCTATAGCAACCTCAGATAGGCTAATCAGCTACACATGGCACAAAGTCTGCCAGTGCACCCACAGCAGGCAAAGTGGATCATTGCAGCAGCTTGGCTGAAGGCAAATATGGCTCAGCCAAAACAGTAGAGCACGTGAAGACCACCTAAGAAGTACCCTTGGGGTTCCTGGTTCTAGTGGCTGGGAGGATTGTGGTACAGGGTACCACAAGAACTCTTCTACAGAAGGCCACTCCCTTCAAGACCAGGAGATGTAGATGACCTCCCTAATGCATAGAAAAAAAACACAGAGAGTTAGAGAAGACAGGACTATATCTCAAGTGCAGAAACAACAGAAAAATCACAGCAAATGAGCTAAATGAAATGGAGATAAATAACACACCCCATAAAGAATTCAGAGTAATGGTCATAAAGATGACCCACTGGACTTGAGAAATGAGTGGATGAACTCAGTCAGAACTTCAACAAAGATATAAAAACACAAAAAGAACCAGTCAGAGATGAAAGAGTCAATAAGTACAAAAAATACATCACAAGGAATCAACAACACATTACAGGATGAGGAAGATCAGATTTATGTTTGTTTTAAACTCTTTTTTCTGCACTCAGAAACATAATTGCAATTTTGCAAATGAGGGAATTGAGTAACTGTGAGCTGAAACAAAAGTCATCAAGCTCCTCCTGTTTGTAAGTAGAGAACTAGGGTTTAATCCTCGTCTGTTCCCAGAGCACACAGTTATAACCAGTACACTTAGGAAGAAGAGTAAGACTCCGGGTGCCTGGGTGACACAGTTAGTTAAGCATCCGACTCTTTTTCTTTTTTAATTTTTTTTAATGTTTATTTATTTTTCTGACAGAGACAGAGACAGAATGCGAGTGGGTTAGGGGAAGAGAGAGAGGGAGACACAGAAGCAGAAGCAGGCTCCAGGCTCTGAGCTGTCAGCACAGAGCCTGACACGGGGCTCGAACTCACGAGCTGTGACATCATGACCTGAGCCGAAGTCGGACGCTCAACCGACTGAGCCACCCAGGTGCCCCAAGCATCTGCCTCTTGATTTCAGCTCAGGTCATGATCTCATGGTTCATGGAGTTGACCCTAATGTCTGGCTCTGCGCTGACAGCATGGAGCCTGCTTGGGATTCTCTCTCTCTCACTCTTTCTCTGACAATCCCTCACTCTCTCTGTCTTTCAAAATAAATGAATTTCTAATTTTTTTTTTTTTTAAGGAAGAAGCATAAGAGTCTGTCAGCTTATGGTGAATGATGTTAGGTTGGAGCCATATCTTGATGGTGTCAAAAAGAAAACTACAGGCCCAGGATGGAATCATTTATGCTAGCCCAAGTCACAGAACTGGGCTTAATTACTAACCTAGTGACAACTTCAAACTCCCCTAGAAATGTGATTTCAACTTGTCAGTCAGGAATTTTCTTGTCATCACCAGTAAGGTAATCTGTCGCAAGACAACTAGAGTTGCTCATTGCTACTGCATTCTTCATTGTTTCTTGTGCTGTTCAGTTCACGGAGCCTGTAAGTATGTATTATAATTTTTAGGAGAATATACATCATCTCCTTCCATCCTAGACTACCCCTCTGTCACCTTATATGTACTGATTCTTTTATCAATTTCTGTTTTAAACTTCCAATTTTTAAAAAATATAATGAATTACAGGGGCACCTGGGTGGCTCAGTCAGTTAAGCATCTGACTTTGGCTCAGGTCATGAACTTGTGGTTCGTGGGTTTGACCCCCATGTGGGGCTCTGTGCTGACAACTCAGAGCCTGGAGCTTGCTTTGTATTATGTGTCTCTCTCTGCCTCTGCCCCACTCACACTCTGTCTGTCTCTCTCAAAAATAAATAAAAACGTTTATAAAAAAGAGAAAAGAAATAGAATCAATTACAATATACCTGCTAGTTTCCTGCCCTGTGCATAGGTAAAAGGTAGCATATTATGCACAATTGATCTTCAATACACATTTATGACAAAAAGAAAATGAATTTGATAAAACATATCAATAAAAGGAAGGATAAATACTATGTGGTCATTTCACCAGATGCAGAAAATGCATTTGACACGGTATAACATCCATTCATGATAAAGACCCTCAACAAAGTGGAATTAGAGGGAACATACCTCAATATAATAAAGACCATATATGACAGACACAGAGCTAACATTATATCAATGGTGAAAAACGGAAAACATTTCCCCTAAGGTCAGGGACAAGACAAGGATATCCACTCTCACCATTATTATTTAACAAAGTATTAGTAGTCCAAGCCACAGGAGTGAAGAGGAAGGAAAACAAAGGCATCCAAATTATAAAAGAAGAAGTAAAATGTTTACAATTTTCAGACTACATGATGCTATATACAGAAAACACTAAACACTCCACTGGGTGGGGGGGAAACTACTAGAACTGGTAAATGAATTTAGTAAGGTTTCAGGATACAGAGTCACCATATAGAAATCCATAGCATTTTTTTTTTTTTAACTGAAAACTTATGTTTTCTTATTTTTGAGTAAACTATGGAGTGATGCTTCAGACTGAATAAATATGGATACAAATTTGTCCTATCTTTGCCATATGGCTATTATTGTTTTAGTGTGAAATTTATTGGCAAATTGCTTTCCATACAACACCCAGTGCTCAGCCCAACAGGTGCCCTCCTCAATGCCCATCACCCACTTTCCCTCCCTCCCACCCCCCATCAACCCTAAGTTTATACGCAGTTTTTAATGGCATTTTATATTCCAAAATGAAGCAAAAGAAAGAGAAGTTAAGAAAGCACTCCCATCCATATCACAAGAAAGATAATAAAATACCCAGGGGTAACTTCACTCGATAAAATATTGAAAAAAAATATATCGAAAACAACACAAACAATTGGAAAGATATTCCATCCTCATGGATTGGAAGAAAAAGTGTTATTAAAATGTCCATACTACCCAAAGCAATCTATAGATTTAAGACATTCCCTTTGAAAATACCAACACAATTTTTCACAGAAGTAGAACAAATAATCCTAAAATTTGTATGGAACCACAGAAGACTCTGAATAGCCAAAACAATCTTGAAAAAGAAAAGCAAAAATTGGAGGCATCACGTTTCTGGACTTCAAGTTATATTACAGAGCTGTAGCCATGAAAGCAGTGTGATACTGGCACCAAAACAAAACAAAACAAAACAAAACAAAACAAAAACACATACATGGATGGAATACAATAGAAAATCAGAAAAACTAATGTGTCTATGGTCAATTAATCCTTGACAAAGGAGGAAAGAATATGCAGTGGGGGTAAAAAATAAAAAAGCGTCTTCCAGAAATGATGTTGGGAGAACTGGATGGCTACAAGGGAAATGAGGAAAATGTTCCACTGGCCTACACCATGCCAAGATACATTCAAAATGAACTAAGTACCTAAATGTGAGACTGTCAACTATAAAAATCTTAGAAGGCAACAGAGGCAGTAATTTCTCCAACAACATAGCAACAACATATGTCTCCAACAACGACATAGCAACATTTTCTAGATATAAGTTCTGAGGCAATGGAAACAAAAGCTGGAACAAACTACTGTGACTTCATCAAAATATAAAGCTTCTGCACAGTGAAGGAAACAAACAACAAACCTAAAAGACAACCTACAGAATGGGAGAAGATATTTGCAAATGACATGTCTGATTAAGGGTTAGTATCTAAAACATATGAATCATGTACACATATCAAAACCCAAAAAAATAATCCAATTAGACAGTGGGCAGGGGACATGAACAGATATTTCTCCAATGGAGATATTCACTTGACCAAACACACAGATGAAAAGATATTCAACGTCACTCATCATCAGGGAATTGCAAATCAAAAGCACAATGATATATCACCTTAACCTATCACAATGGCTAAAATCACAAACACAAGAACCAACAATTGTTGTAGAGGATGTGGAGAAACAGGAAACCTCATGGACTGTTGGTGGAAGTGCAAACTGACGCAGCCACTGTGGAAAACGGTATGAAGGTTCCTCATGCACTAGCGCGTATTTACCCAAAGAAAACAAAAGTACAATTCAAAGGGATATATGCACCCCTACATTTCTTGCCACGCTATTTACAACAGGCAAAGTATGGAAGCAGCCCCAGTATCCATCAACAGATGAATGAATAAAGAAGATGTAGTTTATAAATATATACAAAGGAACATTACTCAGCCATTAAAAAGAATGAAATCTTGTCATTTGCAGCAACATGGATGGAGCTAGATTGTATTATGCTAAACCAAATAAGTCAGTCAGAGAAAGACAAATACCATCTGATTTCACTCATAGATGGAATTTAAGGGGAAAAATTGAGCAAAGGAAAAAAAAAAAGAGTCAGACGAACCAAGAAATACACTATTTTTTACCTTGTTATTTTAATCCCAGTTAGTTATCTGAGTCTCTCTGATGACTTATTTCACTTTGCATTATACTCTTTATCTACATCCATGCCATTGCAAATGGCAAGATTTCGTTCTTTTTTTATGCCTGAATAACATTCCATTGGGTATATATACCACTTCTTCCATTTGTCTATCAATGGACACTTGGGAAGCATCCATATCTTGGCTATTGTAAATTCTACTGTTATAAACATAGGGATTCAGGTATCACTTTGAATTAATGCCTGTGTTATTTGGTAAATACGCAGTAGTGCAATGACTGGATCCTAGCATAGTTCCATTTTTAACTTTTTGAGGAACCACCATACTGTTTTCAATACGGGCTGCTCCAGCTTGCACTTCCCCCAACAGTGCAAGAGTGCTCCTATTTCTCCACATCCTTGCCAACACCTGTTGTTTCTTGTGTTGTTGATTTCAGCCACTCTGACTGGTGTGCAGTGATATCTCATTGTAGTTATTTGGGCAGGATATATATATATTTTTTAATTTACATCCAAGTTAGTTATCATATAGTAAAAATGATTTTAGTAGATTCCAGTGATTCATCCCTTGTGTATAACGCCCAGTGCTCATCCCAACAAATGTCTTTCTTAATGGCCCTTACTCATTTAGCCCATCCCCCCACCAACACCCACTCCAGCAACCCTCAGTTTGTTCTCTGTATTTAAAAGTCTCTTACATTTTGTCCCCCTCCTTCTTTTTATATTACTTTTGCTTCCCTTCCCTTATGTTCATCTGTTTTGTATCTTAAAGTCCTTATATGAGTGAAGTCGTATGATATTTGTCTTTCTTGTATTGACTAATTTCACTTAGCATAATACCCTCTAGTTCCCTCCACGTTGTTGCAAATGGCAAGATTTCATTCTTTTTGATTGCTGGGTAATATTCCATTGTGTGTGTGTGTGTGTGTATATATATAATATATTATATATTATATATATATATACCACATCTTCTTTATCCATTTATCCTTTGATGAATATTTGGGCTCTTTGCATACTTTGGCTATTGTCAATAGCGCCGCTATAAACATTGGGATGCACGTGCCCCTTTGAAACAGCACACCTGTATCCCTGTGGGGGATAAGATTAGCAATCCCCCAGGCCTACACCAATGAGTTTACAAGGCATAAAGAAACACAAAGTCAAAAAATGCTTACACCCGAGTTTGGGAAAAACAGATTGGCATTCCAAGAATAGGGAGGCACAAAGGTGCCAAGAATAGGGGTGTACAAAGGCACCCCAAAATAGGGAGGTGGTGATGAACCCCCAAAAATAGAGAGGGAAGGGCAAAGGCCTGAAATAGAATCGGTGCAAAGGTGCCCAATACATAGGAATAATGAGATTAGATATTCAGGGTGAAAGCACCCCAAGTTTAGTACTATAGCAGAAAGCTGCTTTCATAGAAGAATAGGGCCAGGTTAGGTAACTTGGTGAATTGGACTTTAAACCACTGTGCTGTAGGCAAAGCAGCCCAGAGTGGAGATGGTTAACAAAAGAAAAGGTGTCTTGTTAACCCTGAGGTTATTCCCCTTATCTGTCTCATCCCCTAAGCTGGCAAAGATAAACAGGCACAGCGTCTCCTGTCTGCTGTTAACAACCATCTACCCATGTTCCCGGCGCCTGGATTTTGCTTTATATTGACTCAAACCCCAAACACTGTATATCTTCAAGACCCCCTTTTCCCCCTCACATCCTCAAGTTAATGTTCACAGTTTCTTTGTCTTTTTTTGTGCACACCCATCACGTTTGTAAGCCTTCTGATCTGAATAAATACACGAGGCAAGGACCCTTCTTCAGGGCTCTTGTCTTTTTCCTGGACATTAGCCATCTCTTGTTTTAATCCTGCGTTCGCTCTTTTGCTAGACAAAAGAGAACTTTAGACTTAGAGTTTACGACCTAGCCCTTGGATAAATACCTCGTAGTGTAATTTCTGGGTTGTAGGGTAGTTCTATTTTTAACTTTTTGAAGAACCTCCATACTGTTTTCCAGAGTGGCGGCACCAGTTTGCATTGCCACCAGCAGTGCAAAAGAGATCCTCTTTCTCCACATCCTCACAAAAATCTGCTGTCGCCTGAGTTGTTAATTTTAGCCATTCTGACTGGTGTGAGGTGGCATCTCATTGTGGTTTTAATTTGTATTTCCCTTATGATGAGTGATGTTGAGCATTTTTTCGTGTGTCTGTTAGCCATCTCTATGTCTTCTTTGGAGAAGTTTCTATGCATGTCTCTTGCCCATTTCTTCACTGGACTATTTGTTTTTTTGTGTGTTGAGTTTGATAAGTTCCTCATAGATTTTGGATACTAACCCTTTATCTGATATGTCATTTGCAAACATCTTCTCCCATTCTGTTGGATGCCTTTTAGTTTTGCTGATTGTTTCCTTCACTGTGCAAAATATTTTAATCTTGATTATGTCCCAATAGTTCATTTTTGCTTTTGTTTCCCTTGTCTCCAGAGATGTGTTGGGTAAGAAGTTGCTGCGGCCAAGGTTAAAGAGGTTTTTGCCTGCTTTCTCCTCCAGGATTTTGATGGCTTCCTGTCTTACATTGAGGTCTTTCATCCATTTTGAGTTTATTTTTGTGTATGGTGTAAGAAAGTGGTCCAGGTTCATTCTTCTGCATGTCGCTGTCCAGTTTTCCCAGCACCACTTGCTGAAGAGACTGTCTTTATTCCATTGGATATTCTTTCCTACTTTGTCAAAGAATAGTTGGCCATACGTTTGTGGGTCCATTTCTGGGTTCTCTATTCTGTTCCATTGATCTGAATGTCTGTTTTTGTGCCAGAACGATACTGTCTTGATGATTACAGCTTTGTAATAAGTCTCGAAGTTGGGGACTGTGATGCTTATGGCTTTGGTTTTCTTTTTCAGGATTGCTTTGGCTATCTTGCATCTTTTTTTGCTTCCACACAAATTTTAGGATTGTTTGTTCTAGCTCTGTGAAGAATGCTGGTTTTATTTTTATAAGGATTGCATTGAATATGTAGACTGCTTTGGGTAGCATTGACATTTTAACAATATTTGTTCTTCCATTCCATGAGCATGAAATGTTTTCCCTTTTAACCGTGTGTGTCTTCTTTAGTTTCTTTCATAAGCTTTCTATAGTTTTCAGTGAATAGGTTTTTCACCTCTTTGGTTAAGTTTATTCCTAGGTATTTAATGGTTTTTGGTGTAATTGTAAATGGGATCAATTCCTCGATTTCTCTTTCTGTTGCTTTATTATTGGTGTATAAGAATGCAACCAATTCCTGTGCATTGACTTCACACCCTGCAACTTTGCTGAATTCATGGTTCAGTTCTAGCAAGTTTTTGATTAATTTTTTGGGATTTCCATGTAGATTATCATGTCATCTGCAAAGAGTGAAAGTTTGACTTCCTCCTTGGCAATTTGGATGCCTTTTGTTCCTTTGTGTTGTCTGATTACTGAGGCTAGGTCTCCCAATACCGTGTTGAATAACAGTGGCGAGAGTGGACATCCCTGTCGTGTTCCTGACCTTAGGGGGAAATCTCTCAGATTTTCCCCATCGAGAATGATATTAATGGTGGTTCTGTCATATATAGCTTTTATGCTCTTGAGGTATGATCCTTCTATACCTACTTTCTTGAGTGTTTTGATCCAGAAAAGATGCTGTATTTTGTCAAATGCTTTCTCTGCACCTATTGATAAGATCATGTGGGTCTTGTCCTTTCTTTTATTGATGTGATGTATCACATTGATTGTTTTGTGGATATTGAACAGGTTTGCATCCCTGGTACGAATCTCACTTGGTCTTGGTGAATAATTCTTTTAATGTATTATTGGGTCCAGTTGGCTAATATCTTGTTGAGGATTTTTGCATCCATGTTCATCAGGAAAATTGGTCGATAGTTCTCCTTTTTACTGGGGTCTTTGTCTGGTTTTGGAATGAAGGTAATGCTGGCCTCATAGAATGACTTCGGGAGTTTTCCATTTTTATTTTTTGGAACAGCTTCAAAATAATCGGTGTTAACTCTTCTTGAAAGCTTTGGCAAAATTCCCCTGGGAAGCCATCCAGCCCTGGACTCTTGTTTTGGGGAGATTTATTTTTATTATTAATTCGATTTCTTTACCCCTTATGGGTCTTCTCAAATTTTCTTTTTGTTCTTGTTTCAGTTTTGGCAGCCTATATGTTTCTAGAAATTTGTCCATTTCTTCCAGATTGTCCAATTTATTGGGGGTATAATTGCTCCTAATATTCTCTTATTGTTGTTTGTATTTCTGCAGTGTTGGTTGTGATCTCTCCTCTTTCATTCTGTGTTTTATTCATTTGGGTCCTTTCCTTTTTCTTTTTGATCAAACTTGCTAGGAGTTTATCAATTTTGTTAATTCTTTCAAGAGACAGCTCCTGGTTTCATTGATCTGTTCTATTATTTTGTTTAGTTTTTTCATTTCGATGGCATTGATTTTCTGTTCTAATCTTTATTATTTCCCGTTTTCTGCTAGTTTTGGGGTTTTATTTGCTGTTCTTTTTCCAGTTCTCTCAGGTTTATGGTTAGATTGAGCATCTGAGACCTTTCTTATTTCTTTAAGAATGTCTGGATTGCTATATACTTCCTTCTTATTACTGTCTTTTCTGCATCCCAGAATTTTTGGGCTGTGGTATTATCATTTTCATTGGCTTCCATGCACTTTTCAATTTCCTCTTTAACTTCTTGGTTAGCCCATTGATTCTTTAGTAGGCTGTTCTTTAGTCTCCAAGTATTTGCTGTCTTTCCAATTTTTTTCTTGTGGTTGATTTCGAGTTTTATAGCATTGTGGTCTGAAAATATGCAAGGTATGATCTCGATCTTTTTGTACTTGCTGAGGGCTGATTTGTGATCCAGTATGTGATCTATTCTGAAGAATGTTCCATGTGCACTGGAGAAGAATAAGTAGTCTGCTGCTTTAGGATGAAATGTTCTGAATTTATCTCCTTAGTCCACCCAATCCAGTATGTCATTCAAAGCCATTGTTTCCTTGTTGGTTTTCTGTTTAGATGATCTGCCCATTACTGTAAGTGGGGTGTTGAAGACCCCTACTATGATGGTATAATTATCAATGAGTTTCTGTATGTTTGTGATTAATCTATTTATATATTTGTGTACTCACACGTTTGGAGAATATATATTTACAATTCTTAGATCTTCTTGGTGGATAGACCCTTTAATTATGATATAATGCCCTTCTTCATCTCCTGTTACAGTCTTTATTTTAAAGTCTAGATTGTCTGATATAAGTATGGCTACTCTGGCTTTCTTTTGTTGACCATTAGCATGATAGATGGTTCTCCATCCCCTTACTTGCAATCTGAAGGTGTCTTTAGGTCTAAAGTATGTCTCTTGTAAACAGAATATAGATGGATCTTGTTTTCTTATCCATTCTGCTACCATAGATATCTTTTGATTGGAGCATTTAGGCCATTGACATTTAGAGTGAGTACTGAAAGATATGAATTTATTGCTATTATGTTGCCTGTAGAGTTGGAGTTTCTGGTGGTGTTCTCGGTTCATCTCTAGTCTTTGTTGTCTTTGCTCTCTTTGCTTTTGTTTCATCTTTTCTCCACTCAGAAAGTCCCCCTTAAAATTTCTTGCAGGGCTGGTTTAGTGGTCACGAACTCCTTTATTTTTTGTTTCTCTGGGAAATTTTTATCTCGTCTTCTGTTTTGAATGACAGCCTTTCTGGGTAAAGAATTCTTCGTCACATATTTTTCCAATTCAGCACATTGAATATATCCTGCCACTCCTTTCTGGCCTGCCAAGTTTCTGTGGATAGGTCTGCTGCAAACCTGACCTGTCTTCCTTTGTGTATTAAGGACTTTTTGTCCCTTTCTGCTTTCATGATTCTTTCCTTCCCTGAGTATTTTGTGAATTTTACTATGATATGCCTTTTTGATGGTTGGTTTTTGTTGAATCTAATGGGAGTTCTCTGTGCATCCTGGATTTTGCTGTCTGTGTCTTTCCCCAGGTTAGGAAAGTTTTCCACTATATTTACTCACATAAACCTTCTACCCTATTTTACCTCTCTTCACCTTCTGGGACCCTTACTATTTGGATGTTATTCCTTTTTAATGAGTCACTGAGTTCTCTGATTCTTATTGTCATGCTCTTTTGCCTTCGTTTCCCTCTTTTCTTCTGCTTCATTATTCTGCATAAGTTTGTCCTCTATATCGCTGATTTGCTGCCCTGCTTCATTCACTCTTGTCACCGTAGCATCCATTAGAGATTGCATGTCTAAAAAGAAAAAAAAAGGGGGGGGGGGGAGGAAAACCTGTGAAAGTTTAAAAAAATGAATACAATAAAATAAAATGATGAAAGTAAAATGGAATTTTTAAAATTTACAAAAAGTAAATAGTATAGGAGAAAAATGAAAGAATTTTTTTTTTATAAAAACAGAAACTAAAAATATTTTTTCTCCTTCTGTAATTAAGAATAAGAAAAGAAAAATAAAAAAAAAATGACTGCATGGACCAGCAAACGGAATGAAATAAAATTTTGATTACATCCAGTTCCTCCTAGAAGTTAAACTATGAAGCACTTCACAGTCTGTAAACTAAGCAGGTGGATAGACTTGTGGCCTTCCTCTAGAGCTTGGTTGTCCCAGCTGGATGGAGCTTGGTTTAGCAGCTCTGTTCTCTACTGGATTGTGCTTCTTAGTTTACTGGGGTGGATCTTTGTGGCGTGTGTGTGTGTATATGCATGTGTGGGAGGGGTGAAACTGGTGTCTCCCAGCTATCCAGTCTCTAGCATCAGAACTCTGTGCTCTCTCTGACCAGCAATCAAGCACCCCTCCTTTGTCTCCAGCTTCTGTCCACTCCCCACTTCTACACTGTCCATAACCAAGCCTTCAGCCTGCCAGGCGGTACCTCCTTCCCAAGTTTTATCTCAGATGGGGCTGTGTTTCCAAACCCTTCACTTTAAATTAAAAAAATAATAATAATAATTTTTTTTAAATTTCATTTTGAGACAGAGAGAGACAGAGCATGAGCACAGGATGGGCAGAGAGAGAGGGAGACACAGAATCTGAAGCAGGCTCCAGGCTCTGAGCTGTCAGCAAAGAGCCTGACGCGGGGGCTTAAACTCACAGACTGTGAGATCATGACCTGAGCTGAAGTCCGATGCCCAACCGACTGAGGCATCCAGGCACCCCTCAAGCCCTTCACTTTTGAGGGCCCTGTGGCTTTGACTCGCTCAGATCCTCTGGGAGAGGGTCTCACCAGGCAGTGGCCGAGTACCAGCCTGCCCCCAGGAATGTTCGCATGACCACAATGCTGCAGATGCCCGAAGACTATGACTGGGTGCAAGCCCACCCCAGAAAAATTTCCTGTGATCGTATAGCAGCAGCATTTCAGGGATTATGGTAAATCACAACACACACCTGGTGCCAGGCTTCACCCTTAGAGTCCTTATTCCAACACCAATAAACGTGGCTGTTCTCTGGGATCCACTGGGACCTTTGCCTGTGGGGAGGCCACACAGCCTCTACCAAATCTCCTCCCAGCAGTGGAACCCCCTCTCCCCTTGTGGCCTGAGGACCTCTCTGACCTTGGTGTCTGCTCCTGGTGATTCACCCCTCTCACCAGAGCTCTACCCAGTATGGAGCTGCTGAGTTTCAGACTCTGCCCTCCACTGTTTATAGCTTCTTAAAGGTATTTAAACCCCTCTCCTTTCTCCATTCTCCTTTCTTCTTTCTCCCTTTCTTGTTCAGTCCCTTATGGGTGTTTCCACTCTTTCTCTTTCTCTCCAGCTGCTTTCGGAGGAAGTGCTTTTCCTGTACTCTCCCCTGTCTCCATCCTCTCTCGGCAATTAAAAACAGCTCCCTACCTTCCTCGGCTTCTATCTCCCCCAGTTCACCTCTCCGTGCCATGTACCTGCCATGTTCTGTGGTTCAAGTGGTGCAGATTGTATTGTTAATCCTTAAATCAGTTTTCTAGGTGTGCAGGTGTGCAAAATGGTTCGGTGCTGCACTAGCTGCATTTCAGAGATGAGAGATGTAAAAAACTTCCATGCTGTTCTGCCATCTTGGCCCCTCCCTCTCATTATAGTTTTGATTTGCATTTTCCTGGTGATAAGTCATGATAAGCAACTTTCCATTGATGTGTTTGCCATCTATCTTCTTTGGTGAAATGTCTGTTTATGTCTTCTGCCCATTTTTTTTTAATTGAATTATTTGGTTTTTTGGGTGTTGGCTTTCATAAGTTCTTTATATATTTTGGATATTAACCTTTTATTAGATATGTCACTTGCAAACACCTTCTCCCATTCCATAGGTTGCCTTCAGTTTTGTTCATTGTTTCCTTCTCTATACAGGAGCTTTATATTTTGATGAAGTCAAAATAGTTTACTTTTGCATTCGTTTCCCTTACCTCACGAGATATATCTAGGAAGAAGTTGCCTGGGCCAATGTCAAAGATGTTTCTGCCTGTGTTCTCTATGATTTTTGTGGTTTCTGGTCTCACGTTTAGGTCATTGCTATTTTTTGAATTTGTCCTTGTATGGTGTAAGAAAGTGGTCCGGTTTCTTTCTTTGGCATGTTAACATCCAGTTTTGCCACCACAATTTAATGAAGACACTGTCTTTTATCCATTGGATATTTTTTTTCCTATTTTGTTGAATATCAATTGACCATATAGCTGTGGGGTCATTTCTGGCTTTTCAATTCTGTTCCATTTTCTATGTGTCTATTTCAGTGCCAGTACCATACTGCCTTGATCACTACAGCTTTTGCCATATAGCTTGATTTCTGGAATTGTGATGCTTTTCTTTTTCAAGGTTGCTTTGGCTTTTCAGGATCTTTTGTGCTTTCATCCAAATTTTAGGATTGTTTTTTCTACCTCTGTGAAAAATGCTCCTGATGTTAAGATAAGGATTGCATTAAATTGGTCATGTTGTAGACACTAATTCTAAAGTTCTTTCTTGTATATCAAGAAATCAGGATGCAGGAAATAAAAGCGAGAGATGGCTAATGTCCAGGGAAAGACAAGAGTCCTAAATAAGGATCCTTTCCACATTTTTATTAGGATCAGAAGGCTTACAAACATGGTGATGGATGTGCACAAAGAGACAATGGTTCTGTGTACATTAACGCATGGACGTGAGGGAAAGGGGGTCTTGAAGACATTCGGGGTTAAGGGTTTGGGTTAATACAAAAACAAAATCCTGGTGCTGGGCAGCTGGGCAGAAGATTGTTTACAGTGGACATGAGGCACTGCCTCTGCTTATCTTAGGTAGCCTAGGGGTTGAGACAGGACACGTGACCTCAGGGTTAACAAGGCACCTTTCTTTTGTTAATCATCTCTGCTCTGGACAGCTTCACCCATAGCACAGAGCAGTGGTCCATAGCCCAATTTACCCATTTACTTAACTTGGTCCGTCCTTCCTGTGAAAGCAGTTTTCTGCTACGGTACTAAATTGGGGGCAATTTTGCCCTGAACTCCTGGGGGGGGGGGAGAAAGAGAGAGAGAGAGAGCCCCCTCCTCTCGCTCTTCCCCCCACCCCGCTCCTAATCTTGTTTATTTCATATACCTATGTTCTATATTGGGGCCTTTGCCCTGCCCTCTCTATACTGGGGCTTCTGCCCCGCCTTCTCTATACTTATTTACCTAATCTTGTTTACCCAAACTTGGGTGTGAGCATCCTATGGCTTTGTAATTCTTTATGCCTTGTTAACCCATTGGTATAAACCCAGGGAATTTCTAAGCTTATTCCCCACAGTTTCACCTTTTTTGTTTCTTTGGTTCTTCTAGTTTTGTGTTTGAGGGCCGTCATGATAAGCGCCTGGTCCTTGTTTTGCTTTTGGATGGCTTGAAGAGTGGTTCTGCAAAGACACAAAAAGAGGCATAGTGAAAGCATTCCACTTCCCCAAGTTACCCAGAATTTGAGATGGGTGCTAGCCGCAAGTGAGAAAGGATTTACATCACGCCACATTCCCAAGGAATCAGCCCATTTATTTTTAAGCCTATCCTCTGCATATTGTAGCTGTTGGCGCAAAGTCATATCTAAATCTTCTATATTGTCAGAGGGGTGGGAAGAAAAGACACGGCGGAGGTGTGTCTGGACAGGACAGCTTCCCAAGCCAGGGGATGACTATAAGGAATGCCAGTCATGCAGATATGCTGGTAGTTAGGGTCACAGGGCAGCTTAGAGTGAAGTAACAAGGCCTCTTGTTGTTGCAGGGAGTATGGCCAGAGTCGCAAAAAATGAGTCTGCAAACAAAGTGCAGTTAAGTGAAGATCCTCATACTCCAGTCTGAATGAGGTCCCGACTCCAGAATGAAGCTTCTTTTTATTAGGATAATTGCTAAAGACTACGTGCATAAAGTCAGCTAAGCAAGTGTGTTAATCAATCTAATGGTTTAGCTTTTCAAGGTTGAATTTCAAGTTACTTGGTTTCTATAACGCTAGGAAGGGTCAGGTGTCAAGGAGGATCCAGCCCTGGACAATGTTAATGGCTCTAGGCGTTCCTTACTAGCAGCAGCCACCTTCAGCTGTGTAAACATGTCCTAAGGCCTTGCACCTTCTCCAGCCCTTCCCTTTTGAAGTCTTTTCCTTTGATGCTTCTCTCCTGCATCTCCCACATCTTGTCTCTTTCCAGTAAATTCCATTGCAGTCTCAAGAGCTTCGAGGGGGGCCAAAAGTTGTTTATCAATGGAAGTCTGGCTTACAGACTCTTTGGTAGTATTTATCATAAACTTATTAAGCACATGGGCTGTCTGGATAGTATGATGCAGGCTGACTCCAGCTACAGAGGCAGAGGCAATAATGCCTACTGCTGTGAAGATGCCCGTGATTAACAGGCCAACAAATCTTTTCTGCCATGCAGCAGAGTGCCAGTGTCAAATAAGCTTGACATGCACACCTAGTCCTGATGGATGCATATAGGGCTCAGACCTATTTAACAGGAACCCAGGCTGAGACATGGTGTCTAAGTACTAACTAGGAGGATATATTTAATTGGGTGATGATATTATTACTTATGCAGGACATAAACCAGCCCTGAGAAGTAGAGATATTATAATTAGTTTCCAGTTGTTGGACCTGTAAGGTGGAGGTAGCAAAGAGAACGTAGGGAGAAGGGACACAATTAGTAGTCCATGCAAGTTGGACATTGTGCAGGGAGGCCCAAGTTAAGTTAACATGTCATTTTACATAAATTTCACCGTGGCTAATTGTAGTGTGAAGAAGAAGGGAAGACCTAGCTTCCAAAGACTAACAAGCCAAGGTCCTTTTAATTTCCCTTTATATGCAGAAATTATAGGGCCAGACAAGCCTCCATCTTTCCAAAAAAATATCCTCCTTACTAGACTGGCCAAAGGATATGGTCTTATTAGAATATTTTGTTTCAAGATGTCCTCTAGGACCCCTGTCAATAATAGTCCAATTACCCCAGTGAAGATTATGCTCAGTCTCTCCATAACAGGTTGCCCAAGGAATGTTGTTCCAGGGGTGGTCTGAATATTTGAGACTGGAGCAAGCTATAACATTAGGAGTGTGAGATATGCTTGTTTTTTTTTTTTTTTTTTTTTTTTTTTTTTTTTTTTTTTGCGGTATATCAAAGCTTGTGGCTGAGAAAAAGGTAAAATTGGCCTGGTAGAAGTTTTGGGCTGTACATGTAAAAACCAGTTGATTTTTAGTTTAAGGCAGGCAGATAAATTGCTAAGTTTAGTAACACACATACTGAAGTAAGCCACCATTCAGGTCTCGGCATATAAACCCAATGTTCTTGTTTAGTTTGGAAGGGAGGGTTAAGGTTGGCTCCTCCCATGAACTCAGTGTCAGTATTGCTAATAGGCATATCCTGGCCTAGGAGGGCTAGGCTATTGAATATAGGTGGGTTAAGGGGATGAGCCAAATATGAATATTGACCTTGGCCTAGGCAAATGAGGGCAAGGAGTAGAATCAGTGTTGCTCGTATTGAATTTCTGTCAATGATGGAGATCATGGCCATCAGGTGCGAGTCAGGAGTGTATGTAATACCATTGTGTTGTAAGAGGATGCCGGCCTGGTTAGACAGGCATTTAAGGCTTCCTCATGTTATATCAGGGGCAAAGACTTGCGTTTCTGGAGTGGCTTCAGCATGAGCAGTCCATAAAGAGGCTTCATCCATCTTGAAAAAGGGGGCTGGTGACCGCTCACTCAGAGTCATTCTCTGGAATTTTTGGTTCACTGGAAGATATCCTGGGGGTCTCCACCACGCCATGGTACAGCTTCACCAACTGAGAGGGGTTCCACAGAAGTCCAGAATCTGAAAGAACACAAGCATTATCCTCTACCCCAGGTGAGAAGTTTAGTGGGCCCAGACCATGTGGGTCCCCCTTTGGGGGTTTTGTACGGCACCATAGGGTGAAAGGGCTTCTCTTCGTTTTGAAAAGTGCCATTCGGTTAGTAGTCAGTCCCTGAGGGTCAAGATTTAAAAAATTAAGAGTAATCATAGCATGGTCAAGGAGAAGTTGAGGTTGTAATGTAGACCGCCATGGGTATGTTCCCTTTTTTCTGTTTTTGTTTTTGTTGTTGTTATTTTTTAACATGGTTTTTAGAGCACTATATGCTCGTTCTATAATAGCTTGGCCTTGTGGGTTTTAAGCAATACCTGTAATATGTCAGATATTCCATAAGGCACAGAAGTCACGAAATGAAGAGGAGACATAGTCTGGGCCATTATCTGTCTTAATTGTGTGGGGGAAGCCCCAGGCTGCAATAGCATGCAGAAGATGCTGAATGATCACTTTGGTGTTTTCTTTTGTATGAGCTGAGGCAAAAATAACACCTGAATAAGTATCTATAGATGCACGGATATACTTATGTTTACCAAATGCAGGGTAAACGTTAACATCAGTCTGCCAAATCTCACTAGGCTTGAGGCCCCGGGGTTTTGTTCCTGCTGGGAAGGAATTCAAGGGATAGTAATTAACAGTCTGAGCAGAAGTAAATGATTTGTTTGGCCTCATTCACAATAAGGGTAAATTGTTTTCTTAGAGCTTGCCAGTTTTGATGGTAAAGATTATGGGAGGCTCTGGCTTCAAAAAGAGGATAACATTCTTGAGAAACTGTTGGGAAAATGAATAAAGTTTTACACCATAAGATGGCCGACGGGACTAAAACAAGCTCTGGTCTCTAGCTTGGAGACCCCTCTTCCGGGTTCTTCTTGCCCTGTTTGTGGAGCGGGCGCGCGCGTGCCAAAACCCTATGGAAGCTGACAACTATAAATTACCCTTCCCACTTGCATTCAGCGCTCAGATCTTTGGAGAAACGGTCTCCTCTGAGCCCACCAGTGTTAAATAAACCTCTGATCCACCGAGATCTCCACCTCCGAGTGCCGCTTGGTTTTTCCGCCAGCGTTCCATCCTGGTTCCCTAACATATTTGGTTCCCTGATTGGGAAACCCAACTGCGCTGGCCCATTGTTGCCACTGGTTTAGGAGAATGACGAGGTGGTGATGGAATGAGGATTCGCAAGGGAGAAGGCGCACCCTGCCTGAATTTCAGCAGTCTCCCACTTGGTCGCCCCGGGCCAACCCTGCTCCGCCATTCCTGCCGGACTGGAGGAGACTTGGCAGGTGAGGACCTGGACCCGACGTCGGAACCGGTAAGGCTGGGGCCCAATCTAGCCAGGCCCACTCACAAGAGTGGAAGGGGGGCCTGATCATCACCCCCAGAGACCTCAGAAGTCTCACAGGTAGGAATTCTGTGAGAGGGAATGTAATAACCTCTGGTGTGTATGTGAGTGTGAATGTGTGACTCGGTCTAGCTTGCTTGCCGACTTTGCTTCTGTGCCTCCACGGGCAGGCATCCTTAAGGTCCCCAGAAGCCCATGGAGTCTGAGTGGGCTCGTCTGCGATTCCGTGGTGAATGGCACACACTCTGTGGTGGCATCGGAATAGTTTCTGATCGTAAGTCACAAAGCTGAGACCGCTATGGCTAAACGTCCCCTAAGTTCCTTCAGGACACGGACAGATGGGCATCTGACCGGTCTCCTCATTAGAGGGGACACCCCTATCCCTCTGTCTGTCTTTGTGACTCCACCTCATGGGAACATGGGGTCGGGACAGAGCAAAGAAGGGGTTTTTGGGAGACTATGGAATTAAGATAAATGCTGGCATGTTAAGGACCCTATGTGAGTTAGAATGGCCCACTTTTGCTGTAGTAGGGTCCTCTGAGGGAACCTTGGATGTCCCAATGGTCCGCTGCATCTGGCATGTTGTCTCCAGAGACCCAGGTCACCCTGATCAACTTCCATACATCAACTACTGGCTTGAAATTGCCTGAAATCCTCCGCTGTGGGTGCAATTCATCCATAGCAAGCAGAACCAGGCAAAGGTTTTAGTTGCTTTATCCAGAGACTCACCCAGGGAGCCAAAGAAGCAACCCACCACTTCCCTAGTGTGTGCAGGAGACCCGGAGGAAGATCCTGTCTTTCTGCCACCTTATGACTCACCGGGCTCCCTCCCCCCACCGGTACGAAGAGGCTCTCCTCTGGGGGATCAGAGCAGGGGCTGAGAAACCCATGAATATGACCAGCAGCAAGGGGATTCCCCCGGGGATTATCATGAGAGGCGATGCGAGGCTTACACCCTCTTTGCTCCAGAGGCACAAGAGAGTCGTGACAAAAGGATGGGGAAAGTCTAGCCGCCAAAAGGGGGGAGGCCCAGAACTTCCTTAGCAAGGGGTCAGTGGGCCTACTGCAAGGAGAAAGGACATTGAAAGAATAAATGTCTCAACCAAGGAAAGTCCCAGAAACCCAGCCGATATCAGGAGGAATCTCAAGAAGGGAACCGTATTGGTCTGGCCGAGATAGAATCATACTGAAGGGGACCCTGGCTCTCTCCCCCTGTTCCTCTGCCTAATAGATGTGAGGGATTCTCCCTCATTTCCCAGGTTAACAGTTATAATTGGAGCCAACTGTGGTTAGTCTACCTCGGGATGGGGACTTTAAAGAATGTTCCCAAGCAGTTGCTGAAACTCCATTCATTTCGGGGAAATTCCCAGTCTTCTCTGGACTGATGTGGACTCCATATTTCCACTTTGGTGGAACAATCAAAACATGGCGTCTGCTCCTCTGAGTTAAGGTTTTGAATTAGGTTTTCCTTCTCTGCCTTCTACTGGCACCTTGCCTCTTCTGCCTTCCCCCTACCCCTGCTGTTTCTGCACCAGCTTGGGTGTGGTCTACGTAACTGGTTCCTATACCCTCCTCAGTACCTCATCACCATTGGCTCCTCCTCCCATCCTCAAGGTCAAGGAGTAAAGTGCACCCCCTTGGAGATCTAGGTATTTTCCAAATAGAATAAGTTGCTAAAGCTTTGACTACTGACACGGGTTTGTGTTTCTAACTTCTTATTGCAGAGAAATTAAGGCTATTTGGACCTATTGGAAAACATGCTTTGTACTTAATTGGTTCATGAATTTACCATGTAAAAAAATTCTGGTGTAAACACCTCTCAGTTGGTTACTAAGTCCTCAATTGGAGACTAAGGTTTCCTAAGAGTTAAAATTCTGCTAAGTGTACTTGAGACTGATGGAAATAAGGAAAGCAACCCTGTATGTAGGCAAGTAGGAGGTATGTAAGAAAGATATAAGGAATGGAAATACATTTTTGTTGAGGGTAGATGAAAGTAATTTTGTCCTAAATGAGACTGGCTATTTGGAGAGAAATGGCTTTGGGACGAAGTCTGAAGGCAAAGGAAAGTTGTAGAAAGTTCATGAAGGGAAATCTTCGGAAAGGAATTTTATGTGTGCTCAGGATGGACTAAGGTTGAGATGAATGGAATTTAAGGTTGAAATTCTGCTTTTCTCTCTGCTCAAATAAAAAAGTTTTCTTGGACTGTTGATCTGCTCTTGATAAGAATGCAAACAAAGCCTTGTCTTCTGGGCAAACCAAAGTTTTAGGTTTAATCTTTATCAGGTCTTTGATTACTTAGTTAAAACTTCTCAATGTTAAAGGAACTAGGTTTTGGTAACAACTATATAATGCTATACATTCACCTTTAGGTTCTTTTATTGCCACCTTGGTTGAATAAATAAAGTTTTAAGATTTGTAATGATCTGTAATCCTATTTACGATGTACTTATAACTTCCTAAGGTTTTAGCAAACTTCCCAGGATTTAAATGATAAATGAAAGTCTTTTTTGACCAATTAGGCCCTTTTATTTGGGATGCTAAGTTACTTGGAAAGGCACTGTCGTGCAATGGTAACCCTTAGGTTGTATTGCACAGATAAATGTTGTAACTGCCCAAATATATATGCAATTCCAAAAGTTTTAATGTTTTGGTATAAGGTCATCACTTATATTCTGATTATGTGTCACAGTGTTATGTGTCACAGAAATAACCAGATTTCTTTGTCAATTGCATCATAATGAACTCTCATCAGATCTTTAACGATGCCTGTTTCTGAGATTTTTGTTATTCTCTCACAAAACGTGTTTCTTCTTCAAGGAGATTTATAAAAAAGAACCTTGGGGACAAATACAGGTATTCGACATCTTTAAGATTAATACTAAAATGGGTAAGAATTTCCAGAACTAAAAAGCTGCATTCAAATTGAGCAAGAATTAGGAACATGGGATTAAATGAACTGAGGAAGATTACAGTTTTGTGATTCTTGTTGAAAATATGGCTGGTTCTCTAATGTTTGCTCTTCCAGATTAAGGAAAATTTCTCTTAAGATATCTATGATATACAGAAATGTCATAAAGTATTCATTTATACCCTGAAGCATTTATCTTTTCTCTCTGCATAACTCCCCTGAAATTCAAAACCTCTCAGTGAGTATTCTTTCCCTGATGGCAATTACAATTGTTTGCATAAGTTCAATAAGAATCTGTTCATCTTGTAACAGGTCACCATCGGAAATACTGGTTATTTTACCAAGGCTTTGACTGGAATGTCATATTTGAGAGTGACATTCATAGACTCAGATGTGACCAGACAGCTTTGAGGAACGAAGGTTGGCTTTATGAAACACGGAGCCATAAAGCCCCTTGGAAATGTTGGCCTGATACCTTGCTTACAGAGTTCCCAGCAGCCTCACCAGGTGAGTAAATAAGGGCACTTCCTGGCGGGCGCAGGAACCTCAGGATATCTTGGGGACCTCATGAAGAGGAGTTCGCCCCATTCTACAGGTATTGCAGGTCTATCTGATGGCAAGTATTTGTCTTGACTTCTGGCCTGGAGAGGCTACTAAAAGTTCAACCCAGAGATTTCTTATAAAATGTTCCAGCAAAGCAAACTTTAAAAGATCCTCATGATCAATCGCTATTCTTGCTGAGCTTATATGAATAGTTAGGCCAGGTTTGTTAAGACTGGACTTGTTCTACAAATGCATTGGTCTCAATTTGGCTATCTCTGGAAACGGGGGTTTTTAGGGAGAAAAACTATGTTTCAACAATGCACCATTATGGATGTTAAATTCTAGTTATGATTGTCTTTAAATGTTTGTTGTTTGCCTAAACTAGACAACTTGAGGTAAACTTCAGAAAAATTGTCACAGTATTTCATGTATAGACAATCTTCTGTGCTTGTTATTCTGTGGGGATAATAATAAGACCCCATGGGCATATGATTATTTCAACAACTGGAAAACAGGATGGATCTCTATATATGCAAACCATATCTTCCCCAAACCTGATCTGACAGTTACCAGAAAACCGCCCCTTTTGAACACTTGGAGGTGGACTTTACAGATATACAACCAACTAGAGGATTCAGTTTCAGGTATCACCCCATGGGTCCATCACTCCAGAGTTAAGAAGGCCAAGTCAGAGGAACCCTCAATGTGGCGAAGTGATCCAGATCAAGTCAACCCGCTTAAAGTGACCCTCAAAAAGACACTGGCCCCTGAGCTCTCTAGCCCTGCTCCAGCCACACCCCAGAAGCTGGCTGGCCTGTGCATGACAAAAGCTTGAGGAATCAACGTGTGGGCCAAGCCCAGGGGTTCGGATGCAACTCTGCCAGCCCTTCCCCCTTACTGGTGTCAGAGCTCTGATCTTGCTTCTTGCTGTTGGGCTAATAGAGACTGCACCAACAAACTGGACATGGAACGGATGGCAGACTCCCTGGTAACCTTACAAAGCCAAATAAACTCCCTGGAAGCAGTGTCCCTGCAAAATAGGTGAGCCCTCGACCTCCTCACTTCAGAAAAAGGAGGGACTTGTATCTTTCTGGGGGGAGGAATGTTGCTATTTTGTAAACCAATCAGGAATAGTCAGGACTAAGGTTGAGGAACTCAAGGAAAGAATTCAACATAGACAACAAGAAAATATCAGTCAGTGGAGAGGATGGGATCTCACAGACTGGGCATCCTGGCTCCCTGCCCTGGCAGGGCCCTGCCTTTCCATAATTTTACTTGTGACCATCGGCCCCTGTATGCTAAATACCCTGGTACGTTTTATTGAAAACACTGTTGCTTGCCAAACTGCAGCACGTATCTTAGCCCTCCGAGGGTACCAACCCCTAGAGCTAAAAAGTGGTGCCTAATAAAAGATTTTTTAAAAGGCATCAAAAGGGGGAATGTTGGGAAAATGAATAAAGTTTTACACAGTAAGATGGCCGACGGGACTAACACAAGCTCTGGTCTCTAGCTTGGAGACCCCTCTTCCGGGTTCTTCTTGCCCTGTCAAAGAAGGATGGCCTTGTCAAAGAAAGTACTGCGAGTTGGCAAGTGGATGTTTACAGGGTCCTGACCTAACAACACCCAGCATCTCCAACATCCCTTTTGGATTAATTGTGCTATGTTGAATATGAGTGCGGTGAGAGTACTTTTAAGACTTATGGGGGTAAAACCAAGGAGGAAGATGGTGGCGTAGGAGGACGCTGGGCTCACCTCGTCCGGCTGATCACTTAGATTCCGCCCACATCTGCCTAAATAACCCAGAAAACTGCCAGAGGATTAGCAGAACAGAGTCTCCGGAGCCAAGCGTAGAAGAGAGGCCCACGGAAGAGGGTAGGAAGGGCGGAGAGGTGGTGTGCCCTACACCCAGTGGCAGCAGGGAGCTGGGGCGGTGGAGCAGCAGCCCACCAGGCCAGGCCAAACCCCTGAGTCTGGCTTGCAAAAGGCAGAGGGGCCGGACTCCGTGAGTTCTGACAGCCAGTGGGACTTAACATCTGGAATGTTTTAAGTCAACAGCTCTGCTCAGAGAGTGGAAGGGCTAGAGGACAATGGGAGGGAGAATTGTTGAGCCCTGGAAGACAGAGTTCAGCTCGGTGGGGGACAAAGGCACTGGTCAGTGCCATCTCCCTCACCCATCCCCCAGCCAAAATCCCAAAGGGAACCAGTTCCTGTCACGGAACTTGCTTGCACCGTGCAAACACCCAACGCTGTGCTTCTGTGGATCCATCCCTCTGACGGGTCTGCCTGCCCCCTCCCAGTGTTGTAAGGCCCCTCCCGCAGGGGACCACTGACGGCAAAACGAGCTAAGCTTGCCCCTCCCGCCCCTGTGCACCTTGCGGATCCACCCCGGCTAATACGCCAGATCCCATAGAAGCAGCACCAAAAGGCTGGCAGTGTGCAAGTAGCCCAGACAGGGGCCACACCACTCCATGGTGAGTCCCGCTCCTGGGAGAGGGGAAGATAAGGTACACACCAGTCTGACTGTGGCCCCAGCGGTGGGCTGGGGGCAGACATCAGGTCTGACTGCAGCCCCGCCCACCAACACAAGTTAGTCCAGACAGCACAGGGGAAGTGCTCTGCAGTTCCACGCCACCCCAGGGACTACCCAAAATGTCAAAACGGAAGAATTCAGCTCAAAAGAAACTCCAGCAAGTAGCGACAGCTAACGAATTGATCAAAAATGATTTAAGCAAAATAACGGAACATGAATTTAATATAATAGTCATAAAATTAATCGCTGGGCTTGAAAAAAGTATAGAGGACAGCACAGAATCTATTGCTACAGAGATCAAGGGACTAAGAAACAGTCAGGAGGAGCTAAAAAATGCTATAAATGAGCCGCAAAATAAAATGGAGGTGACCACAGCTCAGATTGAAGAGGCAGAGGAGAGAATAGGTGTATTAGAAGATAAAATTATTAAAAAGAGGAAGCGGAGAAAAAGAGAGATAAAAAAATCCAGGAGTATGAGGGGACAATTAGAGTACTAAGTGATGCAATCAAACGTAACAATATCTGTATAATGGGGATTCCAGAAGAGGAAGAGAGAAAGGGGCTGAAGGTGTACTTGAACAAATCACAGCTGAGAACTTCCCTGATCTGGGGAAGGGAAAAGGCTTTGAAATCCAAGAGGCACAGAGAACTCCCTTCAGACATAACTTGAATCGATCTTCTGCGTGACATATCATAGTGAAACTGGCAAAATAGAAGGATAAAGAGAAAATTCTGAAAGCAGCTAGGGATAAACAGGCTCTAACTTACAAAGGGAGACCCAAAAGAGTAGTGGCAGACCTATCTACTGAAACTTGGCAGGCCAGAAAGGAATGGCAGGAAATCTTCAATGTGATAAACAGAAAAAAATATGCAGCCGAGAATCCTTTATGCAGCAAATCTGTCATTCAGAATAGAAGGAGAGATAAAGGTCTTCCCAAACAAACAAAAACTGAAGGAATACATCACCACTAAACCAGCCCTACAAGAGATTCGAAGGGGGATTCTGTGAGTGAAATGTTGCAAGGACCCCAAAGTACCAGAGACATCACGACAAGCATGAAACCTACAGACATCACAATGACTCTAAACCTGTATCTTTCTGTAATAACACTGAATGTAAATGGACTAAATGCACCAACCAAAAGACATAGGGTATCAGAATGGATAAAAAAAAAAAACAAAACAAAACAAAAAAAAAAAAAAAAAAACAAGACCCATCTATTGGCTGTCTACAAGAGACTCATTTTAGACCTGAGGCCACCTTCAGATTGAAAGTGAGGGGATGGGAAAACTATCTATCATGCTACTGGAAGTCACAAGAAAGCTGCAGTAGTCATACTTATATCAGACAAACCAGACTTTAAATTAAAGGCTCTAACAAGAGATGAAGAGGGCATTATATAATAATTATAGGGTCTATCCCTCAGGAAGAGCTAACAATTATAAATGTCTATGTGCCGAATATGGGAGCCCTCAAATATATAAAACAATTAATCACAAACGTAAGTAACCTTATTGATAAGAATGGGGTAATTGCAGGGGACTTTAATACTCCACTTACAATAATGGATAGATCATCTAGACACAGGATCAATAAAAACACAAAGGCCCTGAATGATACATTGGATCAGATGGACTTGACAGGTCTATTTAGAACTCTGCATCCCAAAGCAACAGAATATACTTTCTTCTCGGATGCACATGGAACATTCTCCAAGATAGATCACACACTGGATCACAAAACAGCCCTTCATAAGTATACAAGAATTGAGATCATACCATGCATACTTTCAGACCACAGGAAATCAACCACAGGAAAAAGTCTGGAAAACCTCCAAAAGCATGGAGGTTAAAGAACACCCTCCTAAAGAATGAATGGGTCATCCAAGCAAGTAGAGAAGAAGTTAAGAATTATATGGAAACAAATGAAAATGAAAAGGCAACAATCCAAACGCTTTGGGATGCAGCGAAGGCAGTCCTGAGAGGAAAATGCATTGCAATCCAGGCCTATCTCCAGAAACGAGAAAAATTCCAAATACAAAATCTAACAGCACACCTAAAGGAAATACAAGCAGAACTGCAAAGACACCCCAAACCCGGCAGAAGAAGAGAAATAATAAAGATCAGAGCAGAAATAAACAATAAACAACATAGAAACCCTCAAAACAAAACAGAACAAAACAAAAACTGTAGAGCAGATCAACGAAACCAAGAGTTGGTTTTTTGAATAAATAAACAAAATTGATAAACCGCTAGCCAGGCTTCTCAAAAAGAAAAGTGAGATGACCCAAATAGATAAAATCCTTAATGAAAATGCAATTATTACAACCAATCCGTCAGAAATACAAGCCATTATCAGGGAATATTATGAAAACTTATATGCCAACAAACTGGACAACCTGGCAGAAATGGACAAATTTCTAAGCACCCACACACTTCCAGAACTCAAACAGGAAGAAATAAAAAGCTTGAACAGGCCCATAAGCAGCAAAGAAATTGAATCATTTATCAAAAATCTCCCAACAAATAAGAATCCAGGACCAGATGGCTTCCCAGGGGAATTCTACCAGACATTTAAAGCAGAGATAATACCTATCCTTCTCAAGCTATTCCAAAAAAATATAAAGGGAAGGAAAACTTCCAGACTCATTCTATGAAGCCAGCATTACTTTGATTCTGAAACCAGACAGAGACACCGCAAAAATAAGAGGACTACAGGCCAATATCTCTGATGAATATGAATTCAAAAATTCTCAATAAGGTACTAGCAAATCAAATAAAACAGCATATGAAAAGAATTATTCACCATGATCAAGTGGGACTCAAGGCTGGTTCAATATTGGCAAATCAATCAATGTGATATATCACACTAATAAAAGAAAATAAAAGAACCATATGATCCTGTCAATCGATGCAGAAAAAGCATTTGACAAAATTCAGTATGCTTTCTGAATAAAAACCCTCGAGAAAGTCAGGATAGAAGGAATATTCTTAAACATCATAAAAGCCATGTATGAAAATCCCACAGCTAATATCATCCTCAGTGTGGAAAAACTGAGAGCTTTCCCCATGAGATCAGGAACACGGCAGGGATGTCCACTCTCACCGCTGCTGTTTACCATAGTGTTGGAAGTTCTAGCATCAGCAATCAGGCAACAAAAGGAAATCAAAGGCATCAAACTTGGCAAAGATGAAGTCAAGCTTTCACCTTTTGTAGATGGCATGATATTCTACATGGAAAACCCGATAGACTCCACCAAAAGTCTACTAGAACTGATACATGAATTCAGCAAAGTCGCAAGATACAAAATCAATGTACAGAATCCAGTTGCATTCTTATACACTAATAAAGAAGCAACAGAAGGACAAAAAGAGAAACTGATCCCATTTACAACTGCACCAAGGATCATAAAATACCTAGGAATAAACCTAACCAAAGATGTAAAAGATCTGTATGCTGAAAACTATAGAAAGCTTATGAAGGAAATTGAAGAAGATATAATGAAATGGAAAAACATTCCATGCTCATGGATTGGAAGAATAAATATTGTTAAAATGTCAATACTACCCAAAGCTATCTACAAATTCAATGCATTCCCAATCAAAATTGCACCAGCATTCTTCTCCAAGCTACAACAAGCAATCCTAAAATTTGTATGGAACCACAAAAGACCCCGAATAGCCAAAGTAATATTGAAGATGAAGACCAAAGCGGGAGGCATCACAATCCCAGACTTTAGCTTCTACTCCAAAGCTATAATCATCAAGACAGCATGGTATAGGCACAAAAACCAACACATAGACCAATGGAATAGAATAGAGACTCCAGAATTGGACCCACAAAAGTATGGCCAACTAATCTTTGACAAAGGAGGAAAGAATATCCAATGGAAAAAAGGCAGTCTCTTTAACAAATGGTGCTGGGAGAACTGGACAGCAACATGCAGAAGGATGAAACTAGACCACTTTCTTACACCACTCACAAAAATAAACTAAAAATGGATAAAGGGCCTGAATGTGAGACAGGAAACCATCAAAACCCTAGAGGAGAAAGCAGGAAAAAACCTCTCTGTCCTCAGCCGCAGCAATTTCTTACTTGACACATCCCTAAAGGCAAGGGAATTAAAAGCAAAAATGAACTATTGGGACCTCATGAAGGTAAAAAGCTTCTGCACAGCCAAGGAAACAATCAACAAAACTAAACGGCAAACAATGGAATGGGAAAAGATATATGCAAATGACATATCGGACAAAGGACTAGTATCCAAAAATCTATAAAGAAATCACCAAAGTCCACACCTGAAAAAACAAATAATCCAGTGAAGAAATGGGCAAAAGACATGAATAGACACTTCTCTAAAGAAGACATCCAGATGGCCAACAGGCACATGAAAAGATGATCAACATCGCTCCTCATCAGGGAAATACAAATCAAAACCACACTCAGATATCACCTCACTCCAGTCAGAGTGGCTAAAATGAACAAATCAGGAGACTATAGATGCTGGAGAGGATGTGGAGAAATGGGAACCCTCTTGCACTGTTGGTGGGAATGCAAACTGGTGCAGCCGCTCTGGAAAACAGTGTGGAGGTTCCTCAAAAAATTAAAAATAGATCTTCCCTATGACCCAGCAATAGCACTGCTAGGAATTTACCCAAGGGATACAGGAGTGCTGATGCATAGGGGCACTTGTACCCCAATGTTTATAGCAGCACTTTCTACAATAGCCCAATTATGGAAAGAGCCTAAATGTCCATCAATTGATGAATGGATAAAGAAATTTTGGTTTAGATACACAATGGAATACTACGTGGCAATGAGAAAGAATGAAATATGGCCTTTTGTAGCCATATGGATGGAAGTGGAGAGTGTTATGCTAAGTAAAAGAAGTCATACAGAGAAAGACAGATACCGTATGTTTTCACTCTTATGTGGATCCTGAGAAACTTAACACGAGGACATGGGTTAGGGGAAGGAAAAAAAAAAAAAAAGGTTAGAGAGGGAGGGAGCCAAACCATAAGAGACTCTTAAAAACTGAGAACAATCTGAGGGTTGATGGGGGGTGGGAGGGAGGGGGGGTGGGTGATGGGTATTGAGGAGGGCTCCTGTTGGGATGAGCACTGGGTGTTGTATGGAAACCAATTTGAAAATAAGTTTCATATTAAAAGAGCAAACAAAAAATAACATCAAAACCAAAAGAAAAAAAAAAAAGACTTACGTGGGTGAAGAGCCATTCTATTTTTAAAACTTTTTAAACAATAGCTTGCCCAATTAATGCGGTAGAAAAATCCTTAGGATTAAGAATATATAGCTGTAGAGGAAGGTTGGGATCTTTCCTATCATAACTACGAGAGGTGAGAATGGACTGAACATCGTCCAGCTCCTTCTTTGCTGCCGGGGTGAGCTAGCGGGGTGATGTTAAGTTAGGATCACCAGAAAGCAGTGCCAGGAGGTTGGTTAAATGGGTGTTAGTAATGCCCAGCAGAGGACGAATCCAGTTCATGGTGCCCAACAATTTTTGTACATCGTTAAGAATACGAACATTATTAGGAATAGTCTGAATGAGGGGACGAATTTGAGTATTAAACATGCGTAGCCCCAGGTAAGAAAATGGAGTCGACCTTTGTACTTTTTCAGGGGCTATTTTTAAACCCTGTTGGTTTAGTTGATCAGGGAGCATGGCAACGAGCTCATCTAGAGGCTGTTGATGTGGGTCACAAAAAAAGATGATATCCATATAGTGATAAATGACCAAAGAAGGAAACCGCGTCCTAATCGACTCTAATGCGTTATTGGCATAAAATTGGTATATTGTTGGGCTATTAAACATCCCTTGGGGTAGGACTCTCCAGTGGTAATGGGGTGATGGTCGGCAGTGATTAACAACAGGAATGGTAAAGGCAAATTTCTCTCTATCTTGTTCAGCTAAGGGGATTGTGAAAAAGCAGTCTTTTAAATCAATAATAAATCAGCCAATTTTGAGGCAACATGGAGGGAGAGGGGGTTCCTAGCTGTAAGGGACCAAAAGGCTCAATTACTGCATTAATAGCTCTGAGATCACGAAGAAGTCGCCACTTGCAAGTTTCTTTTGGAACACAAAAGATAGGAGTATTCCAAGGGCTATTACTAGGCTCTATATGCCCGTTTTTTTAATTGTTCAGCTACTAATTATTGGAGATGAATCAATTGGTCCCTTTTATTGGACACTGCTCAACCTATACGGGTTTGTTAGTTTTCCATTTTAATGGGAGGGGCTCAATTTGAGCAGTGGCTAGGAAAAACTTGTTTTAAGATGAATATTCCATTGACTCAATAAGTCTCTTCCCCATAAATTGATAGGGATACTCATCGCATAGGGCTGTATGTAGACTATTTGGTCATCGGGCCCTAAACATTTGCAAAAGGTCAGACTTTGTCGGGAAGGCTGGCTGCCTCCAACCCCAACTAGGGTGGCCGTAGGGACAGTAGCCCAGTGAGGCCATTGTGAGGGGGATATAACGGTTACATCAGCCCCTGTATCAATTAACCCTGAGAAAAGTTTATCTTTGATCTTTATTTGCAAGAGAGGTTTGTCTTGAGAAATGTTGGCGAGCCAGTATTGTTCTAAAGGCGAGTTTGTGCTCCCAAACTTGCCTTCTCTTCTAGGTTTGTTCGCAGCTCCAGGGACCCAATAAGGAAGGATAAGGAGCTGAGCCAATCGCTGGCCTTTGTTAATGGTTATTAATTTGGAGGCCTGCGCCATAATTTTAATTTCCCTGGTGAAATCACTATCAATCACCCCTGGAAGAACTAGAAGTCTGGCTTTGGTAGGGCTACATCTTCCAAGAAAGAGACCAACATAGCCTTTGGGAAGCAGGCCAAATATGCCAGTAGGGATGAGGTATACATGCCCAAACTGATTAAGTGTGATGGTCTCCTGGGATTCTAAATCTAATCCTGTGCTTCCTTTGGTGGCAGCACATAGGGACCCCATGGGTTTGAGTAGCCCAGGCCTTGGGTGGGGGAGGGTGACTTTTCTTGTGGGCAGAAAGGAGCCATCCCCTCCCTTTGTTGTCCTGGGTGTGGAGGGGGGCACACGTTTGGGAGTTTCCCAAACTGAGGGGGCGACTGTCTTTATCAAATTTAGATCTACAGTTATTTGCCCAATGATTCCCTTTCTTGCATCGAGGGCACAATCCCGGCAAGAGGGAGGTTTGGGGAGTGTTTATAAAGGGGCAATCCTTTTTTAAGTGTCCCACTTTTCCACAGCCAAAACAGGTTGGGTTAGATTGTTTGAGGGCCAAGGCAAGTAGCATTGTTTGTGGGATTCTGTTCCCACAGTTTGACAGGCTTTAACATATTCACTGATAGTGGCTGCAGGGCTACTTGCATTGGGTTTGATATGCTTAAGAACTCTTTTGCAATCCTCATTAGCATTTTCAACAGCCAGGGAAACAAACATTGATTCGGTTGCTTCCATATTATCAAGCTGTCTTTGAATAGCTTCTTGGAGGTGATTGATAAAAGCCATATAGTTTTCAGTGGCCCCTTGTCGGATATTAGTAAAGGACCATGATGATTTTCCTGAAAGGGGGATTTTATGAAATCCCGTCACACTACATCAGTGCATTGCTCCCTGACGATGATCAGGAGTTGAGCTTGCTGCCTTGGTTGTGTTATGCCCAGAATTCGTGATCCCCAAAGACCACTAGGGAGCCGAGTCCAATGCAAAAGCAAAGAGCCTTTATTCAAGCTAGCTCAAGCTCAACCCCCTACCTGCACCGACGCAGAGGTGAGATACCAGGGAAAGAGAGCGAGTTTCAAAAGGACAAAGGTTTTATTGGGGCCTGGGGGCAGTTGGTGAGGTAATGGCTATGGCCTCAGCCGATTGGCTGGGGAGGGGTCCTGGGGAAGGGTCCGGCAGGTGAGGGAGGGTTTACTCAAGGGGAGGAGGTGTGGTCAAGGTGAAGGACACAGAACAAGATGGAGTCGGCTGGCGTAGGCCCGCCCTTTCAGTTGGACATATTGCCCTGTGTCAGACAATTGTTCAAAAGTCACTGGAATAGCAGCATCGAGGTTCTGCATAACACGAGTGATGAAATTCCTGAGCAAAGACAGCATATTGGGCCGGGGTCAGGAGAGAGTTCCAGTCCCAGGCACACATGGAATAAGGCAAACAGTTTCCAAAATCCCGATCGTAAAAGGGCTATGAAGGCGGTAGAGTTGAACTGCCTTCTGTAATTCTTTTACTTGGAAGGGCAGGCTTTCATGGACATATTGTCCATTTTGCCTGACAACGGGAAGCAGGTGGAATTCACCGGCCTTATGGGCTTCTTTAAGGCACTTTTGCATTGGGGAAAGGGCCTTATCAGAGCAGGTTGATGAGGTGTTTTGAGGCTCGATATCGTCCCACCCTTTGGGGGGGAGGGGGAGTATCTTTTTGCTGTAGAGATGCCAGAGGCACAGCCTGATTGCGGGGGGGGGGGGGGGGAGGTTTTTCCTCCTTTTTAGATAACTCTATGTTTTCACCTACATCTTCCGAGCTCAGTGGGAGAAGGGCCGTGCAGACGATGGATCAGGTGAGGATTACCTGGGGGGTGGGGGTGGGGGGACATTAGTCCCTTCAGAATGCCTGGCCTTTAATGTTTTCCCTGCTCATTCCCTCACGTCAAGATCACAAGTTCCTTGTTCTGGAAGCCAACGGCAATTCTGTTGGACAGTCAGAAATAATTTAAAGAGAGCCTTATAATTTAGAGTCATTCCTGCTGTCTCTCCTAGTGACTGAAGAATTCGAATATAGGGCTTTTGTTCAGGGGCTGGGGAGTTTCCCATGGGAGATCTCTCAAAAAGTTCCATGGCAGTGAATCCTAATATAGTTTTGCTTTATCCCTTACCTCTTCAGGCAGAGACTGTACCTGATGCGTTTTTTTTTTTTTTCCTCTCCCTTTCTTGGAGCTCCTTAATCATTCCACGGCATCCTGCAGTCCTTGTGTGGCACCGCCTTATCACTTTGGCTCCTTGTCCACGTTGGCCCATAGTCCCCTTTCCTTCTATCACATCAGGGTCACCATCTGTTGTAGACTCCAAGTCTAAAGTTCTTTCTTGTCTAGCAAGAAAGTGGGACACAGGATTAAAAGCGAGAGATGGCTAATATCCAGGAAAAGACAAGAGCCATGAATAAGGGTCCTTGTCCCATTTTTATTAGGATCAGAAGGCTTACAAACATGGTGCTGGACGTGCTCAAAGAGACAATGAATCTGTGAACATTAACTCATGGACGTGAGGGAAAGGGGGCCTTGAATATAATCAGGGTTAGAGGTTTGGGTTAATACAAAACAAAATCCTGGTGCCGGGCACGGTGGCACGTGCCTGTAGTCCCAGCCACCCAGGTGGCTTAGGCAGGAGGATCGCTTGAGCCCAGGAGTTCTGGGCTGTAGTGCGCTATGCCCATCAGGTGTCCACACTAAGTTCGGCATCAATATGGTGACTTCGCGGGAGTGGGGGACCACCAGTGTAGATTGCTTTAGGTAGTATAGACATTTTAATAATATTTGTTCTTCCAATCCATGAGCATGGAATGTTTTTCCACTTCTTTGTGTCATCCTTAAATTCTTTCATCAGTGTTTGTAGCTTTCAGAGTACCTCTTTCCTTAGGTTAATTTCTAGGTATCTTATTATTTGGGGCGTAATTCTATATATGTAATAGATTTCTTGATTTCTCTCTCTGTTGCTTCACTATTGGTGTATACAAATGCAACAGATTTCTTTCTTGTTTGATTTCAAGTTTTTATTTAAATTCTAGTTACTTAACACATACGAAAAAATTAGTTTTAGGCGTAGAATTTAGTGACTCAACATTTGCATATAACACTCAAATCTCATCACAACCAGTGCTCTCCTTAATACCCATCACTCATTTGGCCCATCCACCACCCACCTCCCTCCACCAACCCTGTTTTTTCTCTAAAGTTAGCTGTCTATTATGGTTTGCTTCCCTCTCACTTTTGTTTCTCTTCCCCTATGTTCATCCTTTTTTTCTTTAAAAAAAAATGTGTATTTATTTTGGGAAAGACAGTGCATGAGTGGGGGGAGGGTCAGAGAGAGGATAGAGAGAATCCCAGACGAGCTCCATGGTGTCAGCACAAAGCCCCACACGGGGCTTGATCCCATGAACCATGAGATCACGACCTGAGCCAAAATCAAGAGTTCAATGCTTCACTGACTGAGCCACCCAGGGGTCCCCATCTACTTTTCTTCTTTAATTCCACATATGAATGAAATCATATGGTATCTGTCTCTTATTTCACTTAGCATAATGCACTATAGCTCCATCCACAGATTTCTGTACATTGATTTTGTGTCCTATGACTTTACTGAATCTGTGTATCAGTTCTAGCAATCTTTTGTGGAGTCTTTCAGGTTTTCTATAAAGAGTATCATGTCACCTGCAAATGCTGAAAGTTTGACCTCTTCCTTGCCAATTTGGATACCTTTTATTTCTTTTTGTTGTCTGATTGCTGTGGCTAGGATTCCCATACTATGTTAAATAACAATGATGATAGTGGACATCCCTGTCTTGTTCCTGACCATAGAGGAAAGTCTCTCAGTTTTTCACCATTGAGGATGATGTGGACTGTGGGTTTTTCATATATGGCCTTTATTAGGTTGAGGCATGTTCCTTTAACACTCCTTTCTTGTTTTTTGGTTTTTGGTTTTTTTAATCATGAATGGATGTTGTACTTTGTCAAATGTTTTTTTTTTTCTGCATCTATTGAAAGTATCATGGTTCTTAGCCTTTCTCATATTAATGTGATGTGCCTTTTGTATTGACACGGTGTGTGTGTGTGTTTGCATGTCCTCCTCCAGCTCTACTACCTCACTACACACTCACAGTTGCAGCTTTAGTCTCAGGTAAGCCTGGAGCTGGACTTCCAATCTCAGGTTTAGATATCCCAGAAATAGTGTTTATATTCCAGGAAAGTGATATATACAGATGATTATTCCAATTAAGGGAAAATCCAAAAAGCTGGCTGATTCCATGAAGTCAGCCTCCCAACCTCCATCCTCCCTCTTCCTTGCCATGTACCCTTGGTCTGAGACTCTAAGAGCTGTCATCCTGGATCTCACCACCAGGTGCCATGACATTTATCTCCATTTTTATTGTTCTCTTTTAATTGAAAGAAGTACATGCTGAAAAGACTATAAAAACAATCATGAAAAGGTTTGCTTACCACGATACCAAGTCTGCTTGGAACTTCATATGTATATTAAAGCAGTTCCATTTGCTATTGACCCCAAACTGCATCATGCTCATTGATTTCTCTATCCTCTCACCACTGTCAGCTAATGTGCAGTGTAGACTGTTCTGAGGGTGTCTACCAGAGAACAAAGCATTCATTCTTGATCACCCAACCCTTGTGTAAGCTGCCCACACCTCCTCACACACCATCTGTCATCCTTTCTGCATCATACAGGACACAGCTGCCCAGATTCCTCTCTGATGGCCCATCCAGTTTCAGCTCACTTATCCCCTGTTCTGACATGTACTGCCTTCACAAACCTGCCACTCAATGCCAAGGCACACCACTGCCACCTGGTGTTTCATCATTTGCAGGCCCTAGAGTGTATGTTTTCACAATCCTTTTTACACCTAACAGTTCCTTCAGCCAGTGTTAGGATCAATTTGTATATATACAAATCTTGGATTTTAAGGGAGTTTGTTTGGTTCTTTTCTCCTCCGTCCACCCCCTCCAACCTCCCCCTCCCTTCTCCTCCTTCTCTGCCTCCTCTTCCCTCCTCCTCCTCCTCCTTCTCCTCCTCCTCTTCCTCCTTCTTCTCCTTGCAGAAAATTTTTGGGAGCGGAGTTTAATGATGATGACACTTCAGTGCCATCTGCTGACAAAAACCTGAACAGCTGCTTGAACAATATGGTGATCCTTTGGTGCCATCTGGTGACAAAAACCGGAACAGCCGCTTGGACAATATGGTGATCTTTTGGTGCCATCTGGCGACAAAATCTTGAACAGCCGCTTGAACAATATGGCGATGCTTTGGTGCCGTCTGGTGACAAAAACCTGAATTGCTGCTTGGACAATATGGAACAGGAAAATGGGAAGGAGAGTCTGTGACATAAACTCACCAGACAGAGCTTTCTAGAATCAGGATGGAAAGTGTTGGGTACAGCATATTGGTGAACTCTCCCTGGACATTTTATATAAGTGAAATCATGCAATATGTGGTCTTTTGCATTTTTGGCTCCTTTCATCGAGTTCAACATTTTTCAAGTTTCATCCATACTGTCACACATATAAGTACTTCCTTTCTTTTTTTGTCAAATAATGTACCAAATTGTCTTTATTCTTTTATTAATTAGTATACATTCAAGCTGGTGCTATGTACATTTGTATACAAGTTTTTATGCAGACATATGTGGCCCTTTCTCCTGACTGTGTACCTAGGAGTGGGATTGCTGTGTCATATGGTAACTCTGGTGAAGTGTTTGTGGAACTGCCAGAATGCTGTCATGACCCTGTGTGTTGAGGAGTGCGTGCATAGCCTGTTACTTTTCTCCCGAGGGTTCTGAGAAAGAAAAAAGGTTGAGGTGCCCTTCTCGTCACCTCACCTCTGGGAGGATGGGAGGGCATGATAGCCATGAGACCTCACTGGATCACTGGAGCTATTGACTCTCATCGCAGGATTAAGGTGGTGTTTGTCTACTTTTTCCAATGTACAGTAACTATCACCCATTCATCTACTCTACTTTTTAGAAATGAAACAAAGTCAGCCCTGGGCTCTAGTGTGAGAGGTGGAAATAAGGTTCTCTTCATAGAGGCATGGTGTGTACATTTGGAATTATTTGATAAAGACAGTTTGTCTCTTATCATGAATTTTTATTAATTCAAACATTTTTTTACATTTATATTTATTTATATATTTCGATTCATGCATAGTGTTTGGTAGATTTTCTTTTTCATGGGCACATACCACAAGAAAGTCTAGCATCATGGTTTTTATGATGCATAAAATGAATTTTAAATAAACAGAAAACCCCAAGAGTTCTGTATACCCACCATTATATATCACCATCATTGTGTTGTCTAAATATGGTATATTAGAAAATGCACTTACATTTTTTTTAAATTTTAAATGGTTATTTATTTTCAAGAGAGAGAGGGGGGAAGATTGTGAGCAGGGCAGGGGCAGCAAGGGAGGGGCAGAGAGAGAGGGAGACACAGAATCAGAAGCAGGCCCCAGGATCCAAGCTGTCAGCACAGAGCCCAATGCGGGACTCAAACTCACGAGCTGTGAGATCGTGACCCGAGCTGAAGTTGGATGCTTAACCAACTAAGCCACCCAGACATCCCTAGAAAATGCATTTAGATAATATATTTAACCATGTCAGAGTTGGGAACATTATAATTTCACATGATTCTATTCCATACATGCGAATCCCTTGAGAAACAAACAAGCATACAACAGCAGACACATAAGACAGCTATTCCTAGAGTGACGATAAAAAAAATAATAATTATTGCTAAACTGAATGAAAAATATTTACAGAACCCTTTTCAGTGAAGCAAAAGCATGAGATATGTCATAGAAAATGTGAGCTTCATTTGAAAGCCCATTGTCTAAGGCACAGCCTTCCAGTTATGTGACTCTGACTCTATGGGAGGTATTTTAAAATTCTAGCTTTTATGTAACTCATCTTGTTCCAATGTGCTCCTTAACTATTTTCAAGCAATTACATTCTGTTCTGGGGTAAGGAATTCTTTTTTTTTTTTTTTTCTAAACTCCTGTCTGTCTTCATTTGAACAATCATTTCAACATTTCTGATCTGTACATGTGACAAAAAAGTTGTTGAGCTGGAAATTGTATTTTCCACTGAAGCATGGGGAAATACGGTCTTCTTAGATGATGGATGAAGACTGAGTAGGAGGGGAGGCACAGGGATATGTGAATTTAGTATCCAGGAGAAGTATTTCTGTGCAAAGGTGAGAATATAAGTAAAGAGGACAGCCGTTAAAGATGTGGAGAGGGGTGCAGGGCTTTAAAGCATTTATTTATTTATTTATTTATTTATTTATTTATTTTTTTTTTTTGACTAGGCTTCACATCCAGGGCAAACCCCAGTGCTGGTCTTGAACTCACAACCCAGAGGTCAACACCTGAGATGAGATAAAGAGTTGGACACTTGGACACTTAACCCATGCAGCCACCCAGGCCCACCTAAAGCATAATTTTAAATGATCAATTATAAAAACTTGGAAGGTTGGAATTAAGGTTCTTTCATGGGAAAGAACCATATCTTTTCAGATTTAACATCTGAATTTACCACACCACCCTATTCAGATGCTTGGTCTTTATTTCTATTTTGGCGAAACCTAAACCTTAACCAAGGGGTGGTGTAGAATTTGGTCATAGTGCCTGTTAACTGAATGAATGGGTGGATGGATACAGGATTATTTCAAACATGCCTTGGAAAGTCTTGGATTTTTACGTCCCAGGGCAGAGCTGTTCATGCAGCTGTCTAAAGCTGTAGTGTTGGGTGGCTGAGAGGATGCGGCTTCTCAAGACCCAGGAACCAATGGCTGCAAGATGGGAAGCATTTCAAGTGTGGAAGACCGGCATTCACTTCATGGTTGCCATAGAAACGTGACTCTGTTGTGACAACCATGATGACTTTTCAATACAGAGACGGATTGGGAAGAAGAGGGGCCTTCAAGTGTTTGGAGCTTAGCTGAAGGTGTGGGTCCCCTCAGTGGAGCTGATCTGTCCCAGAGTCTGGGGAGACAAAGGAATCCAGGTCCAAGTCTCCTCTTTCCTTCTTTGGAGCTCGGCACCCAGAGTGTCTCATGGGTAAACCTGTTGGGGTCTGGTCTGGGTCCAGTGAGTGTGGGTCCTGCTCCAGGGGTGTCCTGGAGCTACTGTCCTGTGAAGGCAGGGGTGCGGGAGGGAAGGCAGATAATGACTATGCACCTGGCTTCCCTTCTGCAGAATGGGGGTGTGAATGCTTCACCCACAGGGTCGCCGAGAACACTCGGTGATACACATGACCAAGTCCCTGGCCCTGTGATTACTGCAGGATCATGAATGCCTGTATGATTTCAGGCCACTTGTTACTCCTTTTCTTCTTTGTTGTTAGGGGATAGAAGAAAAAGGCCCGGTGACAAGTTCATTGTAACATGTAGTTGTTATGATCACAGCCCACTTGTTGTGAAGTAGGGAAGCTGAAGGGGCTCCATTTTACAAGTGATTTTTCTACCAGGCCCCATTTAGCCTGCCAGGCTCCACATTTGGCCTCTGAATAAGACAAAGAGCTATGTTCTCACTTCAACGGGGAAGCAAGAAAGTTAATTATTCTCTGAGATTTGTCAAAGGCCCCAGACACCTGATAACACCTAAGAAGAGCCAGATCCAAAACATGTTCCAGGACATTGGCTTCAAACAAACCTCAGCTGACGATGGCATCAATACCCCTACCTTTGGTAATTTATGAAATAACACCTATTGTTCACCTGACGCTTGCCTTTGATTGGACACTACCATGGATTCCCCTGGAATGTGTACCCTAAACCCTTTTTAAATACAAACTCCTAGCCCAAAGCAATGACAAGACTCATTCTCCTTTCCTTTCTGAGTCTCCCCCAGGCACTCTGCTATTTTCTGTCATTCATGCTATTTGATAAACTCTGTTAGCACTTTCTCCAGCTAACGTTTGATTTCTACCACTTTTGAAGCCAAGGACCCTCTTGGCTGGTCCTGTGGTACCGTTCCCTGGGTTCTTGGACTCAGCTTGACTGCATCAGTATCAATGTCAGTGTCACTAGACTAGTGCCTAGTATGCTGCTGGGCACATAGTTACTCTTGCAAATCATAGCGATAGCTGGATCTGTCTCTCCCTCTTCAGAACTTCATTCCATTGGCCACGCTCTTATCAGGTGCCGGAAGGAGACAGGTTATGAGGATCTGAGTCCTGGTGGCTGCTGAAACCTCTACCCCATATTCAAGGACAACAGTCCTCAGGAGACACTAACATTTCACATTCCTGGTGGGATATGATGCCTGGCACAAGTGAGTTCATAGACCTGAACAAAAGCATGTTGTGGAATAGCTCTTGTAAGGTTCAAAAACTAACCTAAAAGCAGAGAAACTACTTAAACCACGTCATGGGAGGAGAAATTTAGCAGGTGGAATTTCAATCCACCAACAGGTGTGTTAGTAAATCTTGAGGCCCATCTTAGAGAATTCCTCATTTGTCTGAAAGGGACAAATTGTGCACCTAAAAATGACTTGATCGTTAACATGCACTTGCAATAAATATATTTTTTTCTGATTGCATAAATAATAATTAATGAATTCTATGTTTCCTCAGAACGATGTGAAAATAGGCATTTAGAAGGGTTCGTAGCAACTTGAGATCTTAACACAGATTCTTTCCTGGTTTGCTTGGTTTTACCCATACTACAAAGAAAAAAATTAAGGGCCTAAAATTTTTGTAGTGTGAGTTAAAAGTGTCACTTACAAGACTTTGGAATTTTTATAATAATAATTACCAACGTGTCTTCCCTGCTATCATGATACCCAGAATTTTCCCTTATACAAATCAGAAGTTGTTAAATGTCAGTATGATTATATTCCTGGTACATGACGTTTTAAGTTCAGTACTCATGGACCACAGTTTCCCTCAGCATGCCATGTCCCCAAGCAACTATTTAGTTTTTTTGTCAATAGATTAGTTTTGATTGTCTGTAACTTTGTGTCAATCGTTGCATTTTATTTTTATCTGGCTTATTATACTCAGGCATTTATTCATTTATTAACAGTTCCATTATCTTTTATTTGACATGAATATATAAAACACTATTGATGAGAAGCTACTTTGACTCATCATGGGCAAAGAAATTTAGCAAGTAGAATTGCATTCCATCAGCAACTACACGTTGTGCAGTAGCTTTTGAGGCCCATCTTACAGGTGCCTGATTGCTGAAAAGCAATCGATTATACAGATGGAGACAGAAGTTGGTCTTTATAGGCATGTGTAATAAATGTCGCTAATGTTTTACTAAGAAAAAAAAAACTAAGTATGCAAAGGGCCACATATAGTATGATTCCATTTTTTTATGAAATACTTAGTGGGGGGCCCTCAATATGCTGTACCCAATAAATTACCCTCTTTCCATTCTGACTTTCAGAAGCTCTGGTAGGTTTGAGTCATAGTCCCTCCCTCTTATCTTTCCTGTGATGTTCAACAGCAGTTCAGGCTTTTGTCATAAGATGGCACCAAAGTACCACCATCATTAAACTTCCCTTCTAAGAAGTGTCTGCAAGGAGTAAAAACGTAACAATAATATCCCCTAAACCCAGGTTTTGTACGTAAACAAGAGAATTTTAATTTTTTCTGAAAAAGAAAAAAAAAACCCTTGTAGGTGTAAAGGAAAATTGTTAAAACATACACTCCATTTTCCCCATTGAGGAGGATATTAACTGTGAGCCTTTCATATGTGGCTTTTATGATGTCGAGGTATGTTCCCTCTTACCCCTACTTTCTTAAGGGTTTTTATCAAGAACTGATGCTCTATTGTGTCAAAATTTTTTCTGCAGTTTTTGGAAAGGATTATAGAGTTCTTTATTCCAGAGCCTGCAGACTTTGAACACCTGGTGGCAGTAGTGCACCTTGACAATCAGTGGCAGGTATTCCAAGGGTGGTACAGGTTAGACATGGGTAGGTGACTCAGAGAGGATGGGGGTGTCAGAGCTGGATCTGGGCAGCTATGTCTTGTGTCATGGACAGGGAATGATAGGAAAAGAAGGTCTGAGCAGCCTCTACAAGGTTGGAGAAATGGAGGGTGAACACCCTGTTCTCTGATAGGGAACTTCTGTACAGTCCACACTACACAACAGCTGACAGTGATGAGGAAAGAGATAAATCAATGATTATGATGAAAGTTAGGGTCAACAACAAATGGAACTTTTTAAACATACTTATGACATACTTATACATAATTGTAACATACTTACATACATACTTAGTGCACTGACCATGGTGTCCTCAATAAGAGATACCTGAGTGCCTTGACTAATTGCTTCAGAGGAATGTGGAAGCCTTTCAAGCACAAATGATTAACTGCTGAGCACCAGCTTCTTCTGCATATACCCCTCACCATTTCCCCGCACCTTCCCCTTAAAAAACCTTCTGCTTTTCCTGGACAGGGAAGATGGTCTTTGCAAAGTTATTCTGCCATTTTCCCAGGTTGCTGGCTTCCTGAATAGGGCAACTTTTCTTTTCTCACCATCACTTGTCTCTTGAGCATTGGCTTTTGGTGGGAGATGCAGGAGAGAAGCATCAAGGGAAAAGACTTCAAAAGGGAAGGGCTGGAGAAGGTGCAAGGCCTTAGGACATGTTTACACAGCTGAACATGGCTGCTGCTCATAAGGAATGCCTAGAGCCATTAACATTGTCCAGGGATGGATCCTCCCTCACACCTGAGCCTTCCTTAGTCTTATAGAAACCAATTAACTCGAAATTCAACCTTGAAAAGCTAAACCATTAGATTGATTAACACACTTGCTTAGCTGACTTTATGCACATAGTCTTTAGCAATTATCCTAATAAAAAGAAGCTTCATTCTGGAGTCAGGGCCTCATTCAGACTCAAGAATGAGGACCTTCACTTAACTGAATTTTGTTTGCACACTCATCTTTTGCGATTCTGGCCATACTCCCTGCAACAGCTTTTGAGCTGTCTTAAAGATTTGCTGATTTCCCTAAGTCTGCAGTCACCATCCAATACTTCCCTTTCCCTCTTCTTTTCAGCTTCATTATTTTCATAATTTTATCTTCTACATCACTGATTCACTCCTCTGCTTTGTGCATCCTTCGTTGTCATGGCATTCATTCAGGTTTGCATCTTGGTTATAGCATTTTTTATTTCAACCTGACTAGTTTTTAGTTCTTTTATCTCTTCAGTAAGGGATTCTCTATGGGATTCTCTATGCTTTTTTCAAGCCCAGCTACTATCCTTATAATTTTTGTTTGAAATTCCCTTTCAGGCATCTTAATGTGAATTGATTAAATGCCTGTTCTCTCTCTTGGGGTTAATTCCTCCATCTTGTGATTTTGAGGTCAATTTAAAAAAAAAAACCTGATTGTAGATCCTTGGTGTGGGTTTTTCTCCTTCTTAGAGAAGTTTGATTCAAATCAATCAATCAATCAATCAATTAATAATGAAATAAATCATTAAAAATAAGTAATTGCTTTTCCTATACTCAAAAAATTTGTAAATAAAACCCAAAGGAATCTAGATCATGCTTCCCATAGAGTTCAAGCTTTGAAGCACTCTATGATTCACCAGTAGAGTTGGTGTATGTGAGGGGCTTGTGTTGGACTTCTAGGGGTGGGGCCTGTTGTGTTGATTCTTAGGCGGGACTTGCCCTAATGGAGATGCACTTGCAGGGAGCGACTCTGGCCTTCACCTGGTGGCACTGTTTGCTCACTGAAGTAAGTCAGTGTTGATGGGTGTGGAGGGGGGGAAATGGTGTTGCCCTGCTCTCTTGTCTCTGAAGCAGGGCGCTCAGGCCTGCCACTCCATAGAAAGCCTGAACATAAGATCAAACAATCACCCCTCTTGTGTCCCTGGCTGCTGTCATATCCCTGCCTTAAGCTTGTCTTTATTTCAGCTGTCTGTCTGCCAGGCAACACAGTACTCTCATGTTTTATCTCAGGCACAGTTGGGTCTCAAAACTCCAAACTTCAGAGACCCCCATGGCATAGACCTGCACTGATACTCTAGGAGAGGGTCTTGCTATGCTGTGGCTGAGTGTTGGTTTGTCCCAGAAAATAGCTGGGTGACCCTGCAGGGCTTGGAGTTTGTGGTAAAGCATAGCAGAAAGATGGCACCAAGGCTCACTGCCCTCACCAGGCATCTTTGTTCTTATGCTGATGAATCACACAGGTTAATGGCACCCATAGGTTCTTTTGTCTCCAGAGAGGCAGTGCCCCCTTCCTAAATGCACTCCAAGATTGGTACAGTTTCTCCCAGTGTGACCCAGGGCATTCTCAGACCATGCTGCCCACTCCTGGGTCCTCACCTTCCTTCTCCACTGGGATACCACTAAACCCACCAGGTGTGACCCTGTTGATGGCACAGACCTCTAAATCTTAAGACTTGGTGCTCTGTTGCTTACTTAAAAATGTGCGGTATTTAACCCCTCTCCTCCACCCAGTTAATGGCTTTAGGGAAGAGTTTTCTTGTGCAATCCCCTATGCATGTTTACACATTTTTTATTACTCTCTCAATCCTCTCTCTGTGATCAGGGCTCCCTCCCCTCTACAGCACCGATGGCTCATTTCTCCCCCAAACCAACTCTCCACGGTTCCTGCCGTCCCCAGGGTCGTTGTTTTTCTACTTGTAGATGTGCAGGTTTGTTCTCTCAATCCTCAGATTGATTTCTTGGGTGTTCAGAATTATTTGATATTTATCTAGCTGTATTCAAGGGACGAGGGAAGCTTAGGGTTGCCCTCCTCTTCCACCATCTTAACCCATCTCCATGGTATTGTATGGAATCTATACATCAGTTTGAGGGAATAGACATCTTAACAATACTGAGTCTTCTGACCCCTCAAGAGGACATGTCCCTCCATTTATTTAGGCCACTGTTTAATTTCTCTCAGCAATGTTTAGCAGTGTTGAGTACAGGTCTTGCACATCTGTGGGCCTCCATGTTTTACATAGGGTATGCCTATGTAATTCATACTTTTTGATGTTCTTGTCAATGACTGTTTTTATTACTATTTCTAGGCATTATATTTTCACTTAACTGTTAATATCCAAATGTTGCCGGGGAATATCTTTGGTTGAAAGCACACATTACTCAAGGACAGACAGGATACTTGACTATTAGCACCTATAGTAGTCAGAGGTTACTGGAGGAACAGAACCAATGAGATGCTGATATATAGATAGAAATTTATATTAAGGAATTGAGTCAAGAGGAAGTGGAGGCTAGGCAGAATCTGATAGGAAACTTTGACAAGTTGGAGACTCAGGAAAGAGTTAGAGTTGGAATCTGAATATTGTCTGCTGGGGAACAACAGGTGCTGATGTGAAGTCAAAGGCAGTCTTTGGGCAGAATTCCCTTTGACTCAAGGGAGATCAACCCTTTGTTCAATTCAGGACTTCAATTTATCATTTGAGGTCCAATCACATTAATGGAGGATTAATTGCTTTACTGAAGTGTACCCATTCAAATGTAAATCTTACTCAAAGGCATCTTACAGAAATACCCAGAACAATGCTTGAACAAATATATGAACACTATGGTCTTCCCACGTTGGCACATTAAAAATACCATCATATTCATTTGACTAGGTTTCCATAGAGGTTTTTAGATATCATTGGCAATGTACTGAACCTAGGGAGTAAAATATCCTTCAGAAAATTTTACAGGTGGTCTCTAGGAAATCGGTCACTAATATGAAACAGTTTAGTAACTTTCAACTTTCAACCTACACCCACAACTGCATTATTTCCTGTGCAGTCACCCAGGTTTCCAGGAGTCATGGTCAAGCTTAGACTAAACTTTCATGGGATGGAGTCCACTTGAGGTAATATCTCACCACCCCATGAGGTGGGCACTAACATCCATCCTGTTTCTGGGGGCGTTTTGAGTAATCCAGTCGAGGTATCAAGAGAAATAAGATGTGGATACTAGTGGTTGAATTGGATGGACAGTGCCCGGCACACAGTAGACATCTAATATACACTTAATTATGTGAGACATAGATGTAGGTGTAAGTAGGAAATGAAACTATGTATATGTTCTTTCATTCTTTTTATACACATAGAAATTTTTCAGAGCATTGGGGTCACAATTTTGTCATTGTTTCAACCGGTTTTAAGAAAATTTTTGTCTTGTTATCTAAAATAATGTCTTTTAATTGGGAAAAGATAAACTGTAGAAAATGAAAAAGATGCCTCTGTGTAGATGTGTATGACCCTGCAGTGGGTCTTCTGCAAAGTGGGCAATTGAAATTTACCTTACACAGCTATTGTGAGGAGAAGTGAACAAACCAATAAAACATATCCAACATGTAATATTGTGAAACTTCAGCAAATATGTGTGGGGTCACTCCTGCGGTCTCTTCATAGCAAAAGAGATGACTTAACCATGAACAACTCATAGACATCACTGGGATTTGGTGCAACAAGGAAGGAAATGTACACATATTATATGCTGGGTTAGCTTTAGTACCATTTATTTGTAGATGAGTTACCTGATTATGGTGAAGAAGAGGAAACACTCCATCCCCTAAAACTGTTCGTTTGTGTGTGCAACATAGTAATTTGACATTTATATTTGTATTATGAAAAAATCACCACAATAAATCTATCTTACATCCATCACTTTACATAGCTACAGATTTTTGTGTGTGTGATGAAAACTTTCAAGATGCACTCTCTTAGCAACTTTCACATACACAATACACTATTAACGATAGGACCATGCTGTACATGACATCCTCATGACTTACTTATTTCATAAGAGGAAGTTTGTACCTCTTGACCTCTTTCCCATTTTTGCCCACTTCTTGGCCACTGCCTAAAGCAACCACCAATGTGTTCTCTAAATACATGAGGTCTTTTTTCAGCTTCCTTTTTTTTCTTTTAAATTCCACATGTGAGGTCATATGCTGTTTATCTTTCTTTGTCTGACTTATTTCATTTAGCATTTTGCCCTTGATATCCATCCATGATGTTACAAATGACAAGATCTTATTCTTTTTTATAGCTGAAAAATATTCCATTGCATATATCAAATCTTCCTTATCCATTTATCCATTGATGGACAGTGAAATTGTTTCCATATCTTAACTATTGTAAGTAATGCTTCAGTGAACCTTGCTGATTTTTATGTAATCCCTTCAGTGAGTCATATCCCATGGCACACATCATATTTTTATTTTGAGTAGATACACGTGGGATATTAATATATGCATCCCATTGTTGAAGTAAATCTCTACCCCATAGATTAATGGCAATGTTAGCCACACAGGGTTTAAGAGTTCCTCTTTGATCCTCGTGTCTTTTACATCAACCTCCCCCAGAAATGTAATCTTATCCAGTCAATGAGGAATGCTGGTAATGGCTACTATTGCCCACGAAAGAATATTATGTCCAATGTGTTACTGTCCAAACAGAAGTCAGAGTTCAACAGTCGCTAATTGTTGGGCCTTGCCTTCCTTCATGTGCCTAGTGGATTGATGGTGTAGGGGCCTCTTTTGTAAGGACACTTAATCCCCTTGCTTTTCTCCTCTAAAGAAAAGTCACCTTGCAGTAACAATCCTTTTCTCTTACTAATCACTTTCCTGTCCCACCTTCCTTGTATTAAAACCTTCCATTTTGTACATCTCATAGGAGCACCCCTCTATTTGCTTGATGTACTGGTACCTAATCCATTAATTATTTAATACAGCTAATTAGACCTTTACAATTTACTCAGTTATAGTTTTGTTATTTTCCTTACTAAATGCTTTTGAATGTTTATCATAATTGGGAACATTTCCTCCACCACTGGTTCAGGAGGAACTTCACTGGGCATATTTCTGTGGACAGAAGAGAGAGGATCGATTTGGGTCATACTGGTATATCAGGTATAAGAGGAACGGGGGGGGGGAGCTGACCATCATGTGAAAAATGTATGAAAAACATGTGACTAAGTCAGGAAAATTAGATGTTGAGATCAGGTTCCAGTCTTGTGCTTGTCTTTGATAACTCCTTCTGTACTTTTTCTCCTGTGGGTGTGGGTCTGGGTCTCCACATCAGATGAACCCTCAGAGTACTAAATGTAATCTTCAGAGGACTAAATGGGAGGGACTAGCGTCCTAGGGATAAGACAAACACAAAATCAATTCCAAAATCTACCAAGCAACCTGACCACAGACCAAAGAGAAACTAGCACTTCTATTGACACCCATGAGAAAACCAAGACTGAAGGCACACAAGTGTTACTTCACTTTCCACTCTCTGGGAGTGAGGTCTCCTCTGGAGAAGGTAGTATCCTCTGAGTGCTATTGAAGACAATGGAGGTCTGGGTTACAAGTCGCCTCAGTTTCCCAAGGTAAAACCTTTACCTTCAACCAAATATTTTCTGTTTAGATCTCAGTTTCCAGGCTTCAAGATCAAGGTTGATCAAAACTACTTAGCATGGAGACTATTTGAGGCCACACATCATTGGGTGGGCACTAACATCCATCCTGCTCCTTATGGGCATTTTCAGTTATCCACATCTAGATACCAGTAGAGGAGTGATGTGGATGCAGGTGTAAAATTGGACTGATAGTGCCAGGCACACAGTAGACATCTTTTTCACATTTAATAAACATGAGATGTAGATGTAGGCATCAGTAGGATATAAAATTATGCATATATTCTTTCAGACTTTTTATTGACCTGTGAATTTTTCAAAGAACACTGGGATGGTGACAGTTATTGTTTCATAATCTGGTATAAAAAAAGTTTTTATTTCTGTTTCTAAAAGTCATGTGTTTTCATTGGAAAAAAGTAACAAGTAGAAAATTAAGAAGATGCCCCTTTGGAGGTGTGTGTCACCATGTGATGGGCCATGTATAAAATGGGCAGGTTGATACTTACTCCAGACCTATTGTGAGGAGAATGAACACTTGTTCACAGAGGAACAACTGGTTCTATTATCAGGTATAAGAGGAATAGGTAGGGAGCTGACCCTCCTGTGAAAAATGTATGAAAGGGTCCATCAGGCGTTCCTGGGTGCAGCCGATATTTGGCCATTGCTCATTTGGCCATTGCTCGGTGAGACCCTCCCGCAGAGGGGTGGAACGGGTCAAAGCCACAGCCCTTCGGAAGTAAGGGGCCAGGGAAAAACAGCCGCATCTGAGACAAAACATGGGAGAGAGGTACTGCCTGGGGCCTGGTCACGGAGAGTGAAAAAGCGGGGAGTTGACAAGAGCTGAAAACAGAGGACAGGTGCACGATTGCCGATCCAAGAGAACAGACTGGGTAGCTGGGTGGTGCCATTTCACCACTCCCGCACATGCGCATACACACATATATAAGTGCCTCAAGAATCCACCCCAGTGGGCTAGTGGCGCCATCTAGTGGAGAGGGGTGCTGTTACACTGAACCCTGCCCAACTGGGCCTACTTCCCTCTTCAAGAACAAAAGTCTCACCGCCGCCTTAATTTATGGACTATAAAGAGCTACACAGACTGACTTCTAGGTGAAAACGAAGCAATTTCAGTCCTACTTCAATCTGTTAGCAGGTTCATCTATACAATTTTCTTTCTTTTTCTCTTTTTTCTATTTCTCTTTTACAATTTTTTTTATTTTTCTAGAATACAGAAAGAGAAAAAATCATTTTTATTTTCAGTTTTTATTAAAAATATTTTTGTTTAATTTTTATTACTGTATTTTTTACTTTTGTGTAAATTTTTTTCAAATTCTACTTTACTTCCATCATTGTATTTTAGTCTACTTCAGTGTATTCACCTTTTCAAATTTTCAAACAATTTCCTTTTTTTCTTTCTTTTTTTTCTATTTTTCGCTTTTTCATTTGTTTTCTTTCTCTTGAATGCAGAGAGAAAACTTCATTTTTACTTTCAGTTTCTATTAAAATATTTTTATTTAATTTTTATTATTATAGTTTTGGCTTTTATGTATTTTTTTTCAAATTCTATTTTACTTCCATCATTTTATTTGAGTCTACTAAGGATAATTCACTTTTTCAAATTTTCAAACGATCTTTTTTCCTTTTTTTTAATCTTTTTTCTCTATTTCATTTCTTTCCTTTTTTCTTAAATACAGAAAACGAAAAAAACTCATATTTATTTACAATTTTTATTAAAAATATTTTTTAATTATTTTCTACTATATCTTTTATTTTGTGTATATTGTTTTCAAATTCTATTTTACCCCACCATCTCCTTTTAGTCTGCTTCAGTGTATTCATTTTTTCAAATTCTCAAAAGACTTCCTTTTTTTTCTCCCCCCCCCTTTTTTTTCTCTACTTGTCAAACCACTTTCAACACCCAGACCAAAACACACCTAAGATCTAGCATCATCTATCCAATTTGTGTGTGTGTGTGTGTGTGTGTGTGTTTAATTTTTAATTTTAATATTTTTTAATTTTAATTTTTTTTAATTTCAAATTTTCTACCTCATCAATTCCTTTTCTCCCTTCAAAATGAAAAAACAAAAGAATTCACCCCAAAAGAAAGAGCATGAAGAAACGATAGCCAGGGATTTAACCAACACAGATACAAGCAAGATGTCTGAACCAGAATTTAGAATCACGATAATAAGAATAGTAGCTGGAGTCAAAAATAGATTAGAATCCCTTTCTGCAGAGATAAAAGAAGTAAAAAATAGCCAGAATGAAATTAAAAATATTATAACTGAGCTGCAATCATGGATGGATGCAGCAGCAGCAGCAAGGATGGATGAGGCAGAACAGAGAATCAGTGATATAGAGGACAAATTTATAGAGAATAAAGAAGCAGAACAAAAGAGGGAGATTAAGGCAAAAGAGCACGATTTTAGCATTAGAGACATCAGTGACTCATTAAAAAGGAACAACATCAGAATCATAGGGGTCCCAGAAGAGGAAGAGAGAGAAATAGGGGTAGAAGGGTTATGTGAGCAAATCATAGCAGAAAACTTTCCTAACCTGGGGAAAGACAAAGACATCAAAATCCAGGAAGCACAGAGGACCCCCCATTAGATTCAACAAAAACCGACCATCAACAAGGCATATCATAGTCAAATTCACAAAATACTCAGGCAAGGAGAGAATTACTAAAGCAACAAGGGGGAAAAAAAGCCCCTAACCTACAAGGGAAGACAGATCAGGTTTGCAGCAGACCTATCCACAGAAACTTGGAAGACCAGAAAGGAATGGCAGGATATATTCAGTGTGCTGAATCAGAAAAATATGCAACCAAGAATTCTTTATCCAGCAAGGCTGTCATTCAAAATAGAAGGAGAGATAAAAAGTTTCCCAGACAAACAAAAACTAAAGGAGTTTGTGACCACTAAACCAGCCCTGCAAGAAATTTTAAGGGGGACTCTCTGAAGGGAGAAAAGATGAAAATACACACACACACACACACATATAGTGTATATATATATATATATATATATATATATATATACAAAAAGAAACAAAACATTAGAAAGGAACAGAAAACACCACCAGAAACACCAACTCTATAAGCATCATAATGACAATAAATTCATATATTTCAGTACTCACTCTAAAAGTCAATGGACTCAATGCTCCAATCAAAAGACATAGGGTAAAAGAATGGATAAGAAAACAAGACCCATCTATATGCTCTTTACAAGAGACCCACTGTAGACCTAAAGACACCTTCAGATTGAAAATAAGGGGAGGGAGAACCATCTATCATGCTAATGGTCAACCAAAGAAAGGCAGAGTACTTATATCAGATACTTATATCAGACAATCTAGGCTTTAAAATAAAGACTGTATCAAGAGATGCAGAAGGGCATTATATCATAATCAAGGGGTCTATCCACCAAGAAGACCTAGCAATTGTAAACATTTATGCACCAAATGTGGGGCACCCAAATATATAAATCAATTAATCACAAACATAAAAAAAACCTCATCGATAGTAATACCATAACAGTAGGAAACTTGAACACCCCACCCACAGCAATGGACAGATCATCTAATCAAAAAATCAACAAGGAAACAATGGCTTTGAATGACACACTGGACCAGATGGATTTAACAGATATATTCAGAACATTTCATCCTAAAGCAGCAGAATATACATTCTTTTCCAGTGCACAATGAATGTTCTCCAAATAGACCATACACTGGACACAAATCAGCCCTAAGTAAGTACAAAAAGATTGAGATCATACCATGCATATTTTCAGACCACAACGCTATGAAACTGGAAATCAACCACACGAAGAAATTTGGAAAGGTAACAAATACTTGGAGACTGAATAACATCCTACTAAAGAATGAATGGGCTAACCAAGCAGTTAAAGAGGAAATTAAAAAGTATATGGAAGTCAATGAAAATGATCACACCACAACCCACAACCTCTGGGACACAGCAAATGCAGTCATAAGAGGAAAGTATATAGAAATCCAGGCTTTCCTAAAGAAAGAAGAAAGATCTAAGATAAACAAACTAACCTTACACCTTCAGGAGCTGGAAAAAGAAAAGCAACTAAAACCCCCAAACAGCAGAAGACAGGAAATAAAAAAGATTAGAGCAGAAATTAATGCTATAGAAACCAAAAAAAAAAAAAAAAAAAAAAACAAAAACAAAAACAAAAAACAAAATCAAAAACAAAAACGAGAACAAAAACATAGAACAGATCAATGAAACGAGAAGCTGGTTCTTTGAAAGAATTAGCAAAATTGGTAAACCAGTTGCCAGTTTGATCAAGAAGAAAAAGGAAAGGACCCAAATAAGTAAAATCAAGAATGAAAGAGGAGAGATCACAACCAACACAGTAGAAATAAAAACAATAATAAGAGAATATTATGAGCAATTATATGCTAATAAAATGGGTAATCTGGAAGAAATGGACAAATGCCTAGGAACATATACACTACCAAAACTGAAACAGGAAGAAATAGAAAAATTGAACGAACCCATAACCAGTAAGGAAATCGAATTAGTAATAAAAAATCTGCCAAAAAACAAGAGTCTAGGGCCAGATGGCTTTCCAGGGGGAATTCTACCAAACATTTAAGGAAGAGCTCACACCTATTCTCTTGATACTGTTCCAAAAAATAGAAATGGAGGGAAAATTTCCAAACACTTTCTATGAAGCCAGCATTACCTTGATTCCAAAACCAGACAGAGACCACACTAAAAAGGAGTACTAGAGACCAATTTCCCTGATGAACATGGATGCAGAAATCTTCAACAAGATGTTAGCCAACCAGATCCAACAATACATTAAAAAAATTATTCACCACGACCAAGCGGGACTTATTCCTGGGATGCAGGGCTGGTTCAATATCTGCAAAACAATTAACATGATTCATCACATCAATAAAAGAAAGGACAAGAGCCATATGATCCTCTCAATAGACGCAGAGAAAGCATTTGACAAAATACAGCATCTTTTCTTGATAAAAACCCTCAAGAAAGTAGGGATAGAAGGAGCATACCTCGAGATCATAACAGCCATATATGAATGGCCAAACACTAATATCATGCTCAAAGGGTAAAAACTGAGAGCTTTCCCCCTAAGGTCAGGAACAAGACAGGGATGTCCACTCTCGCCACTGTTATTCAACATAGTATTGGAAGTCTTCACCTCTGCAATCAGACAACACAAAGAAATAAAAGGCATCCAAATGGGCCAGGAGGAGGTCAAACTTTCACTCTTCGCAGATGACATGATACTCTATATGGAAAACCCAAAAGATTCCACCAAAAACTGCTAGAATTGATTCATGAATTCAGCAAAGTTGCAGGATATAAAATCAATGCACATAAATCGGTTGCATTCCTATACACCAACAATGAAGAAACAGAAAGAGAAATCAAGGAATTGATCCCATTTACAGTTGCACCAAAAAGCATAAAATACAGAGGAATAAATCTAACCAAAGAGATGAAATATCTACACACTGAAAACTATAGAAAGCTTATGAGAGAAATCGAAGAAGACGCAAAAAATGGGGAAAGATTCCATGCTCTTGGATAGGAAGAACAAATATTGTTAAAATGTTGATACTACCCAAAGCAATCTACACATTCAATGCAACCCCTATCAAAGTAACACCAGCATTCTTCACAGAGCTAGAACAAATAATCCTAAAATTTGTATGCAACCAGAAAAGACCCCGAATAGCCAAAGCAATCTTGAAAAAGAAAACCAAAGCAGGAGGCATCACAATCCCAGATATGAAGCTATACTACAAAGCTGCAATCATCAAGACAGTATGGTACTGGCACAAGAACAGACACTGAGATCAAAGGAACAGAATAGAGAACCCAGAAATGGACCCACAAACGTATGGCCAACTAATCTTTGCCAAAGCAGGAACGAATATCCAATGGAATAAAGACAGTCTCTTCAGCATGTGGTGCTGGGAAAACTGAACAGCAACATGCAGAAGAATGAACCTGGACCACTTTCTTACACCATGCACAAAAATAAACTAAAAATGGATGAAAGACCTCAATGTAAGACAGGAAGCCATCAGAATCCTCGAGGAGAAAGCAGGCAGAAACCTCTTTGATCTTGTCCGCAGCAACTTCTTACTCAACACGTCTCCAGAGGCAAGGGAAACAAAAGCAAAAATGAACTACTGGGACCTCATAAAAAAAAAAAAGAAAAAAAAAAAAGAAAAAAATCTCCCGCACAGAGAAGTAAACAATCAGCAAAACTAAAAGGCAACCAACAGAATGGGAGAACATATTTGCAAATGACATATCAGATAAAGGGTTAGTATCCAAAATCTATAAAGAACTAATCAAACCCAACACCCAAAAAACAAATAATCCAGTGAAGAAATGGGCAAAAGACATGAATAGACACTTCTCCAAGGAAGACATCCAGATGGCCAACCGACACATGGAAAAAATGCTCAACATCACTCATCATCAGGGAAATACAAATCAAAATAACAATGAGATACCACCTCACGCCTGTCAGAATGGCTAACATTAACAACTCAGGCAACAATAGATGTTGGCGAGGATGCAAAGAAAGAGGATCTCTTTTGCCTTGTTGGTGGCAATGCAAGTTGGTGCCGCCACTCTGGAAAACAGTATGGAGGTTCCTCAAAAAGCTAAAAATACAACTACCCTATGACCCAGCAATTGCACTACTAGGCATTTATCCACGGGATACAGGTGTGCTGCTTCAAGGGACACATGCACCCCCATGTTTATAGCAGCACTATCAATAGACAAAGTATAGAAAGAGCCCAAATGTCCATCGATGGATGAATGGATAAAGAAAATGTGGTGTATATATACAATGGAGTATTACTCAGCAATTAAAAAAAAAAAAATGAAATCTTGCCATTTGCAACTTTGTGGATGGAACTGGCAGGTATTCTGCTAAATGAAATAAGTCAGTGAGAGAAAGACAAAAATCATATGACTTTACTCATATGAGGACTTTAAGAGGAAAAGCAGATGAACATAAGGGAATGGAAACAAAAATAGTACAAAAACAGGGAGGGGGACAAAACAGAAGAGACTCAAAAATATGGAGAACAAACTGAGGGTTGCTAGAGGGGTTGTGGTAAGGGGGATGGGCTAAATGGGCAAGGGGCATTTAGGAATCTACTCCTGAAATCATTGTTTCACTATATGCTAACTAATTTGGACGTAAATTTTAAAAAATAAAAAATAAAATTAAAAAATAATTTAAAAATTTTTAAAAATTACAAATATAAAAGCTAAGAAAAATAATGATTTTTTTAACCACAAACCATCTATTGGGTATGTACATAGTAGCACTTATTAAAATGGAACTGTTAGTGAATTAAGTGAGAAAAATAGTTATTCTTTCAATAAACATAACTATAGATAGAAGAAAAGAATTTTGAACTTTTGAATACCGTTCATTCATGTTGCACCATTTCAGCCCTTCATGAAGAAACCATCATGTGTTGCCTATGCCCATGAACTCCTGAATTTGTTTATTTGATATCACATCTAAGTGATACCATAAAGTGTTTTTCATTCACTGCCTGATTTATTTCATTTATCATAATGAACTCGAGGCCCATTCATGTTGTTGCAACGAGAAGTATTTCATTTTTTATGGCTAAATAATATTCCATGGTGTGTGCGTGTGTGTGTGTGTGTGTGTAAGTTTTCTATTGTCCCATTGATGGACATTGAGGTTGTTTCCATATTGTTTTTATTATTAATAATGCTGTAATTAATATGGGGGTGCATATATCATTTCAGGTTAGTGGTTGTATTTTCATCCACAAATTGAATTACTGGATCACAAGGTAGCTTTATTTTTATGATTTTGAGAACCTCCAAAAGGTTTTCCATACTTGCTGCACCAATTTCTATTCCCACCAAAAAGATGCCATGCTTCCCTTTTCCCCACGTTTTCCAGCACTTGTCATCTCTTAACTTTTTGATGATTAGTGTTGTAAAACATGAAAAGCGATAAATCATTGTGGTCTTTTGCATTTCCCTCACGATTAGTGATATTGAGCACCTTTTCACGTATTAATTGCCATGTACATATCTTCCTTGGAAAAATGTCTGTTCATATCTACTGCCATTTTTTTCTCTAAGTTTTTATTTAAATTCTAGCTAGTTAACACACAGTGCAATATTATTTTGAGGTGTAGGATTTAGCGATTCATGACAACAAGTGCCCTCCTTAAAATATCCATCACCTGTTTAACCCATTCCCCCAACCCCGCCCACCTCCCCTCTAGTAACCATCAATATTTTCTCTATAGGTAAGAATCTGTTTATTGGTTTGCCCCTCTTTCCACCCCCATGTTCATTTTGTTGTTTCTTAAATTCCATATATGAGTGAAATCATGTGGTATTTGTCTGTCTCTGACTGACTTATTTCACTTAGCATAATACACTCTAGCTCCATCCACATCATTGCAAATGGCAAAATTTCATTCTTCTTTATGACTGAGTAATATTCTATTGTCTATAGATACCACGTCTGCTTTATCCATACATCAGTGGATGGACATCTTGTCTCTTTCCATAATTTGGCTATTGCTGATAATGTTATTATAAACACTGGGGTGCGTGCATCCCTTCAACTTAGTACTTTTGTATTATTTGTGTAAATATCTAACAGAGCAATTGCTGGATCATAGGTTAGTTCTATTTTTAACTTTTTGAGGAATCTCTGTACTGTTTTCCAGAGTCACTGCAACAGTTTGTATTGCCACCAAAAGTGTAAAAGGATTCCCCTTTCTCTGCATCCTTGCCAACATCTGTTGTTTCCTGAGTTGTTAATTTTACCCACTTTGACAGGTGTGAGGTGTCAGCTCATTGTGGTTTTGATTTGTATTTCCCTGATAATGAGTGATGTTGAGTATCTTTTCACGTGTCTGTTAGCCATTTGTATGTCTTCTTTGGAAAAAAAAATATTTATTCATGTACTCTGATATTCTTTAAAAGGATTATTTGTGTTTGGGGTGTTGAGTTTGATAGGTTCTTTATAGATTTTGAACACAAACCCTTCATTAGATGTGTCATTTGCAAATATCTTCTCCCATTCAACAAGTTGCCTTTTAGCTTTATTGATTGTTTCCTTCGCTGTGCAGAAGCTTTTTATTTTGATGAAGTACCAATAGTTTATTTTTGCTTTTGTTTCCCTTGCCTCAGGAGACCTACCTAGAAAAAAGTTGCTTCAGCCAACATCAAAGAAGTTACTGTCTGTTCTCTTCTAGGATTTTTATGGTTTCTGGTCTCATATTTAGGTCTTTGGGACATTTTGAATTTATTTTTGTGTATGCTGTAATACAGTTGTCCTTAATTTTGCATGTTGTTGTCCAGTTGTACCAACACCATTTGATGAAGAGAATGTCTTTTTCCATTGGATATTCTTTCCTGCTTTGTCAAAGATTAATTGAACATATGCTTGTGGGTTTATTTCTGGGTTTTCTGTTCTGTTCCATTGATTTATGTGTCTATATTTGTACAACTGACATAATCTTTTGATTACTACAGCTTTGTAATATAACTGGAAGTCCATAATTTTGATGCTTCCAGATTTTCTTTTCTTTTTCAAGATTGCTTTAGATATTTGGAGTCCTTTGTAGTTCCGTACAAATTTTAGGATTGCTTTTTCTACTTCTGTGAAAAATGCTGTTGGTATTTTGATAAGGATTTCATCAAATGTGTAGATTGCATTGGGTAGTATAGATGTTTTAGCAATATTTGTTCTTCCAATCTAAGATCATGGAATGTATTTCCATTTTTTGTGTTCTTTTCAATTTATTTTATCAGTGCTTTATAGTTTTCAGAGCACAAGTCTTTCACCTCTTTGGTTAGGTTTACTCTTAGGTATCTTATTATTTTTGATGCAATTATAAATTGAATTGTTATCTTATTTTTTCTGCTCCTTCATTAGCAGTGTATAGAAATGCAACAGATTTCCGTGTCTTGATGTTGTGTCCTGTGACTTAACTGAATTCATTTATGAGTTCTAGCAGTTTCCTGATGGAGTGTCTTTGGATTTTCTATATAGAGTTGTCACCTGCACATGGTGAAAATTTTACTTCTTCCTTAACAATTTAAAAGCTTTTCTTTTCTTTTTGTTGTCTGATTGCTGTGGCTAAGACATCCCATACAATGTTAACTAAAAATGGTGAGAGTGGACACCCTTGTCCTTTTCTTGACCTTAGGGAAAAGCTTTCAATTTTTCCCTATTGAGGATAATGATAGCCACGGGTTGTGTGTGTGTGTGTGTGTGTGTGTGTGTGTGTTTGTGGCAGGGTTCTTATATGGCCTTCATTATGTTGAGGTATGTTCCCCCTAAATTTACTTTGTTGACGGTTTTTATCAGGAATAGATGTTGCACATTTCCAAATGCTTTTTATGCATCTATTGAGATGATCATATGACTCTTAGGCTTTCACTTATTGATTGATGTGTCACATGATTTATTTGCACAAATTGAACAACTCTTGCAACCCAGGAATAAATCCCACTTGATCATGGCGAATGATTTTCTTTAATGTATTGTTGGATTTGGTTTCCTATTATTTTGTTGAGGATATTTGCATCTATGTTCATCAGAGATATTGGCTTGTAATTCTCTTTTTTGTGGTGTCTTTATCTGGTTTTGGTATCAGGATAAGTCTGGCTTCATAAAATGAGTTTGGAAGTTTTACTTCCTTTTCTATTTTTGAGAAGCTTGAGAAGAACAGATATTGACTCTTTTTTAGATGTTTGGTAGAACTCCCCTGGGATGCCATCTGGCCTTGGACTTTTGTTTATTGGGATTTTTTTTAAATTTATGATTTAATTTCTTTGCTGACCATTAGTCTGTTCCAATTTTCTATTTCTTCCTGTCTCAGTTTTGGTAATTTGTATGTTTCTATGAATTTATCCATTTCTTCTAGGTTATACAATTTGTAGGCACATAGTTTTTCATAATATTCTCTTGCAACTGTTTGTATTCATGGTGTTGTTATTTCTCTTTATTTGTGATTTTATTCTTAGGTCCTTTCCCCCTTTTTCTTGATATCTGGTTAGAGATTGATCAACAATATTGATCTTGCAAAGAACCAACTCAAGATTTCATTGATCTGTTATATATATTTTTTAGTTTCTATATCATTTATTTCTGCAATAATCGTTATTATTCTCTTTCTTTTGTTGGTTTTAGGCTTTGTTTCTTGTTCTCTTTATAGCTCCCTTATGTGTAAGTTTAGGCTTTTTTATCTGAAATTTTTCTTGCTTCTTGATATAGGCCTGTATTGTTATAAGTTCCCTCTTAGAACATCTTTTGCTGCATCCAATTTTTTTTTGGACTGTTTTGTTTTCAGTTTTTGTTTGTTTCCATTTATTTCATTATTTCTTCTTTTATTTACTGGCTGACCCATTCACTGTTTATTAGCATATTATTTAACCTTGCTGTATTTGTGGTCTTTTCAGATTTTTTTTATTGCAGTTGACTTCTAGTTTCATAGAATTGTGGTCAGAAAAGTTGAATGGTATGATGTCGATCTTATTGCATTTGTTGAGGCAGGGTTTGGGGCTAATATGTGATCTATTCTGGAGAATGTTCTGTGTGCACTTGAAAAAATGTGTATTCTGCTGTTTTAGGATAAAATGTTCTGAATATAGATGTTAAATCCATCTGTTCCAGTGTGTTATTCAAAGCCATTGTTTCCTTGTTGATTTTCTGTATAGATGATCTGTTCACTGGTGTAAGTAGGGTGGTAAAGTCCCCTACTATGATTGTATTACTTTCGATTAGTGCCTTTATGTTTGCTATTAACAGTTTTATGTATATGGCTGTTCCCGTGTTGAGTGCATAAATATTTACAATTCTTATATCTTCTTGTTGAGTTTTTTTCTTTTGTTATAATTGAGTGCCCTTCTTTTTCTATTGTTACAGTCTTTTCTTTTCTTTAAAGTCTAGTTTGTCCAATATTAGTATCACTACTCGGGCTTTCTTTTGGCATCCATTCAATAAATGTGAGATAGGAAACCATCAAAATCCTGGAGGACAACACAGGCAGCAACCTCTTTGACCCTGGCTCTAGCAATTTCTTACTAGACACGTCTCCAGAGGCAAGGGAAACAAAAGCAAACATGAAGTATGTGGCCTAATCAAGATAACTATTGGGACCTCATCAAGATAAAAAGCTTCTGCACTATGAAGGAAACAATCAACAAAACTAAAGCAGAAGCAACGGAATGGCAGAAGATATTCGCAAATGACACATCTAATAAAGGGTTTGTATCCAAAATCTATGAAGAAACTATCAAACTCAAAATCCAAAAAACAAAAAACAAATAATCCAGTAAAGAAATGAGCAGAAGACATGAATAGGCATTTTTTTTTCCAAAGAAGACAAACAAATGGCTTACAAATTTACTCATTATCAGGGAAATACAAATCAAAACCACAGTGAAATGCCACCTCACATCTCTCAGGATGGGTAAAATTAACAACTCAAGAAACAACAGATGTTGGCGAAGATGCAGAGAAAGGGGAACACTTATGTACTGCTGGTGGGAATGCCAACTGGTGCAGCCACCCTGGAGACAGTATGGAGATTCCTCAAAAAAATTAAAAATATAACTGCCCTATGACCCACCATTTGCACTACCAGGAATTTATCCAAAGGATACAGGAGGGCTGATTTGAAGGGGCACATGCATCCCAATGTTTATGGCAGCATTATCAACAATAGTCAAATTATGGAAAGAACACAGTCCATCAACTGATGAATGGATAAAGAAGATGTGAGATATATCTCATATATATATATATATATATATATATATATATATATATAATGGAATATTGCTTGGTGATGAAAAATATTGAAACCTTGCCATTTCCAATAACATGGATGGAACTAGAGTGTATTATGCCAAGGAAAATAAAGAAGAGAAAGAGAAATGTCATGTGATTTCACTCTTATGTAGAATTTAAGAAACAAAACAGATGAACATAAAGGAAGGGAAGGAACAAAAGGTAAAAACAAACAGGAAGGCAAGCCATAACAGACTGCAAAATGCAAAGAACAAACTGAGGGTTGCTGGAGGGGTTGGGAGGGGGGATGGTCTAGGTGGGTGAAGGGCATTAGGCAGGACACTTGTTGGGATGAGCACTGGGTGTTATATTTAAGTGATGAATGACTAAATTCTACTACTGAAACCATTATTACACTACATGTTAACTACTTGGATTTAAATAAAATTTTAAAAATTTAAAAAATTATATAAAAAGCTTCTGCACAGTAAAGAAATCAATCAACAAAACTAAAAGGCAACTGACAGAATGGGAGAAGATATTTGCAAATGACATATTGGATAAAGGGTTAGTGTCCAAAATCTATAAAGAACTTATGAAACTCAACACCCTCTCCCCAAAAATAATCCAGTGAAGAAATAGACAAAAGACATGAATAGACACTTTTCCAAAGAAGACATCCAGATTGTTGACAGAAGATGAAAAAATGCTCAACATCACTCATCAACAGGGAAATACAAATCAAAACCACAATGAAATACCACCTCATTCCTGTCAGAATGGTTAAAATTAACTCAGGAAACAACAGATGTTGACTACGATGTGGAGAAAGAAGAACACTTTTGTACTCCTGGTGGGAATGCAAACTGGTGCAGCTGCTCTGGAAAACAGTATGGAGGCTCCTCAAAAAAATTAAAAATAAAAAATAAAACTACCCTATGACCCAGCATTTGCACTACCAGGCATTTCTCCAAAGGATGCAGGAGTGCTGATTCAAAAGGGCACATTCACGCTAATGATTATAGCATCACTATTGACAAAAGCCAACGTATGGAAAGAGCCCAAATGTCCAATGACTGATGAATGGATAAAGAAGTTGTATATGAGATATATATATAATGGAATATTACAGGGTGATCAAAAAGAATGAAATCTTGCTATTTGAAACAACATGGGTGGAACTAGAGTGTATTATGCTAAGTGAAATAAATCAGGCAGAAAAAGACAAATATATGATTTCACTCATATGTGGAATGTAAGAAATGAACAGATGGACATAATGAAAGGGAAACAAAAATAATATAAAAACAGAGAGGGAAGCAAACCATAAGAGACTCTTAAATAGAGAGAAAAAACCGAGGTTTGCTGGCAGTGTGTTGGAATGGGGGGAAGGGTTAATGGGGTGAGGGGCAATAAAGAGGAAACTGGTTGGGATGAACACTGGGTGTTATATGTAAGTGATGAATTACTAAATTCTATTCTTGAAATTATTACTACACTATATGTTAACTAACTTGGATTTAAATTCTAAAAAGTTAAAAAGTAAAAAAAAAACATAGAAACAAAGCATGTATAAAGTTTAAACATGTGGCTTCTCACTCTCAAAAAAAAAAAAACCCAGAATTAATAAATATTTTCCTAAAACTGTTCCAAAAAAAAATAGAATTCATTCTATGGGTCCAAAAATTTTGATACCAAAACTAGATAAAGACTCAACAAGATGTGGTAACTACAGGCCAATATCTTTGATGTACATAAATACAAAAATCCCCCCAAAAATATGAGGAAATCTAATCTAACATTACATTAAATAGAATCATTCACCAAGATCAAATGGGATTTATACCTGGGTGGCCAGGGTGGGTCAATATTTGCAAATCAATCAATGTGATACATCACATCAATTAGAAGAGGATAAGACCCATATTATCATTTCAAGAGGTGCAGAAAAGGCATTTGACAAAGTACAACATCCATTCATGAAAAAAAAGAAACCTCAACAAATGTAGGTTTAGAGAGAACATACCTCAACATAATAAAGGCCACATATGAAAAACCCACAGTTGATACCATCATCAATGTGGAAAAACTGAGAGCTTTTCCTTTACAATCAGGAACACAACAGGGATGTTCACTCTCATCACTGTTATTTAACTTAGGACTGGAAGTCCTAGCCATATCAATCAGACAGCAAAAAGAAATGAAAGACAGAAAATTAGGAATAAGTAAAACTTTCACTATTTGCAGATGATATGATACTCTATAAAGAAAACTCAAGGGAGGGGCGCCTGGCTGGCTCAGTTCGTTCAGCGTCCAACTTCAGCTCAGGTCACAATCTCGCGATTCATGAGTTGAGCCCTGCGTCGGGCTCTGTGCTCACAGCTCGGGACCTGGAGCCTGCTTCTGATTCTGTGTCTCCTTCTCTCTCTGCCCCTCCTCCGGCTCACACTGTCTCTGTCTCAAAAAGAAATAAACATTAAAAAATTAAAAAAAAAAACTCAAGGCAACGTCTGGGTGACTCAGTCAGTTAAGCTTCTGAGTCTTGGTTTTGGCACAGGTGATGATCTCATGTTTCATGAGTTTCAGCCCAGTGTCAGGCTTTGTGCTGACAGTGCAGAGCCTGCTTGGGATTCTCTCTCTCTCCATCTCTCTCTCCCCCCTCCCCCACTCATGCTCTCTCTCTCTCTTTCTCAAAGTAAATAAAATAAACTTCAAAAAAATAAAACTCAAAAAATCCCATCAATAAATTGCTAGAGCTGATAAACAAATTCAGTAAAATCACAGGATACAAAATTAATGTGCAAAAATCTGTTGTATTTCTATACACCCATAATAAGGCAGTGGAAGGAGAAATTAGGGAATCAATCCCATTTACAAACACATAAAAAATAATGATACCTAGGAATAAACCTAACCAAAGAAATGAAAGACTTTTACTCTAAAAACTATAAAACAATGATTAAAGAAATTGAAGATTACACAAAGAATTGGAAAGACATTCCAAACTCATGGATTGGAAGAGTAAATATTGTTAAAATGTCTACACTACCCGAAGAAATCTACATATTTACTGCAATCGCCATCAAAATACTAACAGGGGTTTTCACAGAGCTGGGACAAACAATCCTAAAATTTGTATGGAATCTTTTTCTTATTTTTAATTGATTTAATGAAAAACAGTTTGTTCAAAATTAGAACATCAAGAATGTGTTCAATTATATATGCTCTTATATAAATATATGTGCCAAAATATTTATACGTATAAGTTAACTGAGATGAATAACAGTAATGATAGCAGTGATGGGAGGAAGGATTTGGATAATTTTTCATTAAAAGTACTTGCTCCATCTGTGAAACAATATAGTATTATTTGAAAACACACATGGAATAGTAAATTTATATTGCAAACTCCATGGAAGCCACTAAAAACGAAAAAAAAAGTATAATTATATGCTAACAGAAAAGACAAAATGGAATCATACAAAATGTTGATCTAAAATCACAATCACAGAAAAGGAGTGGAAGGAAAAACAGAAATCAAAAACAAGGGCAATAAAGAGAAAACAGAAACAAACATGGTTATATATGAATTCCATTATATCAATAATGACTTTAATGTCAATGGTGTAAATACACTATTTAAAATAAAGAAAAAAACCCAGAGATATCAGAATACTTTAAAAACCAGACCCCATTATATGTTGCCTACAGGAAACCCACTTTAATATAAGCATATACATACAATAAAAGTAAAGTTTTTGGAAATATATACTATGCTAACAGTAATCAAAAGAAACCAGCAGTAAGAATATTAATTTCAAATCCAGCAGACTTCAGAGTAAGGAAAGTTATCAGGGTGAAATATAAGCATTCCATAATGATAAAGGGTCAATTCCCCATGAAGAGAAAACAATCTCTGGTATGTATATGACTATCAAAAGAACATCAAATTACTTGAGACAACAAATGATAGAACTGAAAGTAGAAATAGATGAAGCACTAAGCTACAGACTGAATGTTGGTGTGCTCCCAAAATTTAATAGTTGAAACTAATCTTCAATGTGATGTTATTTGGAGATGAGGCCTTTGGAATGGTGATTAGGTCCTGAGGTAGAGCCCTCAAGAATGGAATTAAGTGTTCTTATAAAAGAAGCCCCTACACCATCAATCCACTAGGCACATGAAGGAAGGCCCAACAATTAGCAACTGCTGAACTCTTGACTTCTGCTTGGAGAGTAACACATTGGACATAATATTCTTTCGTGGGTTGTAAAATCATTAGTAGCCATTACCAGCATTTTTTAAAAAGGTGAATGGAATAAAATTTATACTGGGTCACGAGTATTACTTATTGGTTTCTGCTATAAATATATGTATGTAAGTACTAAGTCAAGATGTAAAATACATTTTTTTGAATTCTAGTCCAATATAAACCTGAAATAGTCAAGTCTACAATACCTAGTAAAAGTCTCATCTATGACCATTAATATTACACAGATATAAAACAATCTATGTATTAATTTTGTCATTATGTCTATAAAAATTTACATATTTATCAGCCCATAGACATGCACGAAATTATATCTAAAGTAATTTGTTACATGAAATACTTCTAATATAAATTTGTTTTTTATAACATACATTTCTGAAATTAAAAATACTCATGTGATTTTTATTTTCCTACTAACCTTTCTTTTCTTGCAATTAAATATTTGTGAAGAAAACCAGAAAAACCCATTTATGTGATTTGGGTTTTAATATCAGCAAAGCACAAAGTTTTGCTTTACAAAAGGAAAAAAATAGTAATGTTTTTATTGTTTCTTTTTGGGAGAGTTTATTAGCTCCAACTTGTCATATTGACTTATTAAATATTTACTATTGTCCTAACTTCAGTGTATATGAAATGGATAATTTGGTAATTCATGAATCTACATGATTCCCGAACACAAGTCTTCTTCCATTAAATATTTAATGTTAAATATTCAAGAAAGTGTTTCCCAATTGATCATAAATAATGTTTCCTATATACATGTCAAAAGATAATTTAGAACCATATATAAATGAATACCTAAGTAAATAGCTGAATATAACAAGTCAGATGAAATCAAAACCAATGAATTGACCAAAGATCTAGGGTTGCTTGGAGACAGGGCATGGTGAGGGAGTGGGTGGTTGGTGACTAGACACCTAAAATGTAATGTCCTGTGAATATATTTATAATATGCAAGAATATCCGATGATTATAAGGGATATTTCTATGTATCATTATAATAGGGAAAACACATAGGTATTATTTCATAAATATTCAGTCGTATAACTTACCTTTTTAACTAACACATAGAAAAAGTTTAGGCTTCTGAAATTTTCATTATAGAATGGATGAACCATGGTTACTAGGAAAGCATCTACTTTACAATCTCAAATTCCTAGGAACACTTCTACTAAATGCATATTTTCATATTCTTCTGAGAGAACATAGAATTCATTATTATGTATACAGTTAGAAAAATATACATATTTTTTTGTAGGTGCATATTAAAAATCAGGTCTTTGTCAAGCTGATTCATTCATTGCTTTCAGACAAAAGAGGACTTCTCTAGAATGAGCCTCAAAGGCTATCATACTTCATGTAGCTACTCAAAGAATGACAGTCCAACCGCTAAACCTCTTCTCCCATGATGAGATCAAAGCAGCTTTTCTACATTTAGGCTACTTTGTTAACCTCACAGTCATGCAGGCAAGCTGAGTCTGAGAACCCAGGAGAGGGTCCCACAGGACCCGACAAGAGGGACTTTGGCTTCACACAGGATAGAAATAAAATGCAAGCTGTAGAAAGTGAAAAAAGAGTTTATTGAATAGGTGTGTGACAGAATAGCAGAGTGTCTGGGAGACTTGGAAAGGAAAGGAGAATGAGTCTTATCACTGCTTGGGGCTAGGGGTTTACATTAGAAATGTCTAGGGTGCATGTTTCTTCAGGAATCCACAGTAGGTTCCATTAAAAGTGAGTGTCAGGTGAACAATAGGTGTTATTCCATAAATTACCAAAGGTAAGGGTATTAAATCCAGTGTCAGCCTAGGTTTGTTTGCAGCTAATTTCCTGGAGCATGATTGGGATTTAGCTCTTCTAAGGTGAAGAATAATGTGCTACTTATGGAAAGAGACTAAATATCACTATAATGGGCCAAAATCAAGGATAATAACTATTGTTTAATATTAAATTCTAGTAAATGACATTTTAACAAGCTCTTGGAAAATATCTGGCTCTTTAAAAAAAATTTATTATATAATGTTAAAAAAAGTGGGTACCACAGAATTTGTTACAATCTCAAATTGCTAAGACAATTCACATTTCCACACCCACCTGTGGAATAATAACTACAGATTAGTGTTTATACATTAAAAACGGTTTATTTATTGCAAATGCATATGAAAGAACTACTACTTTGTCCAGCTGGACAATTGATTACAGAAAAAAAAAAGAACCATAACTACCATGGGCCACAAAGGCTACTACATAGCACATAGCTGCAGATGAAATGAAATTCTAACTGCTAAACCTTTCTCCCATGAGATCAAAGAAGGTTCTCTATTTTTAGGCTTCTGTGAGAACTTCAGAGGAGCTACTCATATCTATGAACTCACTTGAGCCAGGCATCATATTCCACTAGGCATGTGAGGTGTTGGTGTCTCCGGAGGACTGCTGCCCTTGAATCTGGAATAGAAGCTTCAGCAGCCATCAGAACACAGATCTCCAGAACCTGCCTCCTTCAGGGATCTAAGATGAACTGGACCACTGACATGAGGAGCTGCACAGGGAGAGACAGATCCAGCAAGCACTATGTTTTTGGGGTGTGATTATGTGCCCTCACCATGCCAGGCACTAGGTTAGTGACAATCACATTTATAAAATTGGGTCATGATCATAACAACCACATATTATAATGGACTTCTCACAGGGCCTTTTCTTCTCCTTTCCTAATATATCCCATAGCAACAAAGATGAAAAGGAGTAAGAATTGGCCTGAATTCATACAGACATTCATGATCCCACAGTAACCACAGGGCTAGGGGCTTGCTCATGTGTACCACTGAAAGTTGTGAGTTCACATCCCTATTTTAAACAGGGAGAAGCCAGGTCTCAGAGTCTTTACCTGTCTTACCTCTCATGCCACTGCCTTTAAAAGAAAGCAGCTCCAGGACACCCTTGAGTCAGGAGGGATCCCAGTGGCTTTACTTAAAATACAGCCTGGACACTGAGCCCCAAAGCATGAAAGAAGCAAATTGGAACTGGAATATTATGTATATTTATTTTATAATAAAATATACATATAAAATAACATGTATTTCCTCCTATTACATTCTCTCTGAATGCCTATATAATGCCTACTCTCTGCATGTATATTTCACATAGGACTTAACATTTATTAAAGACCATGAAATCACTTATTAAAAATTCTCAAGTAGACCCCATCTCTAACCATTAGGTTTACAATCTTCTTTGTGTTAAAGCAAAGTCCTGTGCAGGGGAAGTGGCTACCCATGGTCCTATAGTCTATGATCCATCTGGTATTTGAGACCCATATCTCTTTATTTCAGTCTGCTGTACAGCCCACCTATCTTGATATTCTGTTGTTTGTCTTTTCTCCTTTCTGGGGCTCAAAGTAAGGTGTTATTCACTGTCAAAATGGAATGTAAAAAGATCAGAAATCTTAGCAAAAATAAAGAGTCAGTTATTTGAATCCTCATTCCCACCATCTTTAGGTAATTTATCCTATAAGTTAACACCACCAAAGCTTATCCATCATGTAAATATCTATGCATTCCTTTCCCTCTGCTCAATCTGTAGGATCTCTGTGAGATGTTCATTTTCAAGACATTTCTTTGTAGGTGGAAGAACACAGCAAACCATACATATATTTGCTGAAATATTATGTATCAGGTGCTTTCTAAAGTTTTGCTCATTTCTTATAATAGCTCTTTGAGGTAAATATCAATATACCCATTTTACAGATGATCAAATTCAAGCTCATTAAGGGTAACTCACCACTCCAGTGTCACACACATTTTAGAGGCAGGAATGCAGCTCTCCAAAATATGTCTTCTGAATATATTTTCCTTCAAATTATTACATTTTAAATGTTACTTTAAATGTTTCTTTATTTTTGAGAAAGAGAGCACAAGCTGGGGAGAGGCAGAGAGAGGAAGATAGAGGATCCAAAAAAGGCTCCACGCTGACAGGAGCGAGCCTGATGTGGGGCTTAAACTCATGAACTACAATATCATGACCTGAGCCAAAGTTGGATGCTGAACGGACTGAGCCACCCAGGTGCTCCACCTTTTAAATATTTTCTTAAGTTTATTTATTTATTCTTAGAGAGATAGAGACAATACAAGTGGGGGAGAGACAAAGAGAGGAGACAGATAATCCCAGGCAGACTTGGTGCTGCCAGCACAGAACCCAACACAGAGCTTGATCTCACAAAAACCACGAAATCAAGATATGAGCTGAAACCAAGAGTCAGACATTTAACCAAATGAGCCACTCAGGTGCCCCAACATTTTAAATATTTTAAAATAACTTTTATTTTTCACTCTGCATGATATCTGGGTATATCAACTTGTATTTCTTTATATATTGTAATATGGCATGTTTCTTTGTTTAATGTTTATTTATTTTTAAAGAGAGAGACAGAGAATGAGCAGGGGAGGAGCAGAGAGAGAGGGAGAGAGAGAGAGAATCCTAAGCAGGCTATGTGCTGTCAGCATAGAACCCAAGGAGGGGCTCAGTTCCACAAACCATGAGATCATGATCTGAGCTGAAATCAAGAGTTGTACACTTAACCGACTGAGGCACCCAGTCACCCCAACTTAGCATATTTCTTAAAGATTAATGAGTATGTATATTATTATTATGTGAAATATCTGTTAATATAAGTTGGCTATTTCTGTATTCATTGGTAAGATTTTATTCCATATCAAGAATATTAAGTGGGGTAGCTAGAAATTTAGTATAAAAGTACCACTAAGAGAAAACAACAGCCATCTTATATAAATAGAGTGAGCACATGAAACACATGATCTAGTATAAGAGTATATAACTTCTATGAGTTTATTATCTATGTAACATGAGTGAGCCCAAGTGATTAGACACATTGATCATGTAAGTTAATGTAAATACACCAAACTCATCTAGTAAAACTGTTTTCAAATTACCTATTATAGGAAAATACAAAACCTATGCTTCTTCCAGAGATATGCCTAACACAAAGGAATTCACATATATTAACTTTTTTTTAATTTTAGAGAGAGAGTGAGTATGAGTGGGGGAGAGCCTCAGCACAGAACCCGACCTGGGTTTTGATCCCATGACCCTGGGATCATGGCCTGAAATGCAATCAAGAGTTGGACACTCAACCAACTGAGGCACCCAGGCACCCTGACACAAATTTTGAAATAAAGGTATATATATCAGGAATTGCCAACAACAAGAAAAGAGGTGTTATAATCTCAGTATTTGAGAAAGTAAAATTAAGGTTTAAATGGGTTTAAAAAGAAAAAAGTTAATTTTTCATGCTAATGGCTAAATTTCACAAGTATGATGTGTAATATTTATATTTATATACACAATCACATGGTAAAAGTATTCATACAGCAAAAACTACATTAGGTACAAAGGGCAACAGGAAGAAGCACACTGATTATAGATGATTCTAATACACTTTCCACAATCCATAAATGTTCAAATGGAGATACTTTTAGTCATTGTAGAGGAGACTGAAACAACATAATCCCAAAGGTGGACCTTATATATAGAGATACTGAATTTTGATCTCTATTAGACAAGACACTTTTCAGAAGAACATGGAATATTCATGAAAATGGATTCTACTTGAGAGTCTTAAATCTTGGGCCCAAATGGAAATACAGATTATAATTGTTGGATTTTAAAAGGATAATAATAATGAAAACAAAACATACCAGAATCTATGTACAGCAACTGTCAGAGACTTTTTGATGTATTGAATACCTAGATGACGGGTGCCAAGTGGGCAAAATGGTTGAATGGGGTTAAAAGTACAAACTTCCAGCAAAAATAAGTCATGGAGATGTAATGTTCAGTATGATGACTACAGTTCTATGGTAACAATATTGTCTTGCATATTTGAAAGTTAATAATAGAGTAGGTGTTAAAAATTATAAGACACAAAATGGTATCTTTTTCAGGTTTTCTTATAATGACCACTTAAGAGTCATGCCGTAAGAAGCAACAACCTCTCCTCTTCCTCTCTGCTATCTGCTCAGCAGCTGCAAAGCAACAACCATGTGTGAGTGCACCTCCATCCAAGTTGACCAGGCTGGTGTTCAGATTGGCAACGCCTGCTGGGAGCTCCTTCAACACCTGTACCAGTGAGATGGGTGCTGGCAGGCATGTGCCTAGGGCAGTGTTTGCAGACCTGGAACCCAAAGTCATTGAGGAAATTCACACTGGAACCTACCACCAGCTTTTCCACCTTGAGCAGTTCATCAGAGGCAAGGAACATGCTGGAAATAACTATGCCTGAGGGCACTACACCATTGGCAAGGAGATCCTTGACCTTGTCTTGGGCTGAATTCCAAAACTGGCTGAACCAGTGCATAGGTCTTCCAGACTTCTTGGTTTTCCACAGCTTTGGAGGGGAACCATTTCTAGGTTCACCTCCCTGCTGATGGAACATCTCTCTGTTAATTATGGCAGGAAGTTTGAGCTGGAGTTGTCAATTTACCTCCCTCCTCAGGCTTCCACAGATGTAGTTGAGCCCTACAACTCCATCCTCATTACCCGCAGCATTCTGATTGTGCCTTCATGGTAGACAATGAGGCTATCTATGACATCTGTCATAGAAACCTCAATATTGAACACCCAACCTACAATAACCTAAATAGGTTTATAGGTCAAATTATGTTCTTCATCACTGTTTCCCTCAGATTTGATGGAGCTCTGAATGTTGATCTTACAGATTCCAGACTAACCTGGTGCCGTATCCCTGCATCCACTTTACTCTGGCCACATATGTTCCCATCATCTATTCCGAGAAAGCCTACCATTAACAGCTTTCTGTAGCAGAAATCAACAATTCATGCTTTGAGCCAGCCCACCAGATGGTGAAATGTGATCCTCACCATGGTAAATACATGGGTTGTTGCCTGTTGTGTCATGGTGACATGGTTTCCAAAGATATCATTGCTGTCATTGCCACCATCAAGATCAAGTGTACCATTCAGTTAGTGTACTGTTGCCCCACTCCTTCAAAATTGTCATTAATTAATAGCCTCCCACTGTGCTACCTGGTGCAGGAGACCTGTTCAATGTACAGCAAATTGTGTGCATGCCGAGCAACACCAGAGCCATTCTTGAGGTCTGGGCTGGCGTGGAGCACAAGTTTGACCTGATGTATGCCAAGAATGTCTTTGTTCACTGTAATATGAATGAAGGCATGGAGGAATGGGAGTTTTCTGAGGCCTGTGAGAACATGGCTAACCTTGACAATTATTATGAGGAAGTTTGTGTAGATTCTGTTTAAGGAGAGGGGGAAGAAAAAGGAGAGGAATACTAAAGTTAAAAATGTCACAAAGATGTTGCTTTTACAGGAAAGCCTATATGTATTTTTAGGCTCCATGCACTGGAAAGAACAAAAACAATGGCCAATCCAGTAACAATGAGCACCTCTAGGTCCCAGATTGAACTGTCTAAAAACATGTTCCCCTAAGAGGAACTAGGCTTCCTTGGAAAAATGTCTAATTCTGGGACTTTGTAGGGATTGCACCAGGTGAGTTTGGACCAAATGCTTATACCAGAAAACATATCAAAGACACAAATCCCAACCCAAAGGGGATTCCATAGGCCAAAGACAGAACAATTTCAACATCATAGTTATTAATGACTGCAATAGATCCCAAACTCAAATATATAAACATCTAGAGCTCATGAGGACACTTTAAAGGAAAACAAAAAAAAAAAAAAATGAAACCAACTCAATATTCATCTTTGGAGGATATCAGTGAAATATGGCATCGTTTTGAAAAGTGGAAATAGTGCAAAAGTAAGCATTCATTCTTCCTTTCCGTATAGATCAAGTAACCACTTAATTAAGGGGTAGTTTGTTGTATAGAAGAATTCTAGCTAATAAATGCAGAAGAGATTATAGAATTGAAACATCACCCCTTGTATCTGTTAATGAAATGTAGATCTAGGTATTAATATTTAAAAGGATCCAAAAAACCTGAGTGAAAGGCAGATGGGAAATTTCATAGTGAATGGATCAGGTTGAAAACATCTGAACCCAAGGATACATCGCAAAGACAGAGGAGGCAAGACAGCAAGACACAATGATGCTCATGATATAACACTACAAGAAATTAAACAGCACATCTGAGGTACTCTTTCTTAAAAACCAGAATCTGAGCAGGACTCTGTATCTAATTACCAACTTGAAGGAAACAAGAGGGACCAGAGGAACAGAATATACAACACAATAGAGATACAATGACATAATCCAGAATGCAATACCATGGGGCAGAGATCCAGTTTGTGAAGTTAATCAGTGGAACATGAAAATGATAAGAGGACGTTTAGAAGAAAAAAGACCTAAGAGCTGACATCAATTTATATAAAACCACAATGAGATATCACCAAAGGCTGTAAGAACCAAATGAAAAAGATGGAAAATGCTAAATTGTCTAAGGTACAGTAACTGTATTGTTGTCCTTTTGCTTTTATAATTATCATCTTCTCACTTTTCTTAAAAAAATACCCTCCACATATGCAAAAATGCTTACTGAAGCATATTTTTCACTGTTAACACAAATTCAACGGAGTGAATGTTAAGATTTAACTGGCTTTGTTAAGCAATTCACCAGAGGGCATTCTATCTAGCAAGTAGAGGGGCCCCAGAAAGCTAGAGGACCAGAAAGGGTTTTAATGGAAGTACAAATTAGTCATAAGCAGAAAAAAAGGATTTGGGTGAGGTCACCTCCCTTTGGAAGAAAAGGGTCTTATTAGATTATCTTCTCTTCCTTTGGGCGATTGGATGGTTCACGTGACACATTGCAGTATTGGTGCTGACCAGAAAATTCATGATTGACCAGTTTAAATGACATTTCTGGGAAGGTTGAAAATGTAATTATGTTAGGTGCTAAGCTGAAGTTTGGTGACTTGGCTTAACATTGAGTGATTCTACATTACGCCTGTGGTTTTCTTTTTGACACCACTGAAAGAGATATGGATCAGCCTAATATCATTCACTGTTGGTTAATGAAGTTCAACCAATGTCTCTTTCTTCTTTCTAAGTTTACTGGTTAGGAGTGTGGGCTCTGGAAACAGAGAAGGGCTAAACCCTAGTTCTCCACTTACAAACAGTGTGAGTTTGATAACTTTTACTTCACATTATAGTCACCCAATTTCCTTACCTGCAAAATTTCATTTATACAGTACTAATTGGAGAAGAAAAAAGTTTAAAGCAAAACTGCATACGCATTTTGGTTTTCACAAGGATGAATAGTCAAAAATCATATAACTTTTACAATGCTACTGAAGTGACAGTGGGAATCCTGGGAGAGTTAAAGAACTTCTATGTGCCTCAGTTTCATATTCTATAAAATGGGGAAAACAGTTGGCCCTTCCTCATGTCATTTTGAGAATTGGTTGAACTAATGCATGAACTCACTTAGAACAGTACAGGGCACATAATAATAACTCAATAAATGTCATATGTTTTTATAAATATATGCAAGTTCAGATTCTTTTGGTTTAGCTTAAAAATGTTTTTGTATGCTTTTAATACAGCTTCATAATCTTGCAAGTAAATCCTATTCATCAACTGATGCATGTGTTTATTATTTTTTTTGATACGTGTTTTAAATCACTGCCACTATAACCATCATTGGATACCTAACTATGTAACATGAAATATTTCAAAAGTGCTTGGAACAACCTATGTCAGGAAAAATCACCACCATTTCTGTACATGGCCAAAGAAAAATCCGAGGGGCTCATCCTGGATTCAGTCTTATTCTCACATACCCTAATCCACAGCCACTACAGATTCCAACTGTGTAACTTCCAACAAACCTTGTTTAGGGCCAACCATGTCCACTGCACATTCCTGCAGTGCTAGGCTGTTGCTTCCTTGCTCTTCCTCTGGACTTCTGCAGGATTCTCCTAATGGTTATTTCCCAATGGTTATGCCCTTCAACCTCATCTACCACTTGCCTTTTGCCTGCCAGGTTTCAGCCACTCCAGCTCATTTCCCAATGGAAAAAAACTGGTCCCATGAAAAGGCCATCCCATGCCTGTTTTCCTCTTGTTGTCTAGGGCTCACTGACAGCCCCATTTATAAAAATCCTCATCCCCACCTTTTCCTCCTCAATGGATTCCTTTATTGTCTTGAAAGCACTCATTTCCATATTCAATTGTCCTACTTATTGATTGCTAACCTGCTTATTGCCAGTTTTCCCAAGCAGAAACAAAGTGCCAAAGACACTGCCTTGTCTTGTTCAAGGTGTGGCATCCTCAGCAACTAATTCAGTGACAGTTGTGGGTTGAATTAAGTCATTCCAAAAAATAGAAGTTGAAGTCTTAATGCCCAGTTCCTCACAAAGTAACTTTATGTGGAACTATGGATGTTGAGGATGTAATTACGTAAGATGAAGTTATAATAAAGTAGGGTGTGTCCCTAAACCAATGTGACTGGTGTCCTTATAAGAAAACACCATGTGAAGACAGAACAAGGATAACACCATATGACAGTGAAGGCAGAGATTGGAGTAATAGCAAGCCAAGAAATGCAGAGATTGCCAGCAAACCAGCAGAAGCTAGGAAGAAACATGGATACAGTCCTTGAAGGGATTCTGAGGGAGCATTGCCCCAGCAACACCTTGATTTCAGGGGTTTAGTCTCCATAACTGTGAGACAATGGATTTCTATGGATTAAGCCACCCAGTTTGTGATACTTTGTTATGTGAGCCTTAGTAAAATACTGCAGTGTCTCCCATATCAAGCGCTGATTAAGTATGATTGAAGAGAAAGGAATGTTCACTTTTTAAAAGTTTATTAATTTATTTTTGAGAAAGTGTAAGTTGGGTGGGGCAAAGAGAGGGAGGGAGAGGGAGAAAATCCCAAGCAGGTTCTGCACTGACAGTGTGGGGCTTGAACCCACGAACCATGAGATCATGACCTGAGCCCAAGTCAGAAGCTTTAAGCATCTGAGCCACTCAGGCACTCAAGAATTGTTCACTTTTGATCCAGATAGAGCAGATACAGATATTTAAAGGCCAGTTGTAGCAAAAAATTAATACCAAAATGAGGCATTAAATGATCCCACATTAAAAAAAAAACACTTTTAATCTTTATTTATTTTTGAGAGACAGAGAGAGAGAAAGCATGAGTGGGGAAGGGGCAGAGAGAAATGGAGACAGAATCTGAAGCCAGCTCAGGCTGACAGCAGTGAGCTCCTTGAAGGGCTTGAACTCACAAACTGTGAGATCATGACCTGAGCCAAAGTTAGACACTTGACGGAAGAGCCACCCAGGTGCCCTAAGAAACCCACATTTTAAGAACACCTTGTTGCACATCTATAGTAGTGCTTTTAAATGTTGAAAAACATACCATAATACACAGGAGAAATCATTCAAAATGTAGACACTCCCACCCCACCTCCCTATTGTTCGTACAACAGACCTAGGCTGGCCCATGTATCTGCTACATTAACAAGCACACTCTGCTGATTTTTTTTATTTAAAAAGCTCTATATTTAGAAGACCAACATATGACACTATGAGTCTTTATAATAATATGTTTATAAAGAAAATTATTTTTATATACATTTTCTTTTATGCTTATATAATGAATCTAGTCCATTTAAACCAAATGTGATTTCTTTCTTTTTTTTAAATTCAATTTAAGTAAAACTAACATACAGTGCTATATTAGTTTCTGGTGTACAATGTAATGATTCAACAATTCTCATTACTCATTCTCATTACTCAGCACTCACCATAGTAAGTGAACTCTTAATCGCCTTCACCTATTTCACCAATTCCCCCACTCACCTCCCCTCTTGCAACCACCAACTTGTTCTCTATATTTAAGAGTCTGTTTTGTTGTTGTTGTTGTTGTTGTTGTTGTTGTTGTTGGCGGCATCTCCACTGTCCATGACACAGGACACAACCACTAAGATACTGCTCTGATGCCCCAGACTCTCTCAGTCACTCTTCCACCCCTGTTTTCTGCCCTGCAGAATGTTTACACACCTGCCAACTGCCAAGTCCCACCACTTCCTCCTGGTGTTTCATGCTCTGCAGGCCCAGTACTATATGTTTTCACAATCTTTTTTACATCTACAAGGTTTTTTTCATACAGAATTAAAATCATTATGTTTATTGCAAAGCCTGGGTTTAAGAGATTGTTAGTATTTTTTACTCTTTGTAGACACTTCTTAGGAAAGAAGATTTAAGACGGTTGTTGTTTGGTGCCACCTTTTGTCAAAACTTGAACTGCAGAATAAACATTTCTCAGCAGAAAAGTAAGAATGAATACCTGTGACACAAATCCACCAGATAGAACTTTATGAAAGTCAACATGGAAAGGGGGGGGGATTTCGTGGGCACAGCATATTAATGGGTTCCCTGTGCACACTCCATATAATTGTATGATGTATGGTCTTTTTCATATTTAGCTTCTTTCACTTGGCTTAACATTTTCAAGGTTCATCTCTATTGCAGCATGTGTCAGTACTTTATTCCAATTTTGTCAAATAATATTCTACATTAAATTTATTCATTCATTCATTCACTCATTGGTAGACATTTATGTTGTTTTCACTTTTGGCTCTTATGAATAATGATCACATAAATAAATATACTAGTTTTTTTTAAGTTTTTATTTTAATTCCAGTTAGGTAACATACACTGTTATATTAGATTCAGGTGTATAATATAGTGTTTCAACTATTCTGTACTCCACCTAGTGCTTATCACAATTGCACTACTTAATCCCCATCACTTATTTCACCCACCCAGCCCCACGTCCCTTCTGAAAACCTTCAGTTTGTTTTCTATAGTTAAGAGTGTGTTTCTTGATTTCTCTTTCTCTAATTTTCTCCTTTGTTCATTTGTTTCTTAAATTCCACATATTAGTGAAATCATATGGTATTTGTCCTTCGTTGACAGAGTTATTTCACTTAGGATTATAATCTCTAACTCCATCCAGATTGTTGCAAATAACAAGTTCCTTTTTTTCGTTTAAAAATTTTATTTAAATTCTAGTTAGTTAACATACAGGGTATAGGGCAATATTGGTTTCAGGAATAGAATTTAGTGACTCATCATTTACATATAACAACCAATGCTCATCACAAGTGCCCTCCTTAATACTCATCACCCATTTAACCAGTTCTCCTCCCACCTCCATCAATCCACAGTTTGTTCTGTATAGTTAAGAGTGTCTTATGGTTTGCTTTCCTCTGTTTTTTTCAGTTCCCCTATCTTCAACTGTTTTGTTTCCTTAATTCCACATATGACTGAAATCCTATGACATTTGTCTTTCTCTGACTTATTTTGCTTAGCATAATACACTCTAGCTCCACCCATGTCATAGCAAATCCAAACTTTCATTCTTTTGATGGTTGAGTAATATTCGATTGTGTATGTATATATACAACTTCTTGTTTTATCCATTCATCATTTGATGAACATTTGGGCTCTTTCCATACTTTGGTTATTGTTTATACTACTGCTCTAAACATTAGGGTGCATGTGTCCCTTCTAATCAGTATTTTTGTATCCTTTGGGTAAATACGAAGTAGTGCAATTGGTTTTGCACTACGTTGCAACAGTGTCACTTTTAACCAGTATTTTTTGTATCCTTTGGGTACATACATTGTAGTGTAATTGGGTAAATATGTAGTAGTGTAATACTGTTCCCCAGAGAGGTTGCACCAGTTTGCATTCCACCAGCAGTGCAAGTATGTTCCCCTTTATCCACATCTTCACCAACACCCGTTTTTTGTATTTGTTGTTAATTTTAGCCATTCTGACAGGTGTGAGGTGGTATCTCATTGTGGTTTTGATTTGTATTTCCCTTATGATTGATGTTGAGCATCTGTTCATGTGCCTGTTAGCCATGTGATGTCTTCTTTGGAAAAGTGTCTATTCATATCCTCTACGCATTTCTTAACTGTGTTGTTTGTTTTTTGGGTGTTGAGTTTGGTAAGTTTTTTATAGATTTTGGATACTAACCCTTTATCCGATATGTCATCTGCAAATATCTTCTCTCATTCTTTAGGTGCCTGTTAGTTGTGTTGTTTCCTTCACTGTGCATAAAGAAGATTTTATCTTGATAAGTCACAATTGTTCATTTTTGCTTTTGTTTTCCTTGCTTCCAGAGATGTTTCTCACAATTAGTTGCTACAGCTGTGGTCAAAAAAGTTGCTGCCTGTGTTCTTCTCTAGGATTTTGATGGTTTCCTGTCTCACATTTAGGTCTTTGATCACAAATGGCAAGTTTCATTTTTTTTATGGTTGAATAATATAACATTGCATATTTATACCACATTTTCTTTACCCATTCATCTATTGATTGACACTTCAGCTCATGCTATATCCTGGATATTGTACATAATGCTGCTATAAACATAAGGGTGCATGTATCCCCTTGAATTAGTGTTCTTATATTCATTGGGTAAAGAGTGAAGGTGCTGGATCATAGGATAGTTCTTGTTTTAATTTTTTGAGAAATACCTATACTGTTTTCAACAGTGGCTGCATTAGTTTGCATTCCCACAAACAATGATTGAGAATTCCTTTGTCTACACATCCTCAACAGCACCTGTTGTTTTTTGTTTTTCATTTTTGACATTTTTTATAAGTGTCAGGTTATATCTTATTGTTGTTTTGATTTTATTTTCCCTTATGATGAGTGATGATAAGCATCTTTTCATGTGTTTGTTTGCAGTCTGTGTGTCTGCATTGGAAGGCAGCTATGCTCACCACTATACCACCAATTCTTCACTGTGTGTCTGCATTGGAGAAGTGTCTGCTCATGTCTTCTACTCATTTTTAATTGGATTATTTGTTTTTTTGGGGATTGAGTTGTATCAGTTCTACATATATTTTGGATATTAACTCTTAATCAGACATGTAATTTGCAAATATATTCTCCCATTCACTAGGTTGTCTTTTAGTTTTGTCAATTGTTTCCTTCTCTGTGCAGAAGTTTTTTTTTTTAATTTTAATATATTCTGAATCGTTTATTATTTCTTTTGTATCCCTTGCGTTGGGAAACCTATCTAGAAAAAAAGTTGCTACAGGTGATGTCAGAGAAGTTACTGCCCATGCTCTCTTCTAGGATTTTTATGATTTCAAGTCTCACATTTAGTTTTTTAATACATTTTGAATGTATTTTTGTGTATAGTGTAAGAAAGTGATCTAGAAGGTGGCAGAGCAGCATGGAAATTCTTGGCTTCTCTCCTCCCTGAAATGCAGCTAGATCAGCACTAAACTATTTTGCACACTTAGGAAATTGATCTGAGGATTAACACAACAATCTGCATAACTTGAGCCACAGAACTCAGCAGATATGTTGTGTGGAGAAGTGAACTGGAAGAGGGAAAAGCCACGGAGGTTAGGGAGCTATTTTTGTGGAGAGGACAGAGAAAGGGTGGGAGAGTGTGGTACATTGGGAGAGTATAGGAACAGCACTCTCCCAAAAGTAGCTGGAGAGAAAGAGAAAGAGTGGGAACATGCACATGGTTCTGAACAAGAAATCTGTTCCCCCAAAACATTGGGGAAAGAAGAGGGTTTCAATACCATTAGGCCTCTATAAACAGGGGAGCACAGAGTTGGAAATTCCAGAGTTCAATACCTGGCTGTGCTCTGGTGGGAAGGAAGGGAGAATCCCCAGGAGTAGGCAGTGAGGTCTGAGGGGTCTTTGAGCCACATGGAGAGAAGTGGTTCCCCTGCTTAGAGGGCATTTGGTAGATGTCATTTGGCCTCCCCACAGACAAAGGTCCCAGCAGACCCCAGAGAACAACCACGTTTGCTGGTATTGCAAAAAAACTCCAGAATGAGGTGAAAACTGGTGCCAGATATGTGTTGTGATGTGCCATAATTACTGAAACTTTGCCACTGTGTGATCACACAAACTTTATATGGGGCAAGCAGGCACCCAGTCAGTGCCTCCCCCAGAGGGTCAGAGCAGGTCCAAGCTGCAGGGTTTTCAAAAGTGAGGAATTTGGAAACACAGCCCCATCTGAGGTAAAATTCAGGAGGAAGGAGCTGCCTGGCACAATGACAACTTAGACATGGACAGTGTAGAAGCAGGGAGTTGGTGGAAGCCTGAGACAAAGGAAGGATGCTTGACTGCAGGTTGGTGGGAGCTCAGAGTTCCTGTGCCAGAAACTAGGAAGCTGGGCAATGCCATGTTCACCTCTCCAACACATGCACATACACGTGAGTGCACAGGCATGCCACACAGATCCACACAGTAAGATAAGCAGGGCCACCTAGTGGAGAACGGAACCATTACACCAAGCCCCATCCAACTGTGCCCTCCAAGTACAAGCCCTAGAGGACCAACACAAGTCTGTCTGCTTAGTGTCCACACTATAGAATGATTCATAGTTTAAGTTCTAGGGGAAACTGGATATAACTTCATTCGAGTTTCATTCTGTTTTCTGTTTCATCTATTCCTTTATTTTTTTTTTTGCTTTTGTTTAAATTATTTCTTCCTTTTTCTTTTTGTCCTTTCTTTTCTTTTTCTTGGATACAGAAAGAGAAAAATTTATTTTTATTTTTAAATTTTTTCAAAAAATCTTTTTACTATGTTTTTTATTGTTCTGTAAATTTTTAAAATTCTATTACACTTTCTTCATTTTATTTTATTCTATTTTACTGTATACATTAAAAAAATTTTAAGCCTTTTCTTACTTTTTCTTTCTTTTTTTCTTTTCTTTCCCTTTTCCCCCTATTCCATCAAGCTTCTTTCAACAATCAGACCAAAACACACCTAGGATTTAGCTTCCTTTACCTGATTTTATGTGTTGTTTTAATTTTTTTAATTTTTAATTTTTATTTATTTTATTAATTCTTTTCTTCCTCCAAAATGACAAAATAAAGGAGTTCACCCCAAAAGAAAGAACAGTAAGAAATGGCAGCCAGGGGCTTAATCAACACATATATAAGCAAGATGTCTGAACTAGAATTTAGAATCATGATGATAGGACTACTAGCTGAGGTTGAAAAAAGCATTCAATCCCTTTCTGTGGACGTAAAAGAAATAAAACATAAGAAGAAATTAAAAATGCTATAACCAAGACATAATCTCAAATGGACATCCACAGTGGCAAGGATGGATGAAACAGAGCATGAATCAGCGATATAGAAGAAAAATTATGGAGAATAATGAAGCAGAAAAAAGATGGAAACCAAGGCAAAAGATCACAAAACCAGAATTAGAGAACTCAGTGGCTTATTAAAAATGAATAACATCCAAATATGAAGAGTCCTAGAAGATGAAGAGAGAAAAAAAGGGTAGAAGGCTTATGTGAACAAATTATAGTGGAAAACATTCCTAATCTGGGGAAAGACAGACATCAAATTCTAAGAAGCACAGAGAACTCCCATTAGATGCAAAAAAAAAGACCATTAACAAGACATGCCATAGTGAAATTCACAAAATACACAGACAAGGCATACCACAGTGAAATTCACAAAATAAAAAGACAAAAAAAGAATTATGAAAGCAGCAAGGGAAAGAGTCCTTAACCTATAAGGGAAGACACATCAGGTTTGCAGCAGACCTATCCACAGAAACTTGACAGGCCAGAAAGGAGTGGCAGGATATATTCATGTTCTGAATCAGAAGAATATGTAGCCAAGAATTCTTTATCCAAAAAGGCTATCATTCAAAATGGAAGGAGAGATAAAGAGTTTTCCAGACAAACAAAAACTAAAGGAGTTTGTGACCACTAAACCACCCCTACATGAAATTTTAAGGGGGACACTCTGAGGGGGGAAACGATGAAACAAAACAAAAAAGACTAGGAAAAAACAGAGAACACCACCAGAAACTCCAACTCTACAGGCAATACCATGGCAATAAATTCATATCTTTCAGTACTCACTCTAAATGTCAATGGACTAAACACTCCAATAAAAATACATAGGGTATCAGAATGGATAAAAAAAAACCCAAGATCCATCTATATGCTGTTTACAAGAGACTCATTTTAGACCTAAAGCTACCTTTAGACTGAAAATAAGGGGATGGAGAACCATCTATCATGCTAATGGTCACCAAAAGAAATCTGGAGTAGCCATACTTATATCATACAAACTAGATTTTAAAATAAAGACTGTAACAAGAGATTAAGAAGGGCATTATATCATAATTTGTAACAAGAGATGAAGAAGGGCATTATATCATAATTAAGAGTTCTATCTACCAAGATCTATAAATTGTAAGCGTTTATGCTCCCAAGGTGGACACCCCAAGATATATAAATCAACTGATTACAAACATACAGAAACTCATTGATAATAATACTATTAGTAGGGGACTTCAATACCCCACTTACAACAATGGACAGATCATCTAAACAGAAAATCAACAAGGAATCAATGGCTTAGAATGACTTACTGGATCGGATGGACTTAACAGACATATACAGAACATTTCATCCTAAAGAAACAGGATACATATTCATCTTGAGTACACATGGAACATTCTCTAGAATAGATCACATACTAGGACACGGATCAGCCCTCAACAAGTACAAAAATGATCGAGATCATACCTTGCATATTTCCAGACCACAACACTATGAAACTTGAAATCAGCCACAAGAAAAAAATTTGGAAAGACCATGAATACTTGGAAATTAAAGGATATCCTGCTAAAGAATGAATGCGGAAACCAAGAAAATAAAGAGGAAATTAAAAAGCATATGAAAGCCAATGAAAATGATAACATAGGAGCGCCTGGGTGGCTCAGTCAATTAAGTTTCTGACTTCAGCTTAGGTCATGATCTCACGGTTCATGGGTTCGAGCCCCCAACGGGTTCTGTGCTGACAGCTCAGAGCCTGGAGTCTGCTTCAGATTCTATGTCTCCCTCTCTGCCCCTCCCCTGCTCACACACACACACACACACACACACACACACCCTCTCTCTCTCAAAAATAAATAAACATTAAAAAATAGAAACAAAATGATAACACGACCCCCTGATACCTCTGGGATGCAGCAAAGGCAGTCATAAGAAGGAAGTATATAGCAGTCCAGGTCTTTCTAAAGAAAGAAGAAAGGTCTCAGATACACAACCTAAACTTACATCTCAAAGAGCTGGAAAAAGAATAGCAAATAAAACCCCAAACCTACAGAAGACAGGAAATAATAAAGATTAGAGCAGAAATCAATGCTCTCAAAATCAAAAAAAAGTAGAACAGATGAATGAAATCAGGAGCTGGTTCTTTGAAACAATTCACAAAATTGATAAATCCCTTGGAAGATTGATCAAAAAGAAAAAAAGAAAGGCCCCAAATAAATAAAATCAAGAATGAAAGAGGAGAGATCACAACCAACACAGCAGAAATAAAAACAATAATAAGGGAATATTATGGGCAATTATATGCCAATAAAATGGGCAATCTGGAAGAAATGGACACATTTCTAGAAACATATACACTACCAAAACTGAAACAGAAAGAAATATAAAATTTGAACAGACCCATAACCAGTAAAGAAATCAAATTAGTAATCAAAAATCTCCCCAAGAAAACAAGAGTCCAGGGCCGGATCACTTTCCAGGGGAATTCTACCAAACATTTAAGGAAGAGTTAACACCTATTCTTTTGAAGCTGTTCCAAAAAATAGGAATGGAAGGAAAACTTCCAAACTCATTCTATGAGGCCAGCATTACCTTGATTCAAAATGGATGTAAAAATTCTCAACACAATACTAGCCAACCAGATGCAACAATACATGAAAAGAACTATTCACCATGATCAAGTGAGATTTATACCTGGGATGCATGGCTGGCTCAATATCCACAAATCAATCAATGTGATACATCACATTAATAAAATAAAGAATCAGAATCACATGATCCTCTCAATAGATGCAGAGAAAGCATTTGTCAAAATACAGCATCCTTTCTTGATAAAAACCCTCAAGCAAGTAGGGATAGATGGATCATACTTCAAGATCATAAAAGCCACATACTAATGACCCACCATTAATACCATCCTCAAAGGGGAAAACCTGAGAGCTTTCCCCCTAAGGTCAAGAACACAACAAAGATGTCCACTCTCACTACTGTTATTCACCATCGTGTTGGAAATCCTAGCCTCAGCAATCAGATAACACAAAGAAATAAAAGGCATCCAAATGGGCAAGGAGGGAGTGAAACTTTCACTCTTCACAGATGACATGATACTCTATATGGAAAACCCAAAATATCCTCCCCCCACACACACACAACTGCTAGAAATGATCCATGAATTCAGCAAAGTCTGAGTATATAAAATCAATGCACAAAAATCGGTTGCATTTATATATACCAATAGTGAAGCAACAGAAAGAGAAATCAAGAAATCTATCCCATTTACAATTGCACCCATTACAGTAAAATACCTAGGAAAAAAAATCTAACCAAATAGGTGAAAAATCTATACACTGAATACTATGAAAAGCTTCTGGAGGAAATTGAAGAAGACACACCTACACAAAAATGAAAAATATCCCATGCTTATGGATTGGAAGAAAAAATATTGTTAAAATGTCGATACTGGGGCGCCTGGGTGGCTCAGTCGGTTAAGCGTCCGACTTCAGCTCAGGTCACGATCTCGCAGTCCGTGAGTTCGAGCCCCGCGTCGGGTTCTGGGCTCATGGCTCAGAGCCTGGAGCCTGCTTCTGATTCTGTATCTCCCTCTCTCTCTGCCCCTGCCCCATTCATGCTCTGTCTCTCTCTGTCTCAAAAATAAATAAACGTTAAAAAAAATTTAAAAAAATGTCGATACTACCCAAAGCCATCTACATATTCAATGCAATCCCTATCAAAATTATACCAGCATTCTTCACATAGCTAAAACAAACAATCCTTAAATTTGTATGGAACCAGAAAAGACCCCGAATAGCCAAAGCAATCCTGAAAAAGAACACCAAAGCTGGAGACGTCACAATTCCAGATTTCAAGATGTATTGCAAAGCTCTAATCATCAAAACAGTATGGTACTGGCACAAAAACAGACACATTGATGAATGGAACAGAATACAGAACCCAGAAATGGACCCACAAATGTATGGCCTACTTACCATTGACAAATCAAGAAAGAATATCCAATGAAATACAGTCTGTTCAGCAAATGGTGTTGGAAAAATTGGACAGCAACATGCAGAAGAATGAACCTGGAACACTTTCTTACACTATACACAAAAATCAAATCAAAATGGATGAAAGACCTAAATGTAAGACAAGAAGCCATCAAAATCCTAGAGGAGAAAGCAGACAAAAAAACTCTTTGACCTCATCCACAGCAACTTCTGACTCAACATGTCTCCAGAAGCAAGGGAAACAAAAACAAAAATGAACTATTGGGACCTCATCAAGATTAAAAAACAAACAAACAAACAAAAAAAACCACTTCTGCAGAAAAGGAAACAATCAACAAAACTAAAAAGCAACATATGGAATGGGAGAAGATATTTGCAAATGACATATGAGTTAAAGGGTTAGTATCCAAAATCTATAAGTACAGTATCAAACTAGTCATGCAAGAAAACAAAAAATCCGGTGTAGAAATGAACAGCAGACATGAATGAACACTTTCCCAAAGAAGACATCCAGATGGCTAACAGGCACATGAAAACATGCCAACATTACTCACCATCAGGGAAACACAAATCAAAACTGCAATGAGATACCATCTCACACCTATCAGAATGGCTGAAATTAACAACTCAAGCAACAACAGATGTTGGCGAGGATTCAGAGAAAGCAGAACCCTTTTGCACTGCTCGTGGGAATGCAAACTGGTGCAGCCACTCTGGAAAACAGTATGGAGGTTGGTCAAAAAATTAAAAATAGAACAATCTTGAGACCCAGAAATTGCACTGCTAGGTATTTATCCAAAGGATACAGGAGCGATTATTTGAAGGGCACATGCACACCAATGTATATAGCGGTGCTATCGACAATAGCCAAATTATGGAAAGAGCCCAAATGTCCATTGACTGATGAATGGATAAAGAAGTGATTATACACACACACACACACACACACACACACAATGGGATGTTACTGGGTGATGAAAAGGAATGAATCTTTCCATTTGCAACAACATGGATGGAACTAGAGTGTATTATGCTAAGCAAAATTAGTCCATCAGAGAAAGACAAATTTCATGTGACTTCACTCATGTGGAATTTAAGATACAAAACAGATGAGGGGCACCTGGGTAGCTCAGTTGGTTAAGTCTCCAACTTCAGCTCAGTTCATGATCTCACAGTTTGTGAGTTCAAGCCCCATGTCGGGCTCTGTGCTAATAGCTTGGAGGCTGAAGCCTGCTTCAGATTCTGTGTCTCCCTCCCTCTGCCCCTCCCCCACTCACACTCTGTCTCTGTCTCTCAAAAATGAATAAATATTATTTTTTTTAAAAAGATACAAAACAGATGAACATAAGGGAAGGGAAACAAAAATATATAAAAACACAGAGAGGGACAAAACATAAGAGATTCTTAAATACAGAGAACGAACTGAGGGTTGCTGGAAGGGTTTTGAGTAGAGAGATGAGCTAAATGGGCAAGGGGCATTAAGGAGGACACTTGCTGGGATGAGTACTGGGTGTTATATATAGGGGGTGAATCACTGGATTCCACTCCTGAAATCATTATTGCACTATATGCTAACTAACTTGGATGTAAACTAAAAATTAATTAACTTAAAATAATTGGTCCAGTTTCATTCTTTTGCATGTTGCTGTCCACTTTTTCCAACACCATTTGTTGAAAAGATTTTTTTCCATTGGGTATTCTTTCCTGCTTTGTCAAACACTAAATGACCATATTGTTATGGTTTCATTTCTGGGTTTTCTATTCAGTTCCATTGATCTATGTGTCTATATTACTGGCAGTACCATACTGTTTTGATTCCTACAGCTTTGTAATATAACTTTAGTCTGGAATTATGATGTCATAAGCATTCCTTTTCTTTTTCAAGGTTGCCTTGGCTATTTGTTTGTGTGTGTGTGTGTGGTTCCACACAAATTGTTTGTTTTAGTTCTGTGAAAAAATGCTGTTTGTAATTTGATAGGTGTTACATTAGATGTGTAAATTAATTTGAGTAGTATGGATATTTTAACAGTATGGATATTCTTCCAATGCATGAGCATGGATTCTATTTCTTTGTGTCATCTTCATTTGCTTTCATCAGTGTTTTATACTTTTCATAGTTTTGGTCTTTCACCTCTTTGGTTAGGTTTATCCTAGGTATCTTATTATTTTTGTTATAATTATAAATGTGATTTTCTCAATTTCTCTTTCTTCTACTTCATTATTGGTGTATAGAAATGCAATAGATTTTGGTAGATTGATTTTGTATTCTGCGACTTTACCCAATTTGTTTATCAGTTCTAGAACAAAATTTTTTGGTGGAGTCTTTTGTGTTTTCTACACAGAGTATCATGTTATCTGAAAATAGTGAAAGTTTTACCTCTTCCTTGCCCATTTGGATGCCTTTTATTTCTTTTTGTAGGCTGACTGTTGTGGCTAGCACTTCCAGTACTCTGTTGAATAAAAGTGTTGGAAGTGGATATCCTTGCCATGTTCCTGACCTTAGAGAAAAACCTCTCAGGTATTCCCCATTAAGAACGATATTAGCTGTAGAATTTTCATATATGACCCATATTATGTTGAGGTATTTCCCCTCTAAACCTATTTTGTTGAGTGTTTATTTTTAAGAATATTTATTTGTTTTGAGAAAGAGGGAGAGCAAGTGGGGGAGGGGCAGAGAGAGAGAAGGAGAGAATTCCAAGCAGACTGTGCACTGAGTGCAGAGCCTGATGCTGGGCTTGTGCTCATGAACCTTGCGATCATGACCTGAGCTGAAGAGCCAGACTCTTTTTTTTTTATTTCAATATATGAAATTTATTGTCAAATTGTTTTCCATACAATACCCAGTGCTCATCCCAAAAGGTGCCCTCCTCAATACCCATCACCCACCCTCCCCCATCAACCTTTAGTTTGTTCTCAGTTTTTAACAGTCTCTTATGCTTTGGCTCTCTCCCACTCTAACCTCTTTTTTTTCCTTCCCCTCCCCTATGGGTTTCTGTTAAGTTTCTCAAGATCCACATAAGAGTGAAACCATATGGTATCTCTCTTTCTCTGTATGGCTTATTTCACTTAGCATCACACTCTCCAGTTCCATCCACGTTGCTACAAAAGGCCATATTTCATTCTTTCTCATTGCCACGTAGTATTCCATTGTGTATATAAACCACAATTTCTTTATCCATTCATCAGTTGATGGACATTTAGGTGAAGAGCCAGACTCTTAACTGACTGAGCCACCCAGGTACCCCAAATGTTTTATGATGAATGTGTGTTGTATTTTGTCAAATGCTTTTTCTGCATCAAGGGAAATGATCATATGGTTCTTATCCTGTCTCTTATTGCTGTGACATAACACGCTGATTGATTTCAGAACATTGAACCACCCTTGCAACCCAGGAATAAATCCCACTTCATGGCAGTGAATCATTTTTTTTAATGTAGTGTTGGATAAGGTTTGCTAGTATTTTATATTTTTATCTTCACTAATTTAATGTTGGATAAGGTTTCACTAATGTAGTGTAATTAATTCACGAATTAGTAATTCACTAATGTAGTGTTGGATGAGGTTTGCTAGTATTTTATTTATTTTATTTTATTTATCTTCAGATTTTGAATCTATGTTCATAGAGATAATGGCCTGTAGTTTTTTTTAAGTTTATTTTGAGAGAAAGAGCACTGCTAGTGGGGGAGAGTTAGAGAGAGGGAAGACAGAAAATACCAAGCAGGCTCCCAGCTGTCAGCACAGAGCCCAACATGGGGCTTCATCTCATGAACAGCAAGATTCGTGAACTTGAGCAAAAATTAAGAGTTGGACACTTAACTGACTGAGCCACCCTGGTGTCAACTGTAGTTCTCTTTTTTAGCAGGGTCTTGGGTTTTAGAATCAGGGTAATGTGGCCTCATGGAATTAGTTGGGAAATTTTCTTTCCATTTCTATTTTTGGGGATAGTTTGAGATGAATAGGTAGTAACTTCTCTTTAAATGTTTGGTAGATTTCACCTGTGAAGTCATATTTTCCTGGATTTGTCTTTGTTGGGAATTTTTTTGATTACTGCTGCAATTTCTTTTCTGGTAATTGGTCTGTTCAAATTTTCTATTTTTTTCATTTTTCTATTTTCATAGGTTGTATATTTGTAGGAATTTAGCCATTTCTTCTAAGTAGTCCAATATGTTGACATATAGGTTTTTATACTCTTATTATTGTTTGTATTTCTGTAGTGTTGGTTGTTACTTCTTCACTCTCATTTGTGATTTTATTTACTGGAATTCTTTCTCTTTTTTCCTAATAAGCCTGGCTACAGATTTATCAATTTTATTGATTGTTTCCAAGAACCAGCTTCTGGTTTCATTGATTTACTCTTTTTTTTCTTGGATGGAGGTGTTCTATATCATTTATTTCATTTCTTGGGGTTTTATTTATGTTTCTTTTTTAAGTTTATTTTGAGAGAGAGATCGGGGGGGGGGTCAGAGAGAGATGGAGAGAGAGAATACCAAGCAGGCTCTGCCCTGTCAGCACAGAGCCCAACAGGGGCTTGAACTCACAGACCATGAGATCAAGATACAAGCTGAAACCAAAAGTGGGACAGTTAACCAACTGAGCCACCCAGGGGCTGCTAGGCTTTTATTTAAATTCCAGTTAGTTTACAATGTAATATTAATTTGAAGTGTACAATATAGTGATTCAACACTTCCATAAAACACCTGGTGCTCATCACAATAAGTGCACTCCTTAATCCCCATCACCTAATTAACCCCCACATCTCCCCTCTGGTAACTATCAGTTTGTACTCTATAGTTAAGAGTCTATTTATTGGTTTGCCTCTCTCGCTTTTCCCCCGTTTTGCTCATCTGTTTTGTTTCGCGATTTCTACATATGAGTGAAATAATATGGTATTTGTCTTTTTCTGACCGACTTATTTCACTTAGCATAATACCCTCTAGCTCCATCCATGTCATTGCCAATGGCAATATTTCATTATTTTGATGGCTGAGTAATACTCCATTGTATATATAGAACATATCTTCTTTATCCATTTATCAGTCAATGGACATTTGGACTCTTTCCATAATTTGGATATTGTTGACAATACTGCTATAAACATCGGGATATATGTGCCCCTTCTAATCAGTATTTTTGTATCCTTTGGGTACATACCTAGTAGTGCAATTATAGGATTGTAGGGTAGTTCTATTTTTAACTTTTTGAGGAACTCCATACTGTTCTTCATAGTGGCTGTACCAGCTTGTTTTCCACCAACAGTGCAAGAGTGGTCCCCTTTTTCCACATCCTCACCAACATCTGTTGTTTCCTGTGTTATTGATTTTAGCCATTCTAACAGGTGTAAGGTGGTATCTCATTGTGGTTTTGATTTGTATTTCTCTGATGAAGAGTGAAGTTGAGCATCTTTCATGTGTCTGTTGGCTATATGTATGTCTTCTTGGGAAAAAAGTATATTCATGACTCCTGACCATTTTTCAATTGGATGGTCCATTTTTGGGGGCATTGAGTTTTATATGTTCTCTACACATTTTTGGTACTAACCTTTCATTGAATGTGTCATTGTCAAATATCATCTTCCATTCCGTATGTTACCTTTTAGTTTTGTTCATTGTATCTGTCACTGTACAGAAGACTTTTATTTTGATGAAATCACAATAGTTTATTTTTGCTTTTATTTCCCTTGCCTCAGGAGATATATCTAGAAAAATGATCACAATAGTTTATTTTTGCTTTTATTTCCCTTGCCTCAGGAGATATATCTAGAAAAATGTTCTATGGTTGATGTTAAAAAGGTTACTGCCTGTCTTCTCCTCTAGAATTGTAATAGTTTGATGTCTCACATTTAATTCTTTAATCCATTTTGAGTTTATTTTTGTGTATAGGGTAAGAACATGGTCCACTTTCATTCTTTTGCAGGATGCAGTATAGTTTTCCCATGACCATTTGTTGAAGATATTGTCTTTTTTTCCATTAGGCATATTATTTCTGCTTTATCAAACATTAATTGACCATATAGTTATGGGTTCATTTCTGGGTTTTCCATTTTGTTCCATTGATCTATATGTCTGTGTTTGTGCCAGTACCATACTATTTGATCATTACAGCTTTTTGATATAAACTCAAGTCTGTAATTGTGATGCCTCCAGCTTGACTTTTCTTTTTCAAGTTTGCTTTGACTATTTGGGGTCTTTTATGGTTCCATACAAATTTAGGATTGATTGTTTTAGCTCAATGCAAAATTCTGATGGTATTTTTATATGGATTGCATTAATTGTGTAGATTGCTTTGGATAATATGGACATTTTAACAATATTTGTTCTTCTAACCCATGGGCATGGATTCCATTTGTCTCTTCTTCAATTTCTTTCATCAATGTTTTATACTGTTTAGAGTACATGTCTTTCGACCTCTTTGCTTAAGTTTATTCCTAGCTACCTTAGTGTTTTGGGTGCAATTGTAAATGGAATTGATTCCTCAATTTCTATTTCTGTTCCTTCATTATTGGTGTATACAAATGCAACAGGTTTCTGTGTGTTGATTTTTGTATCCTGTGACTTTGCTGAATTTGTGTATCAGTTCCAGCAAATTTTTGGTGAATTACTTTGGGTTTTCTATATAGAGTATCATGTCATCTGAAAATAGTGAAAGTTTCCCTTCTTTTTTGATGATTTGGATGCCTTTTATTTTTTGTTTTCTGATTGCTATGGCTAGGGCCTCCATTTCTATGTTAAATAAGAGTGAGGACCTCCATTTCTATGTTAAATAAGAGTGGTCAGTGTGGACATCCTTGCCTTGTTCCTGACCTAAGAGGAGTTTTTTCCCATTAAGGATAATATTAGCTGTGGGTTTTTCACATATGGCCTTTATTATGTTGGGGTGTTTCCTGTATGCCCACTTTGTTGAGGGTTTTTACTGTAAATGGATGTTTCACACTGTCAAATGCTTTTACTGCATCTAGAAATTATCATAGTGTTCTTATCCTTAGTTTTACTAATGTGGTATGTCACGTTGATTGATTTGAGAATATTGAACTACTCTGGAAACACAGGAATAAATCCCATTTGATCATGGTGAATGATTCTTTTAATGTGTTGTTGGATTTTGTTTGCTAGTATTTTATCATCCAAAATTTTTGCATCTATATTCATGGGGGATATTGGCCTGAATTTCTCTTGTGTAGGGGATTTCTCTTTGTCTGGTTTTGGAATCAGGGTAATGCTGGTCTCATCGAATGATTTTGTATATCTTCCTTCCATTTCTGTTTTTTGGAATAGTTTGAGAAGAATTGGTATTTAGTCTTCTTTAAACATCTGGTAGAATTCTGGCCCTGGATTTTCTTTTGTTGGGATTTTTTTTGATTACTGATTCAATTTCTTTGCTGGTTATTGTTACATTCAAGTTTTCTATTTATTTATATTTCAGATTTGGCCATTTATATGTTTTTAGTTTATCCATTTCTTTCATGTAGCTAGTCCAATTAGTGGCATATAGTTTTTCATAATATTCTCTTTTAATTGTTTGTGTTTCTGTAGTGTTGGTTGCTATTTATCCTCTCTCATTTGTGATTTTATTTATTTTGGTTTATTCTCTTTCCTTTTTGTTAATTATGGCTAGAGATTTGTCAATTTTATTTGTTTTTTAATGAACTAGTTTCTTGTTTCATTGATCTGTTCTAATTGTTTTTTTTTTCTTTTTATAGTTTCTATATCATTTCTTTCTGCTATAAGCTTTATTATTTCCTTCCTTCTGCTGAATGTAGGCTTCATTTGTTGTCACTTTTCTAGCTCCTTTAGGTATAAGTTTAGGTTATTTATTTGAGACTTTTCTTGCTTCTTGATGTAGGACTGTAATGCTACACACTTCCATCTTAGGACCACTTTTGCTGCATCCCAAAGGTTCTGGACCATTGTGTTTTCATTTTTATTTGTTTCCATGTATTTCTTTCTTTCTTCTTTGATTTCCTTGTTGACACATTCATTGTTTAGTAGCATGTTGTTTAACTTCCATGTAAACGTGGTCTTTCCAAATATTTTCTTGTGATTCACTGCAAGCTTCATAGTGTTGTGGTCAGAAGAGACGTGTGGTAGGATTTCAATCTTTTTGTATTTGTTGAGGTCTTATTTGTGACTTAATATGTGATCATTCTGGAGAATGTCCCATGTGCATCTGAAGAGAGTGTGTGTTCTGCTGTTTTAGGGTTGAATGTTCTAAATATTTCTGCTAAGTATTTCTTGTCCAGTGTGTTATTCAAAGTCATTGTTTCCTTTTGATTTGTTGTTTAGATGATCTGTGCATTGATGTAAATGTGGTGTTAAAGTCCTCTACTTTGTTGTATTATCAATTAGTTCTTTCATGTTTGTAATTGTTTTATATATTTGTGTGCTTCCATTTTGGGGAATAAATATTTATACTTGTTAGATCATCTTGTTCAATTGTCCCCTTTATTATGATATAGTGCCCTTATTTGTCCCTTTACAATCTTTATTTTATAAATTAGTATTGCTACTCCAGTTTTCGTTTGATATCCATCTGTGTGATAAATATTTCTCCATCCCCTCTCTTTCACTCTGCTAGTGTCTTTAGGTCTAAAATGAGCCTATTGTAGGCAACATATATAAAGGTCTTATTCTTTATTTTTTTTTTAAATCTATTCTGGCACGCTTTGTCTTTTGATTGGAGCATTTAGTTCATTTACATTCAAAGTAATTATTGATAGATATTTATTTAGTTCCATTCTATTACTTGTTTTGACATTGTTTCTGGAGATTTTCTCTTATCCTTTCTTGTTTATTTGTTTTTTGTTTTGGTGTTTGTTTTCAATTTTGGTGTCCATTCTTTTCCACTCAAAGAATCTCCTTTAATATTTTTTGCAAGGCTGATTTAGATTTTAGGAACTCCTTAAAGTTTGTTTTTCTGGGAAACATTTTATCTTTATTTCTATTCTGAATGATACCTTGCTGGATAAAACATTCATGGCTATAGATATTTCCCAGTCAGCACTTTGAAAATATTATGCCACTCCCTTGTGGCTTGGAATGTTTCTGCTATAAAATCCCTGATAGCCTTATGGGCTTTCCCTTATATGTAAGGGTTTTCTTTTGTCTTGTTATTTTAATTTTTTATCACAACATATTGCCACTTTAATTACAATATGTCTTGGTGTGGATCTGCTTTTGTTGATTTTTCTGGGGATTTTTTGTGCCTTCTGGATTGGGATATTTCTTCCCTTCCCATAACAGTGAGTTTTCAGCTATTATTTATTCAAATAAATTTTCTGTACCCTTTTCTCTCTCTTCTTCCTCTGTGATATCTACAATGAAAGTGTTATTATATTTGATGAGCCACTGAGTTTCCCATGTCTATTTTCATTTTACATAATTGTTTTTTCTCTCTTTTCTTCAGATTGATATGAGAAATATTGATACATATCTTGTCTTCAGGTATTATAAGGACACATTGTTAGGAATCCTATCACTTAAAAAATTCTACTGAAGAGATATTGGAATAGATGCCTGTCACTGGAAACTAGGAAAATGAAAGAAATTTTTTTATGTCTCATTTTCCTCTTCTGTAAAATGAGCAAAAACATTGGCTACTCCTCATCAGTTGGTGGGTTGTAATTGATTTAGCGAATTCATGAACACACTTAGTGCAAGTCACACAGTAACAGCTTAATAAAAGCTAGAAGTTTTTTTTTTTTTTCCAACGTTTATTTTTGGGACAGAGAGAGACAGAGCATGAACGGGGGAGGGGCAGAGAGAGAGGGAGACACAGAATCAGAAACAGGCTCCAGGCTCTGAGCCATCAGCCCAGAGCCTGACGCAGGGCTCGAACTCACGGACCACGAGATCGTGACCTGGCTGAAGTCGGACGCTTAACCGACTGCACCACCCAGGCGCCCCTAGAAGTTTTTTTAAATAAATATATGCAAGTTCAGATTCTAACACAGTTGATAGTTTCAGAAATACTATTCATGTTTCCTTAAAAGGATAATAATCTTACAACTGAATCTTATTCAACTGATGCGTTTCATTCTTTTTTAATTTTTAACGTTTATTTATTTTGAGAGAGAGAGAGAAAGAGAACAAATGGGGAGGGGGCAGAGATAGATAATCCCAACTAGAAGGAACATGCTTAAACATCATAAAAGCCATTTATGAAAAGCCCATAGCTAATATCATTCTCAATAGGGAAAAACTGAGAGGTTCCCCCCGAGATTGGGAACATGACAGGGATGTCCACTTTCACTGCTATTGTGTAACATAGTGTTGGAAGTGCTAACCTCATCAATCAGACAACAAAAGGAAATCAAAGGCATCAAAATTGGCAAGGATGATGTCAAGCTTTCACTTTTTGCAGATGACATTATATTATACATGGAAAACCAGATAGACTCCACCAAAAGTCTGCTAGAACTGATACATGAATTCAGCAAAGTTGCAGGATACAAAATCAATGTACAGAAATCAGTTGCATTCTTATACACTAATAATGAGGTAACAGAAAGACAAATAAAGAAACTGATCCCATTCACAATTGCACCAAGAAGCATAAAATACCTAGGAATAAACCTAACCAAAGATGTAAAAGATCTGTATGCTGAAAACTATAGAAAGCTTATGAAGGAAATTGAAGAAGACATAGAGAAATGGAAAAACATTCCATGCTCATGGATTGGAAGAATAAATATTGTTAAAATGTAAATACTACCCAAAGCTATCTACACATTCAAAGCAATCCCAATCAAAATTGCACCAGCATTCTTCTCAAAGCTAGAACAAGCAATCCTAAAATTTGTATGGAACCACAAAAGACCCCGAATAGCCAAAGTAATTTTGAAGAAGAAGACCAAAGCAGGAGGCATCACAATCCGAGACTTTAGCCTCTACTACAAAGCTGTAATCATGAATACATCATGGTATTGACACAAAAACCGACACATAGACCAATTGAATAGAACGGAAACCCCAGAATTAGCCCTATAAAAGTATGGCCAACTAATCTTTCAGAAAGCAGGATAGAATAGCCAATGGAAAAAAGTCTCTTTAACAAATGGTGCTGGGAGCACTGGGCAGCAACATGCAGAAAGATGAAACTAGATCACTTTCTTACACTATTCACAAAAATAAACTCAAAATGGATAAAGGACCTGAATGTGAGACAGGAAACCATGAAAATCCTAGAGGAGAAAGCAGGGAAAAACCTCTCTGACCTCAGACGCAGCAATTTCTTACTTGACACATACCCAAAGGCAAGGGAATTAAAAACGAAAATGAACTATTGGGACCTCATGGAAATAAAAAGCCTCTGCACTTCCAAGGAAGCAATCAACAAAACTAAAAGGCAACAAATGGAATGGGAAAAGATAGTTGCATATGACATATTGGACAAAAGGCTAGTATCCAAAATGTATAAAGAGCTCACCAAACTACGCACCCAAAAAACAAATAATCCAGTGAAGAAATGGGCAGAAAACATGAATAGACGCTTCTCTAAAGAAGACATCCCGATGGCCAAGAAGAACATGAAAAGATGCTCAACGTCGCTCCTCATCAGGGAAATACAAATCGAAACCACACTCAGATATCACCTCACGCTAGTCAGAGTGGCTAAAATGAACAAATCAGGTGATTATAGACGCTGGCGAGGATGTGGAGATATGGGAACCCTCTTGCACTTTTGGTGGGAATGCAAACTGATGCAACCACTAGGAAAACAGTGTGGAGCTTCCTCAGAAAATTAGAAATAGATCTACCCTATGACCCAGCAATAGCACTGCTAGGAATTTACCCAAGGGATACAGGAGTAAAGATGCATAGGGGCACTTGTACCCCAATATTTATAGCAACACTTTCAACAATAGCCAAATTATGGAACGGATGAATGGATAAAGAAATTGTGGTTTATTTACACAATGGAATACTACATGGCAATAAGAAAGAATGAAATATGGCCTTTTGTAGCAATGTGGATGGAACTGGAGAGTGTGATGCTAAGTGAAATGAGTCATACAGAGAAAGACATACCATATGTTGCCACTCTTATGTGGATCCTGAGAAACTTACCAGAAGACCATGGGGGAGGGGAAGGAAAAAGAAGAGGTTAGAGAGGGAGGGAGCCAAAACATAAGAGACTCTTAAAAACTGAGAACAAACTGAAGATTGATGGGGGTGGGAGGGAGGGGAGGATGGATGATGGGTATTGAGGAGGGCACCTGTTGGGATGAGCACTGGGAGTTGTATGGAAACCAATTTGATAATAAATTTCATATTTAAAAAAAAGAGAGAATCTGAAGCAGGCTCCTCACTCCATGCTGAGCCTTACATAGGATCAGTCTCATGACTGTGAGGTCATTACCTGAGCCAAAATCAAGAGTTGGATCCTTAACTGACTAAGCCAGCAAGGTGCCCCCAACTAATGCATGTTTTAAATCACTTACTTTCACTATAACCACCATTGGATACCTAATTCTCATGTGAATTACTCAAAAGTGGTTGGAACAATGGATCTTAGAAAACAGCACCACTATTTCTGCATGTGGTTGTACAAAATGCTGAGGGCTCATCTACAATCCTGTCTTACCCCCCCTCCCCCCCCACACACTGTAATGCCTGCTTGTCTTAACTCCAACATGCCCATGTCAAGGGCCATTCCTGTACCCTTCACACTGCTGCAAGACTGGCACAATCCCTTCTCTAGACTTTTGCAAGATTCCTCTAATGGTTAGTCCCACAGCTATCCTATCCCTCTCCAGTCTATTCTCTTTACAGTGGCCAGAGTCACCACTGAGCATGAATCATGTCATGTCATTCCCATACTGTAAACCTCCAATTGAATAAATTAAAATTTCATGTCCCAAATGATGTGGTTTTTGCCTGCCTTTGGACCTCATCTCCTACCATCTGTACATTGTTTGCCAGCCTACAGTCACTTGAGCTCATCAACTTTTCTGGAAATACTGGTGCCACACACATCACATACCAAAAGGCCAGCCAGACATTGTTTCTTGTTGTTCAGGGTTCTGCTCAAATGCCATTTTCTGAGAAAGTGTTAGACCAACAATCCCAACTACAATAATCCCTGTTCCCATCACGTCCTACTAAATGGATTCATTTATTGTCTTTGGAGTACTCATTCCCATATACAATTGTCCTGCTTATTGATTTTCTTACCTGCTTATTGACAGTTTCCCCAAGATAGAATAGGCACTAGGGACACTGCCTAGTATTGTTCACTGTGTTGCACCCCCAGTGATTAGTTCAGTGGCCATTATAGGTTGAATTGCATCACCCCAAAAAGATATATTGAAGACTTAATACATAGTTACCCAAATGTAACCTTATCTGGAACTATGGTTGTTGCAGTATACTTAAGATGAGGTCATATTAGAGTATATAATCCGTGTCGTTGTAAGAAGACAGCCGTGTTAAGACAGAACGGCAATAGTATCATGTTATGGTTTTGGCAGAGATTGGAATCATACAGGCACAAGCCAAGGAATGTAGACATTGCTAGGAAAATATAAGAAGCTGCAAAGAAACATGGATAGATACCCTGAAACGTTTTTGTTTTGGATACAGTAAACATAGTGTGGGCCAATATATCCAGCATTTTAATAAGCACACCCTACTGACATTGATGAGGTGGCACATGGATCACACTTGGAAAAAATCCTGACCTAGACATCTGATGTTTGCATACCAAAAAATGTAATGCCCACCATGCAGGGTTCTGTGATATGAGGGATGTCTCTGCTAATATAATTAGTCAAAACTGCATTGGTCCTTCCCTCCCACCTATAACCACAAATTGTATTCCCACAGGGGATCACACTTACAATCCACAATATTCCTTGGTGGTTGGGAGCACTGGGTATTTTCATACTGTTGTTTAGAAAACACTAGAAGAATGGCAATGACTTAACTAAAGTGTCCCAATGATGGGACCATGATCTCTTCACTCTGGCTCCAACAACTTATCTAGCACATCAGCCCTCATACATGGTTCATCTCTGTCAACTCTTATTTTTGATGCTTGAGTCTATACTCTTCTTGGCTGTACAACTAGAAGGGAGTGTCAGAGGGTCAGACAGCACATGGAATATAGTAGGACGTGACATTATGGCAAAAAACATAAACACAGGAAGAAGGGGTGAGGATGTGCTTTTCTGTGCCCACTCACATCACTGAAAACTGTGCAATGACACTGTGCCTCTTCCCTAGTTCCATCTCACAGCCACATCCCTCACACAGCAGTGACACTTAAGCTCTCACATCATGGAAATATGGGTTCATCCCTGTTTGCTATTCCATGTCTAAGTATTCTCTCTGGTAGTCGTGTTATGACACATGACATGTAGTCATGTCAGACACATCATGTTGACTGAATGAAGAGGGCAAAGATAGAGCAAGCAGCTAGCATTTGATAGGCTTTATACAAGCCATACAGTGTAAAATTCTGTTTTCTGAATTTTCTCTTTAAATTCTCAAATAATTGCTTTGAGGTGGGCAATATTACTTTCTTTCTACATATTGGGAGTCTCAGGTTCATAGAACACAGTCCATGCTCAAAGAATTGTAAGAAGGTGACATATGGGCATATCAACTTACACTGGCTAATTATGTGACAATGTAAGCATCCAAATTCAGTTATAGTATCAAATTGTAATCTTTGAGCAAAGTAGGAATCCATAAGTCATACTCATAAAATGTATACATGAATAAATAAATGATAGAGCAGAAGGCAAAAGCTCTACCCAACATGTGAATGACAATTGATACATCTAGAAAGTGACAGAATTCTTAAAACAACACTTATCAATTATTAGACTTGAATGATTCAGGCAAGAATCGTAAATATATTTTCAGTTTCTACCAAGTCTCACAGGAATCTCTGAGTCACCATGGTGATGATGTTGGCCAAGGAATGCTGGGAAAAAAAGCAACAACCATACTAACTTGTCTCCTAACACGTGCTTGGAACTGAAGACTGACTTAACTCACAGTAATTCACCTCACATATTCATCACAATAAATATTCCTCCCAGTTTCACCCCCCCACAACATATGTACATTCATATATGCCTTCTTTCTTTCTTTTTATTTTACTACCCATGAACCCAAAACCACTTCAAGGTGAGTTTGTTTACAGATAAAGAAGTAAACTCCACAATTCAATTCTAACACACAAATAAAGTTTAAAGTTTCAAAATTCTTTCATGTTAGTGACTAATTTTTGGAAAATTACTAGTAGAATTTTCTGAGGGATATTTTACATTCTAGGTTAAGTACACTGCTAATCACATCTAAAAGCTAACATAGAAATCTAGTTAAATAAATATTGTTATCATAAATTTTATTTTTTTTGAAGTTTATTCATTTTTGACAAACAACGAAACAGAGTGTGAGCGGGGAAGGGGCAGGGAGAGAGGGAGAGACACAGAATCCAAAATAGGCTACAGGCTCCAAGCTGTCAGCACAGAGCCCGACACAGGGTTTGACTTCACAAACTGTGAGATTGTGACCTAAGCCAAAGTTGGGCACTTAGCTGACTGAGCCACCAAGGTGCCCTGTGATCATAAATTTTATATGTCAACTTGGCATGGTCACAGTTCTAAGATATATATGCTTGAAGTCTCAGTGAGTGTTTTTTTAATGAAACTTACATTTAAAATCTTTAAAAATGTTTAATGTTTTTATTTATTTTTGAGACACAGACAGAGCATGAGCAGGGGACAAGCAGAGAGAGAGGGAGGCACAGAATCCAAAGCAAACTCCAGGCTCTGATCTGTCAGCACAGAGCCCGACACGGGGCTCAAACTCATGTACTGTGAGATCATGACCCTAGCTGAAGTTGGACGCTTAACTGACTGAGCCACCCAGGCGCCCCAATGAAACTTACATTTAAATGAGGAGACTGAATAAAGCATTTAGCACTTCATAATTTAGGTGGGCCTCATCCAGTCAAGTTAAAGTCTGAACAGAAATAAGGGCTGTACTCCCCTGAGCTAGTGGAAATTTGAAAGCAGACTGCCTTTGACTTTATCACCAACATCAGCACTTCATGGTTCTTTAATGGCCTGCCTTCAGACCCCAACAGCAACTCTTTCTTGAATAATTATCTTGCCAGCATCCCACACCAGATTCTGCCAAGCCTCAACAATCTCATGAGTCAATTCCTTATAATAAATCTCTATAGATCTACATCCTATTGGTTGTCTTTATATGGAGAGGCTTGACTAATACAGGTGTTAAGTATCAAGTAGCTTCTCTGCCCTAGAATAACTTGTGTCTTCAAACAAAAAGATTTACCAGGAACATTTGGCTACTGATAGTTCAGGGAAAATATAATTCCTGTGAATTGTAATAAAAATACCATCATGGAGAATAACATCAACAAATATGAACATATATAATCTATGAAGCACATCTATGTCTACAGATGTGCAAGGCCTACATTGTGAACAGTGCAAAACATTGCTGAGATAAACAAGGACTAAATAAATGGAAAGATATACTGTATTCAGGGGTCTGAAGACTCAGTATTGTTAAGATGTCTATTACCTCCAAACTGATGTATAGATTCTATGAAATACCAGTAAAATTACTAGCATATATTTTTAAAAGAAATTTACAGTCTTGTTCGAAAAGTCATGTAAAAATTCAAAAGGCTTATAGTATGAAAATAACTTTCAAAAAGTTTATAGGCACCATCTACTTCAAGATTCATTGTCAACTCAAAGTAATCAGGAGAGTGTGGTATTAGGATAAAGGTACAAATGTATATCAAAGGAAAAAATGAAGAGCCCAGAAATGGATCTAAACATATACAGACAACTGATTTTTGAAAAAGCTAAAAAGGCAATACAATGGAGAAAGAAAGAATCTTTACAACAAATGGTGCAGGGAAAATGGGTCTCCATATACACAAACATATACCAAGTGGAAAAGTCAACTAAAATTAATTACAGGCTATATTACAAAAGTTAAAAGATGAAAAAGTCTAGAGGAAAATAATACCGTGATCCCAGGTTAGCTGAAAACTTTTTAGATATGACATCAAAGTCAAAATCAAAACCATGAATGAACAAATTGTAAAACTAGATTTTCAGAAAATAAAACTTGTTCTTCCAAAGACAGTGCTGGATAAAGCAAACAACAATCCATTGAGTGAAAGAAAATATTTACACAAGTTGGAGGTAAGATGGTGGAGGAGTAGGGTGACTCTAAGCTTGCCTCCAACATGGAATACAGGTAGTAGATAAATATAAAGTCATTCTCAACAGCCATGAAATTCATTGGAAGTCTTAGAGAACAAAGATGCATGTCTAAAAACTAGAAAAACGATCCATGGAGGTTTCTCATAACAAGCAGACCAAAGCACACCTGGGATCTAGCTTCCTTTATGTATCTTATTTTTAATTAATTTATTCAATTTTTGAATTTTAATTGTTTTCTTTTTCTTTTTTGTGCATGTTCTCTTCAAAATGACAAGACAGAGGATTTCACCCAAAAGAAAGAAAATGAAGAAATGATAGATAGAGATGTAATCAATGCAGATTTAAGTAATATGTCTGAACTACAGGGGCACTGGGTGGCTCAGTTGGTTAAGCGTCCAACTTTGGCTCAGGTCATGATCTCACTGCTCGTGGGTTCAAGTTCCACATTGAGCTCTGTGCTGACAGCTCAGAGTCTGGATCCTCCTTGGGATTCTGTGTCTCCCTCTCTTTCTCCCCTTCCTCCACTCATACTCTGTCTCTCTCTCTCTCAAAAATAAACATTAAAAAAATTAAATGTCTGAATTACAATTTAAAACAACAATTATAAAAATATAACCTGAGCTTGAAAAAAATCATACAAGACCCTAGAGAATCATTTACTGCAGAGATAAAATAATTAAAATCTAGTCAGGCCAAAATTAAAAAATGCTGTAACTGAGATGCAATCCCACATGGAGGCCATAAAAATGAGGATGGACAAAGCAGGGGAGCGAATCAGTGATAGAGACAATAAAATTATGGAAAATAAGGAAGCTGAAAAGAATAGGGAAAGAAAGATAATGGATCATGAAGGCAGACTTAGGGAACTCAGCAACTTATAAAAATATAATAACATTCTTATCATAGGAATCCCAGAAGATGAAATGAAAGAAAGAGGGGCAGAAGGCTTATTGAAACAAATTATACCTGAAAACTTCCTTAATCTGTGTAAGGACATAGATATCAAAATTCAAGAAGCACAGAGAGTTGCCATTAAATTCAACAGAAGCTGATTATTGCCAAGGCATATCATAATCAAATTCATGAGATACAGAAAGAAAAAATCCTGAAAGCAGCAATGGAGAAAAAGTCCTTAACCTACAAGGGAAGACAGATCAGGTTCTCAGTAGATTTGTCCCCAGAAACATGGCAGGCCAGAAAATAGTGGCAGGAAATAGTCAAAGTGCTGAATGGGAAAAATATTCAGCCAAGAATTATTTATCCAGCAAGTCTTTCATTCAAAATAGAAGGACAGATAAAAAGTTTCTCAGAAAAAACAAACACTAAAGAAGTTTGTGACCACTAAACCAACCCTGCAAGAAATTTTAACGGGGCTTATTTTAGTGGATAAAACTAAAAAATCAAAGCGACAAAGATAAAAAAGGACCAGAGAGCATCACCAAAAACACCAACTCTACAGGTAATACTATGGCACTAAATTCATATCTTTCAATAATCACTCTGAATGTAAATGACCTAAATGCTCCAACCAAAAGACATCCAGTATCAGAATGGATATAAAAAGAACAAGGTCCATCTATATGCTGCCTATGAGTCTCATTTTGTAACTAAAGTCACCTGCAAATTGAAAGTGAGGGGATGGAGAACAATCTGTCATGCTAATGGATGTCAAAATAAAGCTGGACTAGTCATGCTTATATCAGACAACAAGATTTTAAAACAAAGACTGCAAAAGAAATGAAAGCTATTATATCACAATTAAGAGGTCTGTAAATCAAGAGCAAACAATTTATGCCCCCAACATGAAATAATACAAATACATAAACCAATTAATAACAAACATAAAGAAACACATTGATAACAATACAATAATATCAGGGGACTTTAATACTCCACTTACAACAATGGAAAGATCATCTAAGCAGAAAATATATAAGGAAACAATGGCTTTGAATGACAGCATGGTCCGTATGGACTTAACAAATATATTCAGAAAATTTCATCCTAAAACAGCAGAATACACATTATTTTTTAGTGGACATGGAACATTCTCCAAAATAGATTACATAACCACTCACAAATTAGCCCTCAACAAGTATAAAAAAGATTGAGATCACACCATGCATATTTTCAGATCACAATGCTATGAAACTTGAAGCCAACCAGAAGAAAAAATTTGGAAAGCCCTCAAATACGTGGGAGTTAAAGAACATCTTACTAAAGAATTAATGAGTTAATCAGGAAATTAAAGAAGAAATTAAAAAATACATGGAAGCAAATAAATATGAAAACACAAGTCCAAATCCTTGGGATGCAGCAAAGGCAGTTTTAAGAGGGAAGTATACTGCAATACAGGCCTATCTCAAGGAGCAAGAAAGGTCCCAATATACAACCTAACCTTATGCTAAAATAGCTAGAAAAGGAACAGCAAATAAAGCCTAAAGACAGCAGAAGGGAAATAATTAAGATTACAGCAGAAATAAACAATATAGAAACAAACAAACAAACAAACAACAGTAGAACAGACCGATAAAAAGTAAGAGCTGGTTCTTTGAAAGAATTAAGGAAATGGATGATCCCCTAGAGAGATTTATCATAAAGAAAATGAAAGGACCCAAATAGAGAAAATTATTGCTGTAACTAGAGAGATCACAACCAACAACACAGAAATACAAACAATTATAAGAAAATACTATTAAAAATCATACCAACAAACTGGGCTATATGGAAGTAATGGACACATTCCTACAAATTCACATAGTACCAAAACTCATAGGAATAGAAAAATTCGATAGACCAAAAACCAGCAAAGAAATTGAATCAGAAATCAAAAATCTTCCAACAAATAAGAGTCCTGTGCCAGATTGCTTCCCAGAGAAATTCTACCATACATTTATTTATTTTTTTTTTATATATGAAATTTATTGACAAATTGATTTCCATACAACACCCAGTGCTCATTCCAGAAAGGTGCCCTCCTCAATACCCATCACCCACCCTCTCCTCCCTCCCACCCCCCATCAACCCTCAGTTTGTTCTCAGTTTTTAACAGTCTCTTAAGCTTTGGCTCTCTCCCACTCTAACCTCTTTTTTTTTCCTTCCCCTCCCCCATGGGTTCCTGTTAAGTTTCTCAGGATCCACATAAGAGTGAAACCATATGGTATCTGTCTTTCTCTGTATGGCTTATTTCACTTAGCATCACACTCTTCAGTTCCATCCACGTTGCTACAAAAGGCCATATTTCATTTTTTCTCATTGCCACGTAGTATTCCATTGTGTATATAAACCACAATTTCTTTATCCATTCATCAGTTGATGGACATTTAGGCTCTTTCCATAATTTGGCTATTGTTGAGAGTGCTGCTATGAACATTGGGGTACAAGTGGCCCTATGCATCAGTACTCCTGTATCCCTTGGATAAATTCCTAGCAGTGCTATTGCTGGGTCATAGGGTAGGTCTATTTTTAATTTTCTGAGGAACCTCCACACTGCTTTCCAGAGCGGCTGCACCAATTTGCATTCCCACCAACAGTGCAAGAGGGTTCCCATTTCTCCACATCCTCTCCAGCATCTATAGTTTCCTGATTTGTTCATTTTGGCCACTCTGACTGGCGTGAGGTGATACCTGAGTGTGGTTTTGATTTGTATTTCCCTGATAAGGAGCAACGCTGAACATCTTTTCATGTGCCTGTTGGCCATCCGGATGTCTTCTTTAGAGAAGTGTCTATTCATGTTTTCTGCCCATTTCTTCACTGGGTTATTTGTTTTTTGGGTGTGGAGTTTGGTGAGCTCTTTATAGATTTTGGATACTAGCCCTTTGTCCGATATGTCATTTGCGAATATCTTTTCCCATTCCGTTGGTTGCCTTTTAGTTTTGTTGGTTGTTTCCTTTGCTGTGCAGAAGCTTTTTATCTTCATAAGGTCCCAGTAATTCACTTTTGCTTTTAATTCCCTTGCCTTTGGGGATGTGTCGAGTAAGAGATTGCTACGGCTGAGGTCAGAGAGGTCTTTTCCTGCTTTCTCTTCTAAGGTTTTGATGGTTTCCTGTCTCACATTTAGGTCCTTTATCCATTTTGAGTTTATTTTTGTGAATGGTGTGAGAAAGTGGTCTAGTTTCAACCTTCTGCATGTTGCTGTCCAGTTCTCCCAGCACCATTTGTTAAAGAAGCTGTCTTTTTTCCACTGGATGTTCTTTCCTGCTTTGTCAAAGATGAGTTGGCCATACCTTTGTGGGTCTAGTTCTGGGGTTTCTATTCTATTCCATTGGTCTATGTGTCTGTTTTTGTGCCAATACCGTGCTGTCTTGATGATGACAGCTTTGGAGTAGAGGCTAAAGTCTGGGATTGTGATGCCTCCTGCTTTGGTCTTCTCTTCAAAATTCCTTTGGCTATTCAGGGCCTTTTGTGGTTCCATATGAATTTTAGGATTGCTTGTTCTAGTTTCAAGAAGAATGCTGGTGCAATTTTGATTGGGATTGCATTGAATGTGTAGATAGCTTTGGGTAGTATTGACATTTTGACAATATTTATTTTTCCAATCCATGAGCAGGGAATGTCTTTCCATTTCTTTAAATCTTCTTCAATTTCCTTCATAAGCTTTCTATAGTTTTCAGCATACAGATCCTTTACATCTTTGGTTAGATTTATTCCTAGGTATTTTCTGCTTCTTGGTGCAATTGTGAATGGGATCAGTTTCTTTATTTGTCTTTCTGTTGCTTCATTGTTAGTGTATCAGAATGCAACTGATTTCTGTACATTGATTTTGTATCCTGCAACTTTGCTGAATTCCTGTATCAGTTCTAGCAGACTTTTGGTGGAGTCTATTGGATTTTCCATGTATAATATCATGTCATCTGCAAAAAGCGAAAGCTTGACATCATCCTTGCCAATTTTGATGCCTTTGATTTCCTTTTGTTGTCTGATTGCTGATGCTAGAACTTCCAGCACTATGCTAAACAACAGCGGTGAGAGTGGGCATCCCTGTCGTGTTCCTGATCTCAGGGAAAAAGCTCTCAGTTTTTCCCCGTTAAGGATGATGTTAGCTGTGGGCTTTTCATAAATGGCTTTTATGATCTTTAAGTATGTTCCTTCTATCCCGACTTTCTCAAGGGTTTTTATTAAGAAAGGGTGCTGGATTTTGTCAAAGGGCTTTTCTGCATCCATTGACAGGATCATATGGTTCTTCTCTTTTTTTTTGTTAATGTGTTGTATCACGTTGATTGATTTACGAATGTTGAACCAGCCCTGCATCCCAGGAATGAATCCCACTTGATCATGGTGAATAATTCTTTTTATATGCCGTTGATTTCGATTTGCTAGTATCTTATTGAGAATTTTTGCATCCATATTCATCAGGGATATTGGCCTGTAGTTCTGTTTTTTTTACTGGGCCTCTGTCTGGTTTCGGAATCAAGGTAATACTGGCTTCATAGAATGAGTCTAGAAATTTTCCTTCCCTTTCTATTTCTTGGAATAGCTTGAGAAGGATAGGTATTATCTCTGCTTTAAACGTCTGGTAGAACTCCCCTGGGAAGCCATCTGGTCGTGGACTCTTATTTGTTGGGAGATTTTTGATAACCGATTCAATTTCTTCGCTGGTTATAGGTCTGTTCAAGCTTTCAATTTCCTCCTGATTGAGTTTTGGAAGAGTGTGGGTGTTCAGGAATTTGTCCATTTCTTCCAGGTTGTCCACTTTGTTGGCATATATTTTTTCATAGTATTCCCTGATAATTGTTTATATCTCTGAGGGATTGGTTGTAATAATTCCATTTTCATTCATGATTTTATCTATTTGGGTCATCTCCCTTTTCTTTTTGAGAAGCCTGGCTAGAGATTTGTCAATTTTGTTTATTTTTTCAAAAAACCAACTCTTGGTTTCCTTGATCTGCTCTACAGTTTTTTTTTTTATTCTATATTGTTTATTTCTGCTCTGATCTTTATTATTTCTCTTCTTCTGCTGGGTTTAGGCTGCCTTTACTGTTCTGCTTCTAGTTCCTTTAGGTGTGCTGTTAGATTTTATATTTGGGATGTTTCTTGTTTCTTGAGATAGGCCTGGATTGCAATGTATTTTCCTCTCAGGACTGCCTTTGCTGTGTCCCAAAGCGTTTGGATTGTTGTATTTTCATTTTCGTTTGTTTCCATATATTTTTTAATTTCTTCTCTAATTGCCTGGTTGACCCACTCATTCGTTAGTAAGGTGTTCTTTAACCTCCATGCTTTTGGAGTTTTTCCAGACTTTTTTCTGTGGTTGATTTCAAGCTTCATAGCATTGTGGTCTGAAAGTCTGCATGGTATAATTTCAATTCTTGTAAACTTATGACGGGCTGTTTTGTGACCCAGTATATGATCTACCTTGGAGAATGTTCCATGTGCACTCGAGAAGAAAGTATATGCTGTTGCTTTGGGATGCAGAGTTCTAAATATATCTGTCAAGTCCATCTGATCTAATGTCTCATTCAGGGCCCTTGTTTCTTTATTGACCATGTGTCTAGATGATCTATCCATTTCTGTAAGTGGGGTGTTAAAGTCCCCTGCAATTACCACATTCTTATCGATAAGGTTGCTTATGTTTATGAGTAATTGTTTTATATATTTGGGGGCTCCGGTATTCGGTGCATAGACATTTAGAATTGTTAGCTCTTCCTGATGGATAGACCCTGTAACTATTATATAATGTCCTTCTTCATCTCTTGTTACAGCCTTTAATTTAAAGTCTAGTTTGTCTGATATAAGTATGGCTACTCCAGCTTTCTTTTGGCTTCCAGTCGCATGATAAATAGTTCTCCATCCCCTCACTCTCAATCTAAAGGTGTCCTCAGGTCTAAAATGAGTCTCTTGTAGACAGCAAATAGATGGGTCTTGTTTTTTTATCCATTCTGATACCCTATGTCTTTTGGTTGGTGCATTTAATCCATTTACATTCAGTGTTATTATAGAAAGATACGGGTTTAGAGTCATTGTGATGTCTCTATGTTTTATGCTTGTAGTGATGTCTCTGGGACTTTGTCTCACAGAGTTCCCCTTAAGATCTCTTGTAAGGCTGGTTTAGTGGTGACAAATTCCTTCAGTTTTTGTTTGTTTGGGAAGACCTTTATCTCTCCTTCTATTCTAAATGACAGACTTGCTGGGTAAAGGATTCTTGGCTGCATATTTCTTCTGTCTAGCACCCTGAAAATCTCGTGCCAATTCTTTCTGGCCTGCCAAGTTTCAAAAGAGAGATCAGTCACGAGTCTTATAGGTCTCCCTTTATATGTGAGGGCACGTGTACCCCTTGCTGCTTTCAGAATTTTCTCTTTATCCTTGTATTTTGCCAGTTTCACTATGGTATGTCGTGCAGAAGATCGATTCAAGTTACGTCTGAAGGGAGTTCTCTGTGCCTCTTGGATTTCAATGCCTTTTTCCTTCCCCAGTTCAGGGAAGTTCTCAGCTATTATTTCTTCAAGTACCCCTTCAGCACCTTTCCCTCTCTCTTCCTCCTCTGGGATACCAATTATGCGTATATTATTTCTTTTTAGTGTATCATTTAGTTCTCTAATTTTCCCCTCATACTCCTGGATTTTTTTTATCTCTCTTTTTCTCAGCTTCCTCTTTTTCCATAACTTTATCTTCTAGTTCACCTATTCTCTCCTCTGCCTCTTCAAGCCGAGCTGTGGTGGTTTCCATTTTGTTATGCATTTCGTTTAAAGCGTTTTTCAGCTCCTCGTGACTGTTTCTTAGTCCCTTTATCTCTGTAGCAAGAGATTCTCTGCTGTTTTGTATACTGTTTTCAAGCCCAGCGATTAATTTTATGACTATTATTCTAAATTCACTTTCTGTTATATTATTTAAATCCTTTTTGATCAGCTCATTAGCTGTTGTTATTTCCTGGAGATTCTTCTGAGGGGAATTCTTCTGCTTGGTCATTTTGGATAGTCCTTGGCGTGGTGAGGACCTGCAGGGCACTTCCCCTGTGCTGTGGTGTATAACTGGAGTTGGTGGGCGGGGCCACAGTCAGACCTGATGTCTGCCCCCAGCTCACCGCTGGGGCCACAGTCAGACTGGTGTGTGCCTTCTCTTCCCCTCTCCTAGGGGCGGGATTCACTGTGGGGTGGTGTGGCCCGTCTGGGCTAGTTGCACACTGCCAGGTTTGTGATGCTGGGGATCTGGCGTATTAGCTGGGGTGGGTAGGCAAGGTGCACAGGGGCAGGAGGGGCAGGCTTAGATCGCTTCTCCTTAAGTGATCCACTTCAGGAGGGGCCCTGTGGCAGCAGGAGGGAGTCAGATCCGCTGCCGGAGGTTTGGCTCTGCAGAAGCACAGAGTTGGGTGTTTGCGCGGAGCGAGCAAGTTCCCTGGCAGGAACTGGTTCTCTTTGGGATTTTGGCTGGGGGATGGGTGGGGGAGATGGCGCAGGCGAGCACCTTTGTTCCCCACCAAACTGAGCTCTGTCGTCCAGGGGCTCAGCAGCTCTCCCTCCCTTTGTCCTCCAGCCTTCCCGCTTTCCGAGCAGAGCTGGTAACTTATGACCTCCCAGACGCTAAGTCGCGCTTGTTGTGGGAACACAGTCTGTCAGGCCCCTCCGCTTTTGCAAGCCAGACTCCGGGGCTCTGCTTGGCCGGCTAGCCGCCCCTCCACCCCGGCTGCCTCCCGCCAGTCCGTGGAGCGTGCACCGCCTCGCCGCCCTTCCTACCCTCTTCCGTGGGCCTCTCGTCTGCGTTTGGCTCCGGCGACTCCGTTCTGCTAATCCTCTGGAGGTTTTCTGGGTTATTTTGGCAGGTGTAGGTGGAATCTAAGTGATCAGCAGGACGTGCGGTGAGCCCAGCGTCCTCCTAAGCCACCATCTTGCAAACCTCCACTAAACCAGTTTCTCTACCATACATTTAAAGATGAATAAATAACTATTCTTTTTGAAGTGTTCCAAAAAATATAAATGGAAGGAAAGCTTAGAAACTCATTTTACATAACCAGCATTACCTTTATTCCAAAACCAGGCAAAGACCTCACTATAAAGGAGATTTATAGGCCAATAACTCTGATGAACACGGATGCAAAAATTGTCAACAAGACACTGGTAAATTGATTTTCAACAGTATTTTAAAAGAATTATTCACCATGATCAAGTGGGATTTATTCTGGTCTGCAGGGCTGGTTCAACGTCTTTCAAATCAATCATTGTGATACACCACATTAATACAGAAAAGGATAAGAACCATATCATCCTTTCAATAGATGCAGATGAAGCATTTCACAAAATATAGCATCTCTTCTTGATAAAAAAAAAAAGCAGGGATAGAAGACACATACCTCATCATCATAAAGGCCATATACAAAAGACACACAGCTAATATCATCCTCAAAGGGAAAAAACTGAGAGCCATTTCCCTATGGTAAAGAGCAAGATATGGATGTCCACTCTCACGCTTACTATTTAACATAGTACTGGAAGTGTTAATCTCAGCAATCAGAAAATAAAAAGAAATAAAAGACATACAAATTGGCAAGAAAGAAATCAAACTTCCACTACTTGCACATGACATGATACTCTATGTAGAAAATCCCAAAGAGTCCATCAAAATAATGTGAGAACTAATATATGAATTCAGGAAAGTTACAGGATGTAAAATCAGCATGCATAAATCTGTTGCATTTCTATATAGCAATAATGAAGCAGCAGAAAAAAAATTCAAAGAATCGATCCCATTTGCAATTGTACCATAAATAATAAGACAAGTGGAAATAAACCTAACTAAAGAAGTAAAATTCTGTACTCTGAAAACTGTAGAACACTTATGAAAGAAATTTAAGAGAACACAAAAAATGAAAAAGCATATCATGCCCATGGATTAGAACAAACATTGTTAAAATGTCTATACTACCCAAAGCAATCTATACGTGTAATGATATACCTATCAAAATAACACCAGAATTTTGTGTACAGCTAGAACAAACACTCTTAAATTTGTATGGAACCACAAAAGACCCCAATATCTAAAGCAATCCTGAAAAAGAAAATCAAATCTTGAGGCATCATGATTTCAGATTTCAAGCAATATTACAAAGCTGTAATCATCAAGCCAGTATGGTACTGGCACAAAAACAGACACATTGATCAATGGAACAGAATAGAGAATGCAGAAATGGACCCACAAACATATGGCCAACTAATAATTGACAAAGCAGGAAACACTATCCAGTGGAATAAAGACAGTCTTTTCAGCAAATGGTGTTGGGAAAACTGGACAGTGACATGCAGAAGAATGAACCTGGACCACTTTCTTATACCATACATAAAAATAAATTAAAATGAATGAAAGAACTACATGTGAGATAGAATACTATCAAGATCCTACAGGAGAACACAGGCAGTAACCTTTTTGACATTGTCCTCAGCAACTTATTTTTAGACACGTCACCAAAGGTAAGGAAACAAAAGCAAATATGATGTATTGGGACCTCATGTAGATAAAAAGTTTCTGAACAGTGAAGGAATCAACAAAACTAAAAGTCAGCATATGGAATGGGAGAAGATATTTATAAGTGATTTATCTCATAAAGGTGTAGTATCCAAAATCTATAAATACTTTATCAACCTCAATACCCAAAAAACAAACAACCCAGTTAAAGTGGGAAGAAGACATGAATAGGCACTTTTCCAAAGAAGACATCCTGATGACTAACAGACATATGAAAAGATGCTCAACATCATTCATCATCAAGGAAATAAAAATCAAAGCCACAATGAAATATCACCTCACACATGTAAGAATGGCTAAAATTAAAAACACAGGAAACAATAGGTGTTGGTGAGGATGTAAAGAAAGGGAACACTTTTGCACTGATGGCGGGAATGCAAACTGGTGCAGCCACTCTGGAGAACTTAATGGATGTTCCTCAAAAAACTAAAAATATAACTACCCTACAATCCAGCAATTTTACTAGTAGGTGTTTACCTAAAGCATACAAAAATACATATTTGAAGGGGTCATGTATCTCAATGTTTATAGCAGCATTATCAACAATAGTCAAACTATGGAGAATGCACAAATGCCAATCTACTGAAGAACGGAAAAAGAAGATACATATATACATATATATGTATATATTATAATATGACTCACCCATGAAAAAGAATGAAATATTGCCATTTGCAATGACATGGATGGAGTTAGAATGTATTATGGTAAGCAAAATGAGTCAATCAGAGAAAGACAAATAACATATGATTTCCCTCATATGTGGACTTTAAGAAACAAAACGGATGAACGTATGGGAAGGGGAGGAAGAGAAGAGGGAAATAAACCACAAGAGACTCTTAATGATAGAGAAGAAACTCTATTTTGATGGATGAAGGTGGGTGGGAGATGGGCTAGATGGGTGATGGGTATCAAGAAGGGCACTTTTAGTGATGAGCATTGGTTATTTTATGTAAGTGATGAATCACTGAACTCTACTCTTGAAACCAATACTATACTGTATGCTGACTAAAATTTAAGTTCAAAAGTTTCCCTCTCCAAAAATAAAATATTTACAAATCATGTATCTCATAAAAGACTTCTATTTAGTGTAAAAAAAATCTCACAAATGACAAAAAGAAGAAACAGACAGTTCAATAAACAAGTGGGCAACGTATTGAAAAAATACTAAACCAAAAGAGAATATACAAATTTCAAATAAGTATATCAAAAGATGCTTAACATCATTAGCTATGAGGGAAATGCAATCCCACAACAACCCTCTGTGAATAGCTAAAATAAAAACACTGACCATCCCAAGTTCTGGCAGGGTTGTGGGGGATTGAGTTCTCTCATACACTGCTGCTGGCAATGAAAAGTGTTGCAACCACTTTGGAAAAGAGTTTAGCACTTTCTCGAAAAGTTATCTTTATAACTCCTTTAAGCAAATTCACCTAAGTATTAGAGAAAGCAACCATATGTCCAAGCAAGAAGTTAAACCTAAAAGTTCATAGAAGCATTATCTGCAAGAGCCTCAAAATGGAAGTAATCCAAATATCCATTACCAGGTGAATGGAAAGAACAAATAGGGGTGTATCCATATAATGGAATATTAGTCAATGATAACAAAGAAGGAGATATTTATACATACAAAAAATGCATGAATGTAGAAATAATTAGGTTGAAGGTAAGAAGATTGACAGAAACGTATTCATTGTAGGATTCCATTCAGATAAAATTATAAGAACAAAACAATTATCCATAGTGACAGAAGATCAGTGATTGCCTGGGAATGAGGTAGGGTGATGTGGACAGGGAGGTTGGAGGGAGGTAGATGGGAGATATTACAAAGGGATCAAAGAATATTTTTGAGGTTATGAATATGTTCATTATCTTGACAGTAGTTCTAAATACACAGATATATATGTATATATATATATATATAAATATATATATATATATATACTTATTAAAGCATATACTTTATTTTTTAAATATGACATTTATTGTCAAATTGGTTTCCATACAACACCCAGTGCTCATCCCAACAAGTGCCCTCTTCAATGCCCATTATCCATTTTCCCCTCCCTCCCACCCCTCATCAATCCTCAGTTCATTCTCAGTTTTTAAGAGTCTCTTATGGTTTGGCTCCTTCCCTCTATGTAACTTTTTTTGCTAAGTGAAATAAGTCATACAGCGAAAGACAGATACCATATTTTTTCACTCTTATGTGGATCCTGAGAAACTTAACAGAAGACCATGGGGAAGGGAAGGGGAAAAAAGCATATATTTTAAATATGTATAAGTATTGTATATCAGCCATACCTAAAAGAAGTATTTGACATATATTTATATATTGATAATTCTCTGATGTAATTAAATAAAACAGGCAAAGATTCTCATGATCATGTTCTTATAGTATTAGCAGACCCATATCATATCTAAACAAACTGGTCCACACTACATATAAAGAGGAAATCATCATTTGCAAGAAAATATTTATTCAAATATTTAGAGGAAGTTGATGTCCTTTCCTTCTGAAGTAAAGAAAAAATATTCTATATGTATTAGGAAAAAATCATAATGATATTTTAAAAAACTGGTCACTTTATGCAATGAGGCTGAGTATTATAATTGGGCTAAGTCAAGGGCAATAAATATTTTTTAAATATTAAATTTTAAAGGGAAGTGAAATGTACAGGCCTATACTTATGGAATTAATAAGTCATGAGGATGTAAGATACAGCATAGGGAATATAGTTATATGGCATTGTAATTGTGTTGTATGATGACATATGGTAGCTATACTTGTGGTGAACATAGAATAACTTATATACTTGTGGAATCATATATTGTACCCTTGAAAATAATGTAACATTGTGTATCAATTATGTATAAATATATAAAATATATATATTTAATTCTTACTGACATTTCAAACTAACACTTGAAAAATGTCTGGCTCTTTAAGAAGGAAAAAGCCATGGGCATCAGGGAAATATCTAGGGTATAATGTCCAATTGGTAGGAAGATCTAACACTTGCACAACCACACCCATCCATGAGATACATGGGAATTGTAGATGATTTTTTATACATCAAGAATAATTTAGTCTTGTTTGTTGTGAATGCATAGCAAAGACCAATTTCCTTCTTAAAAATGGATAATTTATTGTTTTTTTAGCAAAAATAAACAAACAAAAACCCTTGTATGTAAGATGGGTTTCACGGGCTACTATGCAGCTTGTAGCTGGTGATGGAATGACATTCCACCTGCTAAACTTCTTCTCTCATGATGAGATCAAAACAGCTCCTCTACTTTTAGGAAAGTTTGTGAACCTTACAGGAGCTATTCCATAGCATGTTTCTGTACAAATCTATACACTCTCTTGAACCAGACATCATATCCTACTAGGCATGAATGGTGTTGGTTTATCCTGGGGACTGCTGCCCTTGAATCTGGAGTAGGAACTTCAGCAGCCACATGACACAGATACTCAGAACCTGCCTCCTTCAGGCACCTGATACTAGCTCAGCCACCTACATGAAGAGATGCACAGAAAGAGACAGATCCAGCAACCACTATGCTTTGTTGGTGTAACTATGAGCCCTCACCCTGCTCGATGCTTATTTAATGACAATGGCATTCATACAATTGAGTCCTGATCATAGCAACTGTATGTTATAATGCACTTCTCAAAGAGCCTTTTTTGTCATCTTTCCTCATTTCTCCCCTAACAACATACGTGAAAATGAGTAAGAAGTGGCCTGAATTCATACGGACATTCATAATACTGCAGTACCCACAGGGCCATGGGCTTGCTCAAGGTGTATCATTGACTGTTCTCAACAATCCTGTGGGTGAAGCATTTTCATCCCCATTTAAAAGAGCGGGAATCTGGGGTTCAGCATTTTCCCTGTCCTCCATCCTGCACCTTTGCCTTTAAAGAAAGCAGTTGGAGTTGGATCAGCACCCACTGGGGCCTGATGAGAGAGACTCCAATGGCTTTATAGCCTAGACATACTGTAAAGAGATTCAAAGCATTACATGAAAGGGGTGACTAGGATCTGGATTCCTCTTGTCTTCCACACCCCAGGATCATTCAGCTCCCACTGTGGGGACACACACCCTCGGCTGAGACCTAAATATCTGAAAGCAGAATTTCTAATTCCTGCCAAGACATATATGTGTCTATAAAAAGTCCTCAAAATGACCATGTTGATGTAAGGTTTCTGTTACAACTGGGGTGCATAGGCTTGTCTTCCACAAAGAAATGCCTCAGCACATCCAACCACTCCTGCTCTTTCACTGAATGCAAAAGAGATTTATTCTTCAGATCACACATAAGAAGGCACAGTAACTAGAGACACTTGACTGGGACCCTGGCAATTGTCAGAACTCTGCCTAGATTGATGGAACAGAGAATGGCCACTGTCATCAGAAATTATTTTGCTTCAAAGAGACAGTAGGAGAGTATTAACAGTACACAGAGGTATCATAGGGCACTTGGAGATGAGCTAGTCCTCAAGAGTGAACATGTAAATCCAAGGCCATGCTAAGCAGTTAGCCATTTGTGGCAGAAAACACAGAGACTGTATATAATCATGTGACTGAATGGTCTAGATACATACACAAAAAATGTCATTTAAGAGTCTCAGTTATTTAAGGGAATTATTAGGCAGAAACTTAGTTAGTTAGTAGGCAGAAACTTAGTCAGTTGAACCATACATTTGTTTTATTCTGGGAATTCTTATCTTCTATTCCCAGTATTTCTTCCAGGTATAAGGACATTCATGACAAACACATCTAACCTCTCTGTACACTCACTCCTCTACCTAGAAATTACTTACATAATCATTGAGGTTGAAAGGACAAATGGACTGCATAGCCCAGGCCTCTCCCTTCAGAACTCCTGTAGCAAGCTTCCTTTTGAAGCATGTTTTCCTCTGTCCTCACGGGTGCATCTAACTATACACCCACATCTCTTATTCCCTTTTCTATCTGTTGCTGGATCCCAAATGTTTGGGCCCCTATAACACCCCAAACACACCTTTTTTCCACATCTGGGCTCTAAACCAACCAAGAAATAGGACAAAAAATAAGAAGTAAATGCATTGACTTTATTCTTAATAAAGGTCACGTTGGAGAATGTGACGTAGATTTTCCACAAAGCATGTGGGCTTTCTATTAAAGACTTCCAGAACTGGGGAAACCTTTCCAATCAACAGTGCTGTGCAGGGACAGTCAGAAAGTTCACGGACTGCAATGAATAAGTGACTGATGTCTGATGAAGGAGTCCTGTCTGTGTGTACTCAAGAAAAGTGGTTTCCTTGCAAGACTATCTCTATTGCAGAAGAAAGTACTTCAGGACACTTTTAAAAAGAAAACCTCTCAAAATGAATAACATTCCTTCTTTTTATTGCATATTCACCAAGCCACCTTCTGAGGAAATGGCTTTCCATGTGTCTCAGAGCAGTTTGAAGGATTACCCTCTCATTGCCTTAAAAAGTATGATTGTAGCTCATCTTGGAAATGGTTTTCTGGAAGATGGTGGCCTAGGAGGATGCTGGGCTCACCTGGCCCTGCTGATCACTTAGATTTCACCCACATCTGCCTAAATAACCCAGAAAACCGCCAGAAGCCTAACAGAATGGACTCTCCGGAGCCAATCATAGACAAGAGGCCCACAGAAGAGGGTAGGAAGGGCAGAGAGGCAGTGCGTGCTACTTGGACTGGTAGTAGGGAGCTGGGGCGGTAGAGGGCAGCCAGCCTGACAAAGCAGAGCCCCTGAAGTCTGGCTTGCAAAAACGGAGGGGCTGGAATGTGTGAGTTCTGACAGTCAGTGGGACTTAACATCTGAAATGTTAAAAGTCAACAGCTCTACTCTCTAAGAGCAGGGAGGGCGAGAGGACGCCAAGAGGGAGAGTTGTTGAGCTCAGGACAGAGCTTAGTCGGGGAACAAAGGCACAGGCAAGTGCCATTTCTCTCTCTCATCCCCGGCTGAAATCCCAAAGGGAACCAGTTCCCATCACCGAACTTGCTTGCACCTCGCCAATACCCAACATTGTGCTTCTGTGGATCCATCCCTCTGAAGGGCCCACCTCCCTTCCAGTGCTGCAGGGCCCCTCCAGCAGGTGACCACTGATGGCAAAGCTAGCTAAGTCTGCCCCTACCACTCCTGTGCATCTTGTGGATTCACCCCATCTAATACGTCCTTGGCCAGATCCCATTGTAGCAGCACCACAAGCCTGGCAGTACGCAAGCAGCCCAGACAGGGGCCACACCACTCCACAGTGAGTCCTGCCCCAGGGAGAGAGGAAGATAAGGTACACACCAGTCTGTCTGTGGCCCCAGCTATGGGCAGGGGGCAGACATTGGGTCTGACTGTAGCCCCACCCACCAATACAAGTTACCTCGGACAGCACAGGGGAAGTGCCCTGCAGTTGAGAGCTACTGCAGGGACTACTAAAAATGATGAAATAGAAGAATTCTCCTCAAAAGAAACTCCAGGAAGTAGCAGCAACTAATAAACTGATCAAAACCAATTTAAACAATATAATGGAACAAAAATTTAGAATAATAGGCATAAAATTAATCGCTGGGCTTCAAGAAAACATAGAGGACAGCAGAGAATATATTGCTACAGACAGCAGAGAATCTAGTGCTACAAAGATCAAGGGACGAAAAAATCATCATGAAGAATTTAAAAATGTTATAAATGAGGTGCAAAATAAATGGAGGCGGCCATAGCACGGATTGAAGAGGCAGAGGAGAGAATAGGTGAATTAGAAGATAAAATTATGGAAAAAGAGGAAGCTGAGAAAAAGAGAGATAAAAAAAATCCAGGAGTAGGAGGAGAGAATTAGAGAACTAAGTGATGCAATCAAATGGAACAATATCAGTATCATAGGAATTCCAGAAGAGGAAGAGTGAGAGAAAGAGGCTGAAGGTGTACTTGAACAAATCATAGCTGAGAACTTCCCTGATCTGGGGAAGGAAAAAGGCATTGAAATCCAAATGGCACAGAAAACTCCCTTCAGAGGTAACTTGAATCGAACTTCTGTATGACGTATCATAGTGAAACTGGCAAAATACAAGGATAAAAAGAGAATTCTGAAAGCAGTTAAGGATAAAAAGACCTTAACTTACAAAGGTAGACACATAAGGGTAGTAGCAGACCTGTCTACTGAAACTTGGCAGACCAGAAAGAAATGACAGGAAATCTTCAATGTGATGAACAGGAAAAATATACAGCTGAGAATCCTTTATCCAGCAAGTCTGTCATTCAGAATAGAAGGAGAGATAAAGGCTTTCCCAAAGAAACAAAAACTGAAGGAGTTCATCACCACTAAACCATCCCTACAAGAGATCCTAAGGGGGACTCTGTGAGTGAAATGTTGCAAGGACCACAAATCAGCAGAGACATCACTACAAGCATGAAACCTACAGACATCACAAGGACTCTAAACCCATATCTTTCCATGATAACACTGAATGTAAATGGACTAAATGCGCCAACCAAAAGACATAGGGTATCAAAATGAATTAAAAAAAAAAACCAAGACCCTTCTTTTTGCTGTCTACAAGAGACTTATTGTAGAACTGAGGACACCTTCAGATTGAAAGTGAGGGGATGGAGAACTATCTATCATGCTACTGGAAGTCACAAGAAAGCTGGAGTACCCATACTTATATCAGACAAACTAGACTTTAAATTAAAAGCTGTAAAAAGAGATGAATAAGGGCATTATATAATAATTACAGGGTCTACCCATGAGGAAGAGCTAATAATGACAAATATCTATGCACCGAATATGGAAACACACAAATATATAAAACAAGTAATCAGAAACATAAGCAACCTTATTTATAAGAATGTGGTCATTGCAGGGCAGTTTAATACTCCACTTACAACAATGAATAGATCATCTAGACACAGGATCAATAAAGAAACAAAGACCCTGAATGATACATTGGATCAGATGGATTTGACAGATATATTTAAACTCTGCATCCAAAAAAAATAGAATCCACTTTCTTCACGAGTGCACATGGAATATTCTCCAAGATAGATCACATACTGGGTCACAAAACAGCCCTTCATAAGTATACAAGAATTGAGATCATACCATGCACACTTTCAGATCACAATGCTATGAAGCTTGAAATCAACCACAGGAAAAAGTCTGGAAAACCTCCAAAAGCATGAAGATTAAAGAACACCTAACTAAAGAATGAATGGATCAATCAGGCAATTAGAGAAGAAATTAAAAATACTTGGAAACAAATGAAAATGAAATGACAACAATCCAAATGCTTTGAGATGCAGCAAAGGCAGTCCTGAGAGGAAAATACATTGCAATCCAGGCATATCTCCAGAAACAAGAAAAATCCCAAATACAAAATCTAACAGCATACCTAAAGGAAATAGAAGCAGAACAGTAGAGACACCCCAAACCCAGCAGAAGAAGAGGAATAATAAATATCAGAGCAGAAATAACATAGAATCTGAAAAAAAAAGCAACTTTAGAGCAGATCAATGAAACCAAGAGTTGTTTTGTTTTTGTTTTTTTTTTTGAAAAAAAAAAAGCAAAATTGATAAACCTCTAGCCAGGCTTCTCAAAAAGAAAAGGGAGATGACCCAAATAGATAAAATCATGAATGAAAATGGAATTATTACAACCAATCCCTCAGAAATACAAGCAATTATCAGGGAATAATATAAAAAATTATATGCCAACAAACTGGACAACCTGGAAGAAATGGACAAATTCCTAAACACCCACACACTTCCACTACTCAAACAGGAAGAAATAGAACACTTGAACAGACAGACCCATAACCAGCAAAGAAATGGAATCGGTTATCAAAAATCTCTCAACAAGTAAGAGTCAAAGACCAGATGGCTTCCCTGGGGAATTCTACCAGACATTTAAAGCAGAGATAATACCTGTCCTTCTCAAGCTGTTCAAAAATAGAAAGGGAAGGAAAACTTCTAGACTCATTCTATGAAGCCAGCATTATTGTGATTCCCAAACCAGAGACCCAGCAAAAAAAGAGAAGTACAGGCCAATATCCCTGATGAATATGGATGCAAAAATTCTCAACAAGATACTAGCAAATTGAATTCAACAGCATATAAAAAGAATTATTCACCGTAATCAACTGGGATTCATTACTGGGCTGCGGGGCTGGTTCAATATTCCTAAATCAATGAATTTGATACATCACATCAATAAAAGAAAACCATGTGATCCTGTCAATTGATGCAGAAAAAGATTTGACAAAATTCAGCATCCTTTAATAAAAACTCTCGAGAAAGTCAGGATATAAGGAACATACTTAAACATCATAAAAGCCATTCATGAAAAGCCCACAGCTAACATCATCCTCAATGGGGAAACACCGAGAGCTTTCCACCTAAATCAGGAACACAACAGGGATGTCCACTCTCACCGCTGTTGTTTAACATAGTGTTGGAAGTTCTCGCATCAGCAATAAGACAACAAAAGGAAACCAAAGGCATCAAAATTGGCAAAGATGAAGTCAAGCTTTCACTTTTTGCAGATGACATGATATTATACATGGAAAATCCGATAGACTCCACCAAAAGTCTGCTAGATCTGATACATGAATTCAGCAAAGTTGCAGGATGCAAAATTAATGTACAGAAATCAGTTGCATTCTTATACACTAATAAAGAAGCAACAGAAAGACAAAGAAACTGATCCCATTCACAATTGCACCAAGAAGCATAAAATACTTAGGAATAAACCTAACCAAAGATGTAAAAGATCTGTATGCTGAAAACTATGAAAAAGCTTATGAAGGAAATTGAAGAAGATACAAAGAAATGGGAAAACATTTTGTGCTCATGGGTTGGAAGAATAAATATTATTAAAATGTCAATACTATCCAAAGAAATCTACAAATTCAATGCAATCCCAATCAAAATCGCACCAGAATTCTTCTCGAAACTAGAACAAGCAATCCTAAAATTTGTATGGAACCACAAAAGACTCCAAATAGGCAAAGTTATTTTGAAGAAGAAGAAAAATGTGGGAGGAATCTCAATCCCAGACTTTAGCCTCTACTACAAAGCTGTAATCATCAATACAGCACAGTATTGATACAAAAACAGACATATAGATCAATGGAATAGAATTGAGACTCCAGAATTGGACCCACAAAAGTATGGCCAACTAATCTTTGAGAAAGCAGGAAAGAATAGCCAATGGAAAAAAGACAGTCTCTTTAACAAATGGTGCTGGGAGAACTGGACAGCAACATGCAGAAAAATGAAACTAGACCACTTTCTTACACCATTCACAAAAAAATAAAAATAAAAATGGATAAAGTACCTGAATGTGAGACAGGAAACCATCAATATCCTAGAGGAGAAAGCAGGGAAAAAACTCTCTGACCTCAGCTGCAGCTATTTCTTACTTGACACATCCCCAAAGGCAAGGGAATTAAAAGTAAAAATGACCTATTAGGACCTCATCAAGATAAAATGCTTCTGCACTGCCAAGGAAACAATCAACAAACCTAAAAAGCAACCAATGGAATGGGAAAAGATAGTTGCAAATGACATATTGGACAAAGGGCTAGTATACAAAATCTATAAAAAGCTCACCAAACTCCACACCTGAAAAACAAATAATCCAGTGAAGAAATGGGCAAAAAACATGAATAGACACTTCTCTAAAGAAGACATCCCGATGGCCAACAGGCACATGAAAAGATGCTCAACGCTGCCCTTCATCAGGGAAATACAAATCAAAACCACACTCAGATACCACCTCATGCCAGTCAGAGTGGCTAAAATGAACAAATCAGGAGACTATAGATGCTGGCGAGGATGTGGAGAAATGGGAACCCTCTTGCACTGTTGGGAATGCAAACTGGTGCAGCCACTCTGGAAAGCAGTGTGGAGCGTCCTCAGAAAATTAGAAATAGATCTACCCTATGACCCAGCAATAGCACTGCTAGGAATTTACCCAAGGGATACAGGAGTGCTGATGCATAGGGGCACTTGTACCTCAATGTTTATAGCAGCACTTTCAACAATAGACAAATCATGGAAAGAATCTAAATCCGTCAAGTGATGAATGGATAAAGAAATTGTGGTTTATATATACAATGTAATACTGGTTGGCAATGAGAAAGAATGAAATATGGCCTTTTGTAGCAACGTGGATGGAACTGGAGAGTGTTATGCTAAGTGAAATAAGTCATACAGAGAAAGACAGATACCATGTTTTCACTCTTATGTGAATGCTGAGAAACTTAACAGAAGACTATGGTGGAGGGGAAGTAATCAAAAAAAGAAAAAAAGAGGTTAGAGAGGGAGGGAGCCAAACCATAAGAGACTCTTAAAAACTGAGAAGAAACTGAGGGTTGATGGGGGGTGGGAGGGAGGAGAGGGTGGGTGATGGGTATTGAAGAGGGCACCTTTTGGGATAAGCACTGGGTGTTTATGGAAAATCAATTTGACAATAAATTTCATATTTAAAAAAATAATAAAATAAAAACCAAAAAAAGAAAGCTAAAAAAATCCTGAGAGTAAACTGAGGGTTGATGTGTGGTGGTAGGGAGGGGAAAGTGGGTAATGGGCATTGAGGAGGGCACCTGTTGGGATGAGCACTGGGTGTTGTATTGAAACCAATTTGACAATCATTATCATATTTTTAAAAAAAAGTATGATTGTAGTTTAATCTCATTTTGCCAAAGTGGATTGGAATAAATTTGTAAATTACAGGAGTAGGATGAAAATCATACATCAATAAAATTTCTCCTGAAATCAGCGCACATGGGTGGCTCAGTCAGTAAACATCTGACTTCAGCTCAGGTCATGATCTCGTGGTTCATGAGTTCAAGCCTGGTGACAAGCTCTGTGGTGATAGCTAGGAGCCTAGAGCCTGCTTGGGATTCCGTGTCTCCCTCTCTCTGTGCCCCTCACCCACTCATGCTCTGACTTTCTTTCTCTCTCAAAAATAAACATTAAAAAAACTTTAAAAATTTCTTTTGAAATCTTTTAAAGAAACAATAAAAAATGTTTAAAATCTGTACCTACACATAAACACACACTCTGACTACAGCCAGGCATAGATTATAGATAAAATATGTAAGAAAATAATAACATATTTCACATAGGGATATATACATATGTAGTAAAACTATAAATAAGTGTATTAGATTGGAAAATCCATATTCTTGTGAGTGATGACCTCTTGATAAGAAGGTTAATGCGTTTAGAAAATACTTCAACTACATTACAGTTATATATAATAATTTATTGTTTAATAGGAAGATAGAAATGTGTTCTATTTTATAGTTTCTGTTTAAAATATTTTATAACAAGCAATGATTCTATCAGATTTAATTCTGATTTTTAAAATGATTCTTATTAATTTAGAAATTGTGGAAAAATATTTAAGTCCAGAATGAAATATGTAATTGATCAGCAATCCTACTATTCATTAATTTAAAAAAATCATGTCTCTGTGTTTTCTCCTGATATTTCTATGCATGAATCTGTAATGTATATTCATTACATTACACATATGTATTATATTGTGTGCCATAGATGACTCAGAATTTGTTTAAGATTGTGAAACCAGTTATTAAATTTTCCCAAGCTTGATAAGTTGACAAGTTATGCTGAATCCAAAGTCCACATCCATAATCATTAGGTTTACAATCTTTCTTCTATATTATGGCTGAAGCCAGCATAGGGCACATGACTACCCATGGTACAACAGGAAGAACTGATCTGATATGTGTGACCCAGCTTTCCTGATTTCACTCTGTTTTACAGCAAACTCATTTTTATACTCTGTTATTCTGTACTGTCTCTTTTCTGTGACTCAATGGGTTGCTGACATTCCAATGTTAAAATGGAAGGTAAAAAATATGATAATTACATCCAATAAAAGTAATGATATCTGATAAGAGGTTAATATGCAACATGTTAGCTGAAAATGTGCCTGGTCTGGTCTCAATCTTTTTGTATTTGTTGAAGGCTGTTTTGTGACCCAATATGTCATCTATTCTGGAGAATGTTCCATGCGTACTTGAGAAGAATGTATATCCTGCTAATTTGGGATAATATGTTCTGAATATATCTGTTAAGTCCTTTCAGAGCAGTGTTTCATTCAAAGCCATTGTTTCCTTGTTGATTTTCTGCTTAGATGATCTGTCCATTGCTATAAGTGGATATTAAAGTCTGCTACTATTATTGTATTATTATCAATGAATCTCTTTATGTTTATGATTGATTGATTTATATATTTCAGTGCTTCTATGTTGGGGACATAAAGACAATTGTTACATATTCTTGATGGATAGACCCCTTATTTATGATACAACACCTTCTTCAGCTCTTGTTACAGACAATCCCTATCAAAATAATAACAACATTATTCACAGAGCTAAAACAAGCAATTCTAAAATTTGTATACAACCATAAAAGATCCTGAATAGCCAAAGCAATTCTGAAAAAGAAAACCAAAGCAGAAGGCATCACACTTCTGGACTATAAGCTGTATTACAAAGCTGTAATCATCAAGACATTATGGTGCTGGCACAAAAACAGACACATAGATCAGTGGAACAAAACCCAGAAATGGATCCACAGATGTGTGACCAACTAATCTTCAACAAAGTAGGAAAGAGTATCCATGGAAAAAAGACAGTCTCGTCAGCAAATGGTGCTGGCAAAACTGGACAGCAATATGCAGAAGAATTAACCTGGACCACTTTCTTACACCGTAAACAAAAATAAATTCAAAATGGTGAAAAACCTAAATGTGAGACAGGAAACCATCAAAATCCTACAGAAGAAAACAGGCAGCAACTTCTTTGACCTTGGGTGCAGCAACTTCTTACTAGACATGTCTCCAGAGGCATTGGAAATAAAAGCAAAAATTAACTATTGCAACCTCATCAAGATAAAAAATCTTCTGCACAGTGATGGAAACAACAAAACTAAGAGGCAACTGACAAAATGTGAGAAATAGTAACAAATGACATATTGGATAAAGGGTTAATATCCAAAATCTTAAAGAACTTATCAAATCCAACACCCAAAAACAAATAATCCAGTGAACAAATGGGCAGAAGACATGAATTGACACTTTTCTAAGGAAGACATCCATATGGCAAACAGACACAAGAAAAAATGCTCAACATCACTCATCATCAGAGAAATACAAATCAAAACCACAATGAGATACCACATCGCATATGTCAGAATGGCTAAAATTAAGAATTCAGGAAACAACAGATATCGGCAAGAGTGTGGAGAAAGGGGAACCTTCTTGCACTATTGGTAGGAATGTACACTGGTGCAGCCACTCTGGAAAACAGTATGGAGGTTCCTCAAAAAATTAAAAATAGAACTATCTATGACCCAGCAAATGCACTACTAGGAATTTATCCAAAAGATACAAAAATTCTGATTCAAAGGGGCACATGCACCACAATGTTTATAGCAGCACTATCAAAAATACTCAAATTATGGAAAGAGCCCAAATGTCCATCAACAGATGAATGGTTAAAGATGTTGTATATATACAAATGGAATACTACTCAGCAATCAAAAAGAAAGAAATCTTGCCATTTGCAACATGATGGAACAAGAGTATATTATGCTAAGTGAAATAAGTCAATCAGAGAAAGACATATCATATGACTTCATTCATATGTGGAATTTGAGAAACTCAACAGATGAACATAGGGGAAGAAGAGGAAAAATACCTAAAAACAGAGAATGAGGTAAATCATAAGAGACTCTTAAATACAGACAACAAACAGCACTGCTGGAGGGGAGGTGGGAGTGATGGGTTAAATGGGTGATGGGCATTAAGGAGGGCACTTTTTTGGGATGAGCAATGGGTATCATATGAAAGAGTTGAATCACTGGGTTCTACTCCTGAAGCCAAGACTACACTGTATGTTAACTAACTTGAATTTAGTTATTTAAATTTAAATAACAAACAAACACACAAACAAAAAGATGTGAGATATATATATATATATATATATATATATATATATATATATATACATATACATACATACAGTGGAATACTATTCAGTGATCAAGAAGAATGAAATCTTCCCATTTGCAATGGCATGGATGGGATTAAGTATATTATGCTAAGCAAAATAAGTCAGTCAGAGAAAGACAAATATCATATGATTTCACTCATATGTGGAATTTAAGAAACAAGATAGATGAACATGGGGGAAGGGAAGGAAAAATAAGATAAAAACAGAGAGGGATGCAAACCATAAGAGATTCTTAAAGAGAACATACTGAGGGTTACTGAAGGAGAGGTGGGTGGTGGATAGGCTAAGTGGGTGAAGGGCATTAAGAAGGGCACTTGTTGGGATGAGAACTGGGTGTTATATGTAAATGAGGAATCACTGGGCTCTACTCCTGAAATCAATAGTACATTGTGTGTTAACTACCTTGAATTAAAAATAAATAAATAAATAAATTTAAAAATGAAAAAAAAGCAAAAAAAGTCAGCAGCAGAGGATCTGAATAAATATTCCACAGAGACAAAGAAATGGCCAACAATACCTGAAAAGGTGCTCAGCATCAATAATCATCAAGGGAATGCAAAATAAAACCATAATGATATCACCTCTCTTGTATTGAAATGCCAATCATAAAAAAGAAAAGAGGGGTGCCTGGGTGGCTCAGTCAGTTAAGCAGCCAAATTTGGCTCAGGTCATGATCTCACGGTTTGTGAGTTCTAGCCCCATGTTGGGCTCTATGCTGATAGCTCAGAGCTTGGAGTTTGCTTCATATTCTGTGTCTCCCACTCTCTCTTCCCCTCCCCTGCTTGCACTCTTAAAAATTATTTTTAATTATTTTTAACAGAACGTGAGTGGGGGAGGGGCAGAGAGAGATGGAGACACAGAATCCAAAGTAGGTTTCAGGCTCTGAGTTGTCAGCACAGAGCCCAATGTGGGGCTTGAACCCATGAGCTGTGAGATCATGACCTGAGCTGAAGTTGGACACTCAACCAACTGAACCATCCAGGCGCCTCAGAATTTTTTTTTTAATTTTTAATAAAAAAAGAGATATACAAGTGTTGGAGAATGTAAAGGGAACTCTTGTATACCGTTTGTAAGAATACATATTGGTTCAGCCACTATGGATAAAATTATGGACGTTTCTAAAAAAAAAAAAAAGTAAAAATAGAACTACTGTATGATCCAGCAATTCCACTTATAAATATGTGATGAAAACAAATAGCCAACATGAAAAGATATATGCACCCTGTGTTTACTGCAGCATTATTAACAATAACCAAGACGTGGAGATAACGTAAGTGTCCATGAATATATGATGAAGGGATTTAAAAAAGTGTGGTATGTATATACAAGGAAATATTTTTCCTCTATAAAGAGGAATAAAATTGTACTATTTTCCAAAACATGGATGGACCTCAAAGGCATTATGCTCAATAAAATTGATCAAATAGAGAAAGACAAACACCGTGTGATCTTGTTTACATGTGGGAAGTTAAAAGAAAAAAAAAAGAAAGAAACGAATACAGGTATATACAAAAGACTTTGGTAGTTGCCTGAGATGGCATTTGAAGTTGTGAGCAAAATGGAGGAAGGTGGTCAAAGGCACAAACGTCTAATTACAAAGTAAGTAAGTCACAGGGACATCATGTACAGTATGTACAAGTAGGTGACTGTATTTAATAAAATTGTATTACTACATATATGGAAGTGTCCACTGAAAACACGATTGATATCAGTACATACTCCAAGGGGTGGTAAGATTTGACCTCAAATGGACTCCATTCCAAGCAAGTTTAATCCAAGCCTGACCCAGACTCTGGAAACTCGGCATCTCAACAAGAAATAATGTGGTTATGTGGTAAGTGATTGTACCTTGGGCAACTGAGGTCACTTGTAAATGACGCCTTGGTACTCCTGAATAGCATTAAGAGGTTATGACCTTGTGAGGAGACCTCACTCCCAGATAGTGAAGGATGAGGTAGCACTTATATGATTTCAGGTTTGGTTCTCCCATGGGTGCAAACTAAAGGTTTTACTTTCTCTTTAGTCTGTGGCCAAGTTGCATGGTAGATTTCAGAAATGATTTTGTGTCTGTCTGAGGACATCACTCTAAGATGTTGGCCCCTCCCATTAAGTTCCCTGAGGGTCCATCTCAGGTGACATGGAGGTTTCACTTTATTTAAAACATTGCCTTCCAGTGTGGGGGTCTGAATCCACATTCACAGGAGAAAGAGAGGAGACTGAGTTCTCAAAGACAAGCACAAAACTGAGATCCTAATCTCAACATCTAATTCTCCTGATTTAGTGACATTGTTTTCACAGATTTCTCACAAGAAAGCTCATTTACCCAACTGTTCCTCCCATGCCAAACATCCCAATATGATCCCCTTCTTGTTTTTATCTTGTCCACAGAAGTACATCTAGTAAAATTTCTCTATAACCTGGCAGTAGAGGAAGCTTTTCCAGCTATGACTAAAAATCCAGAAGCAAATGGGAAAAGAATAACATTTTTTAATCCCATTAAAAATTAAATGGCAAAGTAAAAAACATAATCAAAGTAAGCAAAGTGTTTTTGGTTTTTATAAGAATAAATGGTCTGAAATCACATCGTTTAAAAAAAATCTGCAGAGACAGAATAAGTGGCTATCTCTGAACCCTGGTAGTGTGAAAGAACTTCTCTGTGACTCAGTTCCTCTTCTGTTAAATGGGAAAACAACAGGACCCTCTTCATGGGTTGCTGTTTTGAGAATTGTTGAAATTAATACATGAACACACTTAGAAAATGTCAAGGCACATAGCCTTAGCTAGTGAGGTTCAAACCTGGTGAAGTTAACAGCTTGGCAAGTGCCAAAAGTTTTATAAATATATGCAAATTCAGATTCTTATACTTTTGATAGTTTTGCAAAAGATTTTCATGTGTCTTTAATAAAGTTTAATATTCTTAAAACTTAATCCAATTGTACAACCAATGACTGTTTTAAATAACTAACGTTCACTATAACCACCATTGGATACATAACTAATTGTCATGAGAATGACTCAAAAGAACTTGGAACAATGGATTCCAGGACACAGCACCACCATTTCTGATTCTAGCCTAACAAAAACTGAAGGCTTATCCTGGATCCTGCATTATACACACACACATACACACACACACACACACTGACAGCCACTGCAGGCCCTGTCTGTTCTACAGCTGACATACCCTGTGCAGAAACATCCCCTGTCCCCTGTGCACTGCTGCAATGGGCCAATCCACCCTTATCCCTCTTTTGACTTCTCCAAAATTCTCCTAAAATTATCCCCACAGCCATCTTGTCCTTTTCGGTCTATTCTCCTTACAGTGGGAGAGTCACCTTGTGAGCACATGAATCAGATTGTATCACTTCTATACTGTAACACTCCACCCTCAGAATGACTCCAACCTCCTGACATGGCCCCAATTATGTGGATCCTGTTTTCCCTTCAGTTGCATCTCCTACTATCTGCACTTTGCCAGGCTCCAGCCACTTGTGTTCATCATCTGCTTCTGCAGCAACTGGTGGCAGAAACACTTCCAAAAAAAAAAAAAGGCCCAGTCCAAGCCTGGTTTCCTCTTGTCTTTCAGGACTCAGCTCAAATGTCATTTCCTGAGAAAGATCTTGACTGACAACTCCATCTGTAATAATCCCTGTCCTCATCATGTGCTACTCAGTGGATTTATTTATTTCCCTTAAAGCATTCTTTTTCATAAATAATTATCCTGATTATTGATTTCCTTACCTATGTATTGCCAGTTTTCCCAAGGTAGAAACAAAGTGCCAGGGATACTACATTGTCTTGTTCACTCTTTATCCCGTGACTAGTTCAGTTATAGGCTGTTATAGGTTGAATTGTGTCACCCAAAACAAGATATGTTGAAGTCTTAATCCTCAGTATCTCAGAATGTAATCTGCGGGACTCTGGATGTTGCAGATGTAATTAGCTAAGATGAGGTCATAGTGGAGTAGGGTGTGCCTGTAAACCATTGTGTCCTTATAAGAAGACAGCCATGTGAAGACAGAACAGGGATAACTCCATGAGGCAATGAAGGCAGAAACTGGAGTCATACAGTTGCAAGCCAAGAAATGCAGAGATTGTCAGTAAATCACCAAAGGCAAGGAAGAAGCATGGATAGAATCTCCCAAAAGGATTCTGAGGGAACATGGTCCTGACAGCATCTTGATTTTAGGCTTGTAGCCTACAGAATGTGAGACAATTTCTATTGTTTAAGCCACCCAGATTGTTTTCATTTGTTATGAGAGCCTTAGGAAACTACTGCAGTGTCTTTCATATCATACACTGAATAAATATAACGGAAGAGAAAGAATTGTTTCCTTTCTGATACACTGGGAGCAGGCACAGATACCTAAAGCTGAGTTGCAGGAGAAATTGGCACCAAAATAAGACATGAAAGGAGGCAATATTTTAAGAACACCTTACTTGAAATCCACAGCAGTGTTTTTGTATTTAGGTGAATACCACAATAAACAGAAGAAATTATTCAAAATGTAAATACCTTCTACCCCAGCTCACTGTTGTGGATACAGCAGACTTATGGTTGGCCCGTATATCTGCTATTTTAACAAGTACTCCTTGTTGATGATCAAGTGGTTTATCGACCACACTTGAAGAAATCCTAACCTAAACATATGATGGTTTTTGTACCATTAATGTAACATCTACTATGCAGAGTTCTGTCATATGTGGGCAGTCTCTGTTAACATAATTACTCAGAAGGACACTGGTTTGTCCCTGCCCCAAACAAGTTCATAGATTACTTTCCCATATGGGAACACACTTAAATACCATTATATTCCTGGGTGGTTGGGAGAATTGAGTATTGCTATCTTGTTGAATAGAAGATACTGAAGCGACTTAAAGGGTACCAATTATTGGAACACTGATTTCATTACTTTTGCTTCAGGAAATTGTCTACCAGACTGAACCTCACACTTTGTTCTTCTCTTTCATGCCCTGTTTCTGGGGCTCAGAGTCCATACACTTCTCTCTTATTCCACTATAAGGGAGAGTCAGGGGATCAAACATCACTTGGTATAGAGAGGGAAGTGGAAATAAGGGAAAGCACATGAAACACAGGTCATGTGCTGTCCCCACTTAGGTCACTGGAAAGTGTACAATGAAGCTGTGCCTCTTTCCAAGATCCATCACACAGCCCCATCCCTCACACAACAGTGATACTGAAGTTCTCACATCATGTAAATGGGGACTCATTCCTGCTTGCTGTTCCATGTGCAGGTATTCTCTCTTGTAGTCATGCTATGATGTTCATGTTAGAGGCGTCAGCTTAATAGAATGAAGGAGGTAATGCTGGGACAAGCTACTAATGTTCTGAGGATTTTGTTGATTCCACAATGTGTAGGTTGCTATTTCAGCACTATTTTAATGGGTTTTTTCTTATTTCTGATAAAGGTAGAAAAAGAACATGAGTGGGAGAGAGAGAGAGAGAGAGAGAGAGAGAGAGAGAGAGAGAGGAAGAGAGAATATGAAGCGAACTCTGCGTTGAGAGCAGAAAGCCTGATACGGGCCCCTCACAAACTGTGAGATAATGACCTGAGACAAAGTCGGATGCTTAACCAACTGAGCCGCTCATGCTCCTTGGTTATTTTTTTCAAACTTTTGGTCTTGAAATTCTGAAAGCATTACTCTGAGGTTGGCAACATTACTGTCTTTCTACAGAATGTGAGATACGAAGCCAACAGAGTAAACTCCATGTTCAAACAATTCTACAGAGGTGGCAAATAAACACAAAACCCAATTTCAGGGTCTAACACTGGCCAAGTCTGTTAAAATTTGAGCACCAAAAGACATAATTATAATGTCAAACACTAGTAACTCTTTGAGCAAAATGGTAATCCATTGTCATAGTAAATACATATATACATACATACGTACATACATACACACATGCATACATACATACAAATAAATAAATGCTTTGTGAGAATGCAAAGGCTCTACCCAATGTTTCAGTGTCAATATATAAAAGTAGAAAAACTGGCAGAATTATAAAAGCAACACTCAACAACTATCATTGGATTGGAATGGTTGGAACATAAATCATAAATGAATTTTCAGCCTGAACCAAGTCCCATAGCAGTCAGTGAGTCACCATGGTAACCATAGTAAACATGCTGGCCAAAGAAAGCTGGGAAAAAACATACAGCAGCCATTCTGATTTGTCTCCTAATGCACTAGCAACTGAGGAGGACTGACATAACTCACAGTAGCTCACTTCATATTCTTCACAATAAGTATTCCTCACAACTTCACCAACACACACACACACACACACACACACACACACACACACACATTCTCTCTCCTCTTTTTTATAACACCCCCAAAACAGGAGTTCATCAAAGTGGATTTGTTTGGGAATAACAAGTACCTCCATAATTACATTCTAACCACACAAAAAAGTTGAAAGCTATTGAACCATTTCATTTAGTGACTGATTTTTTTTCTTTTTCAAGTTTTCATTTAGATTCCAGTTAGTTATACAGTGTAATATTAATTTTGGGTGTAAAACTTAATCATTCATCACTTACATACAAAACACAGTGCTCATCATGACTAGTGACTGATTTTCTGAAGATGACTTGTAGAACTTTCTATGGAAACTTTTAGTCCCTAGTATCAGTACATTTCCAATCACATCTAAAATCTAATATAAAAATCTGAGCAAATGAATATTGTGATGATAAATTCTATGTGCCCTTTTGTTGGGGCCACAGTGCCCAGATATTTGATCAAATATTATTCTGGATGTTTCTGTGAGAGTGCTTTTGGATAAGATTTACACTTAAATGGGTAGACTTTGAATAAAACATTTTGCACTCCATAAAGTGAGTGGGCCTCATTAAATCAGTAGAAGGCCTGAATAGAAATGAGCAAAGATCTTCCATGAACCAGAGGGAATTATTCAGGAGACTGCCTTTGGCCTCACAACAACATCAGCAACTCATAGTTCTCTATCAGATTGCCTTCAGATTCCAATTTTACCTCTTTCCTGAGTTTCCAGCCAGCTGGCCTCCCCCATCAGATTCTGCCAAGACTCCACAATTTCGTGAGTCAATTCCTTAAAATAATTTTCTATCTATATTTCATCATCTCATTCGTTCTGTTCTTCTGGAGAACGCCAACTAATATAGGTTTTAAATGTCAAGTATCTTTTCCATCCTAGAATAACTTGTGCCTTCATGCAAAAGCTTCCCTAATAACATTTGGCAGCTGACGATTCAGTGAAAATTGTGTTATTAAAATATTGCTATTGACAATAGGATTAAAAAGTATAAACCACATAGAGACTGATATAGAGAACAAAAGCAAAAGAAAATATTAAATTCCCTTACAACTTACAGACCATTGACAAGTCTTTGAGATAGGCAGAGTGACCTTCCTCTAGGAACTCAATACCTCAATGTTAATACTTTGTTAAGGACAAAAGGCAAACTTATCTTAACATTACCCTGACCTCCAGGATCCTGTAAGTCCCATTTAATATATAAAAATTCCAAGGGAGCCTGAGTGGTTCAGTCAGTTAAGCGTCTGACTCTAGATATCAGCTCAGGCCATGATTTCATGGGTCATGAGATTGAGGTCCTGACTCTGTGCTGACAGCTTGGAGCCTGCTTGGGATTCTCTCTCCTATTCTCTCTGCCCCTATCCTGCTTGTGTTTTCTCACTAAATAAATAAATAAATAAATAAACATTAAAAAAAATTACCCTGGACTTCCCTTATTTCTCCCCCCTCAAGTTATATGTTAGCAATCATCTTCCAAGCATATAACCTACTGAAATGAATCTGCAGTTTCATGAGTAGGGTTTTACTAGACAGTAGTAAATGATCTTATTCTAAAAACACCTAGCCTCTCAAGGTCCTGAAAACCTTGCTTCCAAATTCCTTAGAGTTACAGTATCCATAGCCACCTCCCAACTTGAGAGTATATTATCAACTACTCCTCACAACCCCAGTACAGCTCTTTCTGCCCACGGGTCTTTGTCCCTTGTGCTTTAATAAAACTACCCTTTTTGCACCAAAGACACCTTTAGAATTTTTTCTTGACCATTCACTCTGAACCCCAATATTTTCACATCAGAGATAACCTATGAACCACATTACGTCCACAGATGTGCATGACTGTACTCTGAACACTGCAAAAAACTGCTGAGAGAAATTAAACAAGGTCTAAATAAATGGAGAAGAATCATTTTCAGGAATCAGAAGACTCAGTATTGTAAGATGTCTATTCTCTCCAAACTGATCTAGAGATTCAATGCACTCTCATAAAATACTAACATACATTTTTAAAATTAAATTGACAGTCTTGTACTAGAAATGCAAAGTCTTGTGCTAGGTAGAAATGCAAAGGGTCTAGGTTATAAAAATAACTGAAAACAATAAATTTGGAGGATAAGTACTATCTTATTTTAAGACTGATTATAAATTCATAGTACTCAAAACTGTGGTGTTGGCATTAAGGTAGATATATGTATCAAATAAACAAACAGAAGGGTCCAGAAATAGACTCACACATAAACCCTGCAGTTGTATTTCGGTAGAACATATGCTTGGAGGATGATTGCTAACATATAACTTGAGCAGGGAGAAATAGGGGAAGTCCAGAGTAATTTTTTAATGTTTATTTATTTATTTTGAGAGACAGCACAAGCAAGGGAGGGGCAGAGAGAATATGATAGAGAATAGAAAATTGATCTTTGACAAAGCTACAAAGGTGATTCAGTGGAATGGTGCTAGGACAAATGTGTCCATACGCACAGAAGTAAACTGTGATCCATGCACTGAACCATACACAAAATCAACTCAGTAGAAATACCAGAACTAATTATAAAAGATAAAATGTAAAACTTCTAGAAGAAAAGACAGGAGAGAATTTTTTGTGATCCAAAAATTGATTGACACAGCTACCCAGACCACAGTCTGAGGCCTCAGCATCTCTCTGTCACCACCACCTTTTATGCTCTGCACCAATGTTCACATACCTGCCAACTGTCAAGCTGCAGCACTGCCACCTGGTGTTTCATCGTCTGCAGGCCTCAGAGTTTATATTTCTACATTCTTTTTGTTACAGCTACAAGTTTTTTCAGCCTCCTTTAGTGCGGAAAACTAGGCATCACGGTTGCCATAAAAACGTGACGTCATTGTGGTGACCATGAAGACAGTATTAGTCCATTTAGGTACAAAGCCTGGATTTGGGGAGATTATTTTTACTTTATTATTTTTGCTCTTTGTAAGCACTTAAGGGAGAAGGTTGATGATGGTGGTATGTTGTTGCCACCTTTTGTCAAAAACTGCACAGCTGTTTGAACATTTCTCAGCAGTATTGTGGGAAAGAGGGCCTATGAATCAAACCCATCAGACAGAGTTTACTGTAAATCAGGATAAAAATGGGCGGGGAGTTGTTGTTTCAGTATATTGATGGTCTCTCTCTGGACACGTCATACAAATTATATCATACAATTTCTTGCTTTTGTGTATTGAACTTTCACTTGGCTTAATGTTTTCAAGTTTCATTCATACTGCATTATGTGTCAGTACTGCATCCCTTTTTATTGCCAGATAATATTCCACATTTTATTTGTCAATTCATTAATTGGTGGACATTTGAGTTGTTTTCACTTTTGGCTCTTATGAATAATGATGCCATGCATATAAGTATAATATATTTTATGTAGATATGTGTTGTTACTGGTCCTGGCTCTGTAACTGGAGTGAAATTGCTGGATCATACTGTAATTCTCTGTTGAACCATTTTAGGACTGTCAAAGTGTTTTCAAGACTCTTACAATGTTGAAGCGTGCAGGCATAGTGTGTTATTTTTCTCATGATTAATTCAGATCAATCAATCAATGGCTGAATGTAACAAGCCACCTGAAAGTAAAATGTAACCTGTATAATTCCTTTCAAGTAAAACTATAGGAAATCAAAACAAGTCTACTGTCACAGGAGGAACTTGGAAAAATCATCATGCTTCTTGTTTGTTTGTATTGTCTCCACAAATGTATGTTGCATTCATACTGTATAGGATTCACTGCATTTTTCAGGTGTGAACTCACCTGTGCCAGACATCAGTCCACAAGGGATGTGAGATGCTGGGGTTTCTTGAAGACTGATGCTCTTGAATCTGAAATAGAAGCTTTGGGAGCCATCAGGACACAGACCTTCAGAAACTACCTCCTTCAGGCCTCTGATATGAGCTTGGCCACCATCATGAAGAGTTGCACAGAGAGAGACAGATCCAGCATTACTATATTTTGCTGGAGTAACTATGTGGCCATCACCATGCTAGACAGTAGTTTAGTGACAATGACACTGATACAACTGAGTCATGGTCATAACAACCACATTTTAATGGATTTTTCACCTGCCCCCCCTTTTTTTTTAGAGAGAGAGGGAGTACACATGGCCTGGGGAGAGGGGCAGAGGGAGAGTGTGAGAGAATCTCAAGCAGGCTCCATGTTCAGTGGGGAGCACAATGTGGGGCTCAATCCCACAATCATAGGACCATAACCTGAGCCAAAACCAAGAGTCATATGTTCAACCAACTGATCCACCCCGGTGCACCAGGGCCCTTTTTTTCTCCTTTCCTTGACTATCTCCTAACAAGTGGCCTGAATTCATACAAGCATTCATGATCCTCAATAACCACAGGACCATGGGCTTGCTCCTGTGCATCACTGACTATTCTCAGTGATCCCGTGGGTGAAGCATTTTCATCCCCATTGTACAGAGGGGGAAGCTTGGGCTCAGAGTCATCATCACGTGTCTTACCTCCCATGATCCTGCATTGAAAGAAAAGTAACCCCAAGACACCCCTGGAGCAGGACCCATGCTCATTGGGGTTGGATGGGACCCCAATTGCTTCCCATAGTTACAAGCTAGGGCACTACCTCCCAAATCCAGAAAGAGGAGACTTGACCTGAATCTTGTTCTCTCCCAACACCTCAGGGCACTTCAGCCCGCATCATGGAGACTCCCAAGTGAGTTCTAACCACCTGAAGGCAGACATGCTTTTTTGTCCAGGACATGTCTGTCTCTATTAAAAAACCATTAACATCCCACAATGGTGTCAGCTTTCTATGGCAACTGCAATACTCAGGATGGACCTCCACACTTAAAATGCTTCCCATATTGCAGCCATCAGTTGCTGAGTGCTGAGAAGCTACATTGTCTCAGCCACCCAACACCATGGGTTCATCAGCTGCCTGAAGAGCTCTGCTGTAAGATGCAAAAATCAGTAATTTCCTAGGACACGTTAGACACCATTTGTCCATTCATCTACTTAACAGACATTAATACCAAACTCTATACCATCCTTTTAGTTAAGGTTTAGGTTTCTCCAGAATGGAAATTAGGAAGTAAAATGTGGAAAGGTTGGAGTGGTAAATTCAAATGCTAAATCAAAGAAGAAATGGCTCCTTCCCTTTAAAATTGCAGCCTGCTCAAGTGTCTTATAATTAATAGTTTACAAATATGCTTTAATGCCTTGGGTCCCTCTCCACAGTTCTAGTGATTCTCCTCTGTACATATATTTTCACCTTTGCATCAAAATTCCAAGAAGAATTCTCCATACTCAATTCATATCCCTCTGCATCTCCTCTCCAACTCAGTCTTCATCCATTATACCACTGGGCCATGTTCCCCCATGCTTCCATGGAAATTACACTTGCCAACTCAACAGCCACCTCTTTATCACATGTACATATCAGTAATGTTGAAATGATTACTCAATGGATGCAAGCAATTATTTTTACAAAGGAAAAGTATTTCCTATCCCCAGATCAGAATTCAATTGCTTGGATAAGACAAGGATTGTATTACAATGGGATCAGTTACATAAAAGCTAGAGTTGTAAAATACTTTTCATAGAGTCAGAGTCAGATAAGTGGAGGACTGTGCTTCTCACAATGGGCTTTCAAATGAAGCAAACATTTTCTCTAATGTCTTATAATTTTGCTTCATTGAAAGGATTTTTCAAATGTTCTCTGCATGTTAGTTATCATCATTTCAATAATTTCCATCATATTTTTTTTTATTTTTTCAAGAAAATCAATTATGGAATAAAATCATAAGAAAATATAATGTTCCAAACTATGCCATGGTTATATATATTATCTAAAGGCATTATCTAACATACCATATATAGATAATATAATGGCAGTGATATATAATGGTAGAATTAGGGAACTCTTTTACAGTTTCCTGAATGTTCAGTCAAATCCACTTTCTGTACCAGGGAAATCATGATGCTAGACCTCCTTTTGGGATGTATCCGTTTGAAAAAAAACTTAAGAAAATAAGCATACATGAATCCATACTGTATACCATCAGATAAACTATCTTTAAATAACTTCAAATAATATATGTAGATACCCTGCCTCCAATGAGGTTCACCATATCTGACTCTCACCCCTGAGGGCAGGACAGACTTAGTGACTCCCCTCAAAAAACAGGTGAATGGAAAGTAGTTATTGTACACTGGAGAAACCAGGCAAACACCATCCTAACCCTGTGATGAAGGTCAGCGTCTCCAGTGGCCCAGTGATGTCATGTGGGTTTCATGTCCTCCTAAATATGAGTTGATAAGAAGAGAACTTCAACTCTATGGTATTCTTTTTCAAAACCCATAACAAGTGTCCAATGAGGAGAAAAAAGACAGACTATACCTGTACTCCTCAACTCTGGGTCATAAAAACAGTCTGAATGCTCCTCAAACTGTCCAACAGAGAGTTAGCATATGACTCAGCAATTGCACTCCTAGGTACAAAGCCAGGAAAAATGACAATATACACCTACATAAAAACTAGTGTAGGAATGTACATAGCATCATTATTCATAATAGTCAAAAGTGGACACAACTCAAATATCCATCGATTAATAAATGTCTAAACGAAATGTAGTATATTTGGCCATTAAAAATAATGCAATACTGATACATTCTACAATGTTTGAAGCTTGAAAACATTAAACCAAGTAAAAGAAGCTGAATATGCAAAAGAAAACATGTTGTATGATTCCATTTATATAAAATGTCTACAGAAAGCTATCAATGCACTGCACCCTAAGAATTCCACCCTTTTCATGCTGAATTCCAGAAAGTTCAGTCTTTGGATCATAGCCTCTACCCCCCGCTTTCCTTTCCCAATGTGACATGTTCAAGCTGCAGTTCAGTCTTTTGTCACAAGGGAGCACCAAAGTACCACTATCATCAAACTTTTCTAAGAAGCATAGGCAAAGAGTAAAAATAAATAAATAAATAAATAAATAAATAAATAAATGATCTTCCAAAATCTCAGGCATTAAAATTATGAAGAATAATTCTAATTCTGTCTGAAAAAAAACGGTATGTATAAAAGAACATCGTGAAAACATATTTCAGTGCCTGAAGACGAAATACATGGTAGTGGTACATCTTGGAAGCTGGTTGCAGGTATTTCAAGGGTGGTGCAGGGCAGAACAGGGGGTAGGTAGCTGAGAGAGGATGGGTAGTGTGAGCAGATTCTGAGAATCTGTGTCCTGTGTCATGAACAGGGTATGACAGGGCGGGTGAGAGAAGGTCTGGGCAGCCTGTACAATATTGAGGTAGTGGAGGGAGAATGTCCTCTTCCCTGGTGGGGACCCTCTCGATAGTCCACACTGTACATCAGTTGATAGTGATGAGGCAAGAGATAAATCAATAAACACAATGTAGCTTTGGGTCAAAAGAAAATGGATCTTCTTTTATATGCATATGAATTTTCCAAGGATAATTGATATCATATTTATTTTGTGACATTTTCCACTCTTTGTAAAATGTATTCCTTTTAATGAAAAAAAGAACAAAAATGAAGATAAATGTCACATGTTGGTGAGATTCAAGATGGCATCCCTGAGAGTCTCAGAACAGGGGGCTCCACAAAGGGTAGGGGGGATGGAGGTTGGGAGCTTCACTTCATGGAACCAGCCAGATTTCAGATTTTCAGTTAACTGGAACAGTCCCCCTGTATCCATTATTTGCATAGAATACTTAAAAACACATTTGGGGGGATATCTAATGCTGAGATTGGAGGTCCCATGCTGGTCTGTACAGAGTTTAAACTATAACTATGAGTATGTATAGAAGGTAGTAGAGCTGGAGGGGACATAGAAGCACAAGAAACACATACACGCAGCCAATTAAAAATTTTTAAGAGAAAACAGGATGGTTTAATTTGTAAAGTGAAGAGTTGTTTGCTCTTGATTACAGTATTCAACAGGAAAATTCCATTCACCTCTTGGTACATAAATGGTACCCTACCTCTTCATCAGGATAATTGATCCAGATGAAATTATGCCTGGACAACCTTTGACTATGCGTCTGCCAGCAACTGTCCCCTCTCATTTCTTAAAGAGATATGTAAACTGCCTCTTATCTATAATAGCTGTGAAATAAGGTCATTTCTTCTGTTTAGTATCCGTATAGAGTGGAACATCACTTATTTGTCAATGGATTTGATATATTCTGAACTCCAGATCAAGATCTTGCATTATTTAACCCACCTTTGACGATCCCAAAGACACCTGAAAACCCAGGATGTTCAGGGTCACTGATTTTTGCTGGATAGTATTAAGTAATATAGAAAGTTTGATAAGTCTGTACTGGCTCTGGGTACTAACTCTGAAAAAAGTTTATTTCAATAACGTCTTGACATATTTGCTTTGTATGTCACGCTATAGGATCCAAATGAACCAAACAAGGAGCTTCAACTTGTTTATTCATAGTTGCTACATTTTCCACAATAAAAATGCATTATTTATGTAAAGAAAGCTATAAAAACAGTAACAAAAAATTAAAGATAACATGAAGTGTACTTGGATTCCAGGAAAACAAGAGTTCACTGTTGATGGATGTCAGGCTGACTACACATAATAATTTGATATAATTGACAATGTTTTTTACACAAATTTAATTTTTGCTAAGTACTGCATATTATCACAGTTTCAGTTTTCTCTCTTTCTCTGATTTTTACTACTAGAGTCACACACACATAAAAAAATGTATCCACTAAATATAGCTATTTCCAGGTAAGTCACTTCTTCACACTCCTCATATTCACTATAGTTTCAAACATAAATGGAATCTCAGTTCAGACAAGAATGATCCTTGATGCACACCCACCAGTTCATGCATTTTCCTTTTTATTCTGAGAGAATCAGCTCACAAGAAAATTACAAGGTTAAGGGCTACTCCAAATTTCTGTCACCTATTTCCTCCTCGGTTTTCAAAAAATACAAGTGTGTGATCCCTTTAATTAACATGCTTTGGAAGTGGAGGTTTTTGGCCATGAGCTCCTCTTCTACATCATCTAGTGGCCACTGGTGATCTGTCAGCTCCAAAGCTTACCACTTTGTTTTGAAAGCTTTGTTGGTGTGTCTGGGCATGGCCTTGGTGTCTCCAGTCATCTGCTCCTGCATTATTCCTGATTGGTCAGTGGCATTATCTTGGCCCAGAATCAGAGTAAATGCTCTGAAGCCCAAAGACACTAAGGAAATACCAGGATGAAGAACTCCCCCAAGATGCATCTAATGTGAGTACTTTGATTTTTTTTTTTTTTTTTGTAGCATAGCCTTACATGAGATGGTCTGGGAAATGGAAGCTTGCTTATAACAAAGCCAGAAAATGTCATGATCAATTTACCGATAACAATCATAGGGAAGGTATTTGGTACATTGCCTTCAATCTTGTGTGTTAGCATAATGAGATGAGGTAGAGGAAAAGTAGACACTACCTTACTTTTAATATTTTTTTAAATCAATCCTCTGGGATATTGATATTTTCTGTAACTTGGAAAAATCATCATGGTTCTTGTTTGCTTGTTATGGTCTCCCCAAATGTATGTTGCATTCATGCTGTATAGGATTCACTGACTTTGATAATATAATATTTGTCATAATAAAGCAGTTTACAAAGCTGTAAGTAGGATATAATCTAATTTATCTTCTCAAATATAGTTACATTTGCATAATAACCTTTCTGAAAAAAATATATATGCAAATGGAAACAGTGCTTATCTGTGAACAATAATAGATTTTAAGGGTTTCTAATGATTTTTTGTTACCTGTATTTTCCATTTTTATTTATAATAAAAGCATTTGGGTTTCAAAGGAAAAAAATAACAAGAAAAAAACGTATCCCCAGTATTCCCATAGGAGAATGAGTCAGTGCCAGATGTACAATATTTCTAAAGCAAGGAAATTAGGTAATAAAGTTATTGTAGCATTAATTTTTTAATCTACCACATGATAGTCCCAAATAGGAAATTTCAGTGATCCTACAGATGCTTAGGGGAAAGGTAAGTATATCTCTCAAATAAACCTTACATTTTGTAGTCCTAGGATGTCTCAATTTCCTAAGATTTAGTGAAGGTCATGAAAAAAAAAAGTACTTTCACAACATGCTTTTTTCTTTTTTAATTTTTTTAACATTTATTTACTTTTGAGACAGTGTGAGCAGGAGAGGAGCAGAGAGAGAGGGAGACACAGAATCTGAAGCAGGCTCCAGGCTCTGAGCTGTCAGCACAGAGCCTGACATGGGGCTTGAACCACAGACTGTGAGATCATGACCTGAGCTGAAGTCAGACACTCAACCAATTGAGCCACCCAGTGCCCCTACAACATGCTTCTTTCTCTTCTCTCTAAATAAAACCCCTTGAACTAAAAGCAGTCTCATAGTTTTAATCTCCCAGTTAGTCAAGCAGGAACCCACAGGGGAACAAAAGCATATGGGTGCATGAGATGGCTCCACACTCTATCAGCCTACAGTTTCCAGAGGGGAGATGCTTCCATAGCAGGATGCAGGGGGAAGTTTAGTCACAGGCTCCTTCAGCCCAGGGCTCAGGGAAACCAACACATGTGGAATAAAACAGCTTTGAAGCATCTTACTTGTGCAACTAAAATAGTTAAAGGATAGGGGTGCCTGGGTGGCTCCATCAGTTGTACATCTGGCTTTGGCTCAGGTCATGATCTCACAGTTCGTGAGTTCAAACCCCACATCAGATGTGCTGTTGTCAGTACAGAGCCAGCTTCAGATCCTCCATCTGCCTCTCTGTCTGTTCCTCCCCTGCTCATGCTCTTTCTCTCTCAAAAATAAATGAACATTTTTTTAAAACAACAACATGGTAAAAGGATAGGAAAACCTTCATGTGCCCAGCACTTGTAATAGAAATAAGCTGAAGTTCAAAATAGGATACATCCTTAAACCAAACTAGGGATTAGTCTGGACACAGAAAAATGAAATAAATGAGATCTCTAGAATCAATTCTCTAAACCAGGATGGCCCAGATTAGTCCGTATGTACAGGCCCACATGAGTAGCAGTGTGAATGAAAGCCAGAAAATTAGTCCTGCACAAAAGGAAGGTGTTTCAGGGTCAGGAGACATTGTGACATGTTTTGGGCTAGCTGCAACTTGGAAACTCCAAGACTGAACACAGCAATAAAAAGTGACTGAAAATAGTATCTACTGTTTGTTAGCCCTCCCCATAGCATGCACGTGAGAAAATGGGTGTGTCCGTTTCAGAAGCTCTGAACGAGACTACACATAGCAAGAGAGCATAAACAGGTTATCTTTTGAGATATGAATGTGGATTTGTTCTTCATATGTTTCTTCCTTCCTACTTTTCCATTAGGTAGCCAGGCATCTATGAATAAAACATGTTGTGAAACAATGTATTTCACTGAAAGAGAAAGTATATGGAAAGATTTCAAAAGTAAAAAAGCCCAATTCTTTTTTTTTTTTTAATTTTTTTTCAACGTTTATTTATTTTTGGGACAGAGAGAGACAGAGCATGAACGGGGGAGGGGCAGAGAGAAAGGGAGACACAGAATCGGAAACAGGCTCCAGGCTCTGAGCCATCAGCCCAGAGCCTGACGCGGGGCTCGAACTCACGGACCGCGAGATCGTGACCTGGCTGAAGTCGGACGCTTAACTGACTGCGCCACCCAGGCGCCCCAAAAAAGCCCAATTCTTGATAGTGGTCACAACTGGGAAATCATGGAAGAGGGTAAAGTGAGCATCAACTGTCTATGTTTTATCCCTTAATATCAGTACAAAGTAGTCAGATATACTTATGTCTATAGCTATCTGATATCTGTAATATTTCAAAACCATCACCATTTCTATGAGATTTAATTCTTATTTTGAAAAATCATCCATACTTATTCAGAGAAAGTGAAAACTATGGTGAGACCCAGATAAAAATAATTAATCTGCAATACCACCAATCATTAATTTTTTTAAGTATCATGTCTGTCATTTCCTTCCCGTATCAGTTTGCTAGGGCTTTCATAACAAAATACCACAGACTTGGGAGGAGCCAAGATGGCAGAACAGCATGGAAGCTTTTTTGTGTCTTGCATCAATGAAATACAGCCAGACCAACACTAAACCATCCCACACACCTAGAAAACTGATTGGAGGATTAACACAACAATCTGCACAACCTGTACCACAGAATTCAGCAGGTACACAGCATGGAGAGGTGAATTTGGGGAGCGAGTTGTGGAGGGTAGGGAGCCACTTTTGCAGGCAGAGAGAGGACAGAGACTGGGGAGGGGGGAGAATATGGGAAAACCACCCCTCCCCAAAAGCAGCTGGAAAGAAAGTGGAAAATTGGAAACAGCTGCAGGGACTAAACTAAAAGGGGAGAAAGGAGAAAGGAGAGGGTTTAAATTCCATTAAGACTCTAAACAAGGGGAATGTAAAGTCTGCAACTCTGCAGCTCGATACCTGGTGGTGCTCTGGTGGGAAGGGCGAATCCCCAGGAACAGTGGGGTCTGGGAGGTTCTCGGGCCACACCGGGAAAAGCAGTTCCACTGCTGGAAGGACATTTGGTAGAGACTGTTGAAGTCACCTGGTCCAGCAGACTCCAGAAAATGGCCACATTTGCGGGTGCTGGAACAATGTCATTAAGGGTGAAGCCTGGTGCCAGATATGTGTTGTGATTTTCCATATTGCCTGAAATGCTGCTGGTACACTATCTCGTGAACTTTTCCTGGGGTGGGCTGGCACCTGGCTGCAGTCTCGGGGCACCAGCAACAGCAGAGTCCAGCAAGCATTCCTAGGTGCAAGTGACATTCGGCCATTGCTTGGTGAGACCCTTCTGCAGAGGGGCAGAATGGGTCAGAGCCACAGTCCTTCAGAAGTAAGGGACCAGGAAAAACAGCCGCAGCTGAGACAAAAATTGGGAGCGAGGTATTGCCTGGGGCCTGGTTACGGAGAGTGAAAAAGTGGGGAGTGGACTAAAGCTGAAGACAGAGGACAGGTGCACAATTGCTGATCCGGGAAAACAGACTGGGTAGCTAGGTGGCCCATTTTCGCCACTCCCACCCATGCGCTATGCACCTATGAGTGCCTCAACAATCCACCCCAGTAGGCTAGTGGCGCCATCTAGTGGAGAGCAGAGCTGTTACAATGAGCCCCGCCCAACTGGGCCAAATATGCTCTTCAAGAACACAAGGCTCACCACTGGCTTAGTTTATGGGCTATAAAGCGCTACATAGACTGAGATCTAGGGGAAAACGAAGTAATTTTAGTCCTACGTCAATCTGTTAGCAGGTTCATCTATTCAATTTTCTTTCTTTTTTCCCTCTTTTACACTTTTTCTCTTTTTCTTGAATACAAAAAAATGCATTTTTATTTTCAGTTTTTATAAAAATATTTTTTCTTTAACCTTATTACTATATTTTTTACTTTTGTGTAATTTTTTTTCAAATTCTATTTTACTTCCATCATTTTATTTTAGTCTACCTCAGTGTATTCACATTTTGAATTTTAAAAAAAATTTCTTTTTTCTTTCTTTTTTTTATTTGTCATTTCTTTTCTTTTTCTTGTATGCAGAGATAAAACTTCATTTTTATCTTCAATTTCTATTAAAAATATTTTTATTTAATTTTTTACTATATATTTTGCTTTTAGGTAATTTTTTCAAATTCTATTTTACTTCCATCATTTTATTTTAGTCTACTACAGTGTATTCAATTTTTGAAATTTTCAAATGATTTCTTTTTTTCTTTTCTTCTTTTTCTTTTCTTATCCTCTTTCTCTTCTTCATTATTCTCTTTTCTTAAATACAGAAAATTTAAAAAATCATATTTATTTTTAATATTTATTAAAATATTTTTCTTTAATTTTTTCTATGTTCTTTACTTTTGTGTATATTTTTTTCAAATTCGATTTTTCCCCATTATCTCATTTTAGTCTGCTTCAGTGTATTCATTTTTTCAAATTCTCAAAATATTTCCTTTTTTTTCTCCCCCCCTTTTTTTCTCTACTTTGCCAAACCACTTTCAACATCCAGAACAAAACACACCTAGGTTCTAGCATCATCTATTCGATGTGACTGTGTGTGTATGTGTGTTTAATTTTTAATTTTAATATTTTTAATTTTATTTTTTAATTCCAATTTTTCTACCTCATTAATTCCTTTTCTCCCTTCAAAATGACAAAACGAAGGAATTCACCCAAAAAGAAAGAGCATGAAGAAAAGACAGCCAGGGATTTAACCAACACAGATATAAGCAAGATGTCTGAACCAGAATTTAGAATCACGATAATAAGAATACTAGCTGGAGTAAAAAATAGATTAGAATCCCTTTCTGCAGAGATAAGAGAAGTAAAAAAATAGCCAGAATGAAATTAAACATACTATAACTGAGCTGCAATCACAGATGGATTCAGTGGCAGCAAGGATGGATGAGGCAGAACAGAGAATCAGCGATATAGAGGACAAACTTACAGAGCATAACGAAGCAGAACAAAAGAGGGAGATTAGGGCAAAAAAGCACAATTTAAGCATTAGAGACATCAGTGACTTATTAAAAAGGAACAACATCAGAATCATAGGGGTCCCAGAAGAGGAAGAGAGAGAAAGAGGGGTAGAAGGGTTATGTGAGCAAATCATAGCAGAAAACTTTCCTAACCTGGGGAAAGACACAGACATCAAAATCCAAGAAGCACAGAGGACCCCCATTAGATTCAACAAAAACCAACCATCAGCAAGGCATATCATAGTCAAATTCACAAAATACTCAGGCAGGGAGAGAATCACTAAGGCAGCAAGGGGAAAAAAAAGTCCCTAACCTACAAGGGAAGACAGATCAGGTTTGCAGCAGGCCAGAAATTTGGCAGGCCAGAAGGGAGTGGCGGGATATATTCAGTGTGCTGAATCAGAAAAATATGCAGCCAAGAATTCTTTATCCAGCAAGGCTGTCATTCCAAATAGAAGGAGAGATAAAAAGTTTCCCAAACAAAAATTAAAAGAGTTTGTGACCACTAAACCAGCCTTGCACGAAAATTTAAGGGGGGACTTTCTGAGGGGAGAAAAGATGAATATATATATATATATATATATATATATATATGGGTATATATATATATATATATATATATATATATATCAAAGCAACAATAATTAGAAATTACCAGAGAAAATCACCAGAAATTCCAACTCTACAAGCATTATAATGGCAATAAATTACTATCTTTCAGTATTCATTTTAACCATCAATGAACTCAATGCTCCAATCAAAAGACATGGGGTAACAGAATGGTTTAAAAAACAAGATCCATCTATGTGCTGTTTACAAGAGACCCACTTTAGACCTAAAGTCAACTTGAGATTGAAAATAAGGGGATGGAGAACCATCTATCATGCTAATGGTCAACAAAAGAAAGCCAGAGTAGCCATACTTATATCAGACAATCAAGACTTTAAAATAAAGACTGTATCAAGAGATGCAGAAAGGCATTATATCGTAATTAAGGGGTCTATCCACCAAGAAGACCTAACAATTGTAGAAATTTATGAGCCAAATGTGGAAGCATCCAAATATATAAATCAATTAATTACAAACATCAAGAAACTCATCGATAGTAATACCGTAATAGTAGGAGGCTTCAACACCCCACTCACAGCAATGGACAGATCATCTAATCAAAAAATCAACAAGGAAACAATGGCTTTGAATGACACACTGAACCAGATGGACTTAACAGATACATTCAGAACATTTGATCCTATAGCAGCAGAATATACATTCTTCTCTAGTGACATGGAACTTTCTCCAGAATAGACCATATACTGCGAAACAAATCAGCCCTAAGTACAAAAAGATGGAGATCATATCATGCATATTTTCAGACCACAACCCTATGAAAGTTGAAATCAACCACAAGAAAAAATTGGAAAGGTAACAAATACTTGGAGACTGAAGAACATCCTACTAAAGAATGAATGCGCTAACCAAGCAGTTAAAGGGGAAATTAAAAAGTATATGGAAATCAACGAAAATGATAACACCACAACCCAAAACCTCTGGGACACAGGAAAGGCAGTTTTAAGAGGAAAGTATATACCAATCCAGGCCTTCCTAAAGAAGGTAGAAAGATCTTAGATACACAACCTAACCTTATGCCTTAAGGAGCTGGAAAAAGAACAACAAATAAAATCGCAACACAGCAGAAGACAGGAAATAATAAAAATTAGAGCAGAAATTAATGCTATTGAAACAAAAAAAAATAGTAGAAGAGATCAATGAAACCAGAAGCTGGTTCTTTGAAAGAATTAACAAAATTGATAAACAACTAGCCAATTTGATCAAGAAGAAAAAGGAAAGGACTCAATAAATAAAATGAAGAATGAAAGAGGAGAGATCACAGTCAACACAGAAGAAATAAAAACAATAATAAGAGAATATTATGAGCAATTATATGCCAATAAAATGGGCCATCTGGTAGAAATGGAAAAATTCCTAGAAACATATACACTACCAAAACTGAAACAGGAAGAAATAGAAAAATTGAACAAGCCCATAACCAGTAAGGAAATTGAATTAGTAATCAAAAATCTGCCAAAAAACAAGAGTCCAGGGCCAGATGGCTTTCCAGGGGAATTGTACCAAACATTTAAGGAAGAGTTAACACCTATTCTCTTGAAACTGTTCCAAAAAAGAGAAATGGAAGAAAAACTTCCAAACTCTTTCTATAAAGCCAGCATTGTCTTGATTCCAAAACCAGAGACCCCATTAAAAAGGAGAAGTATGGATAAATTTCCCTGATGAACATGGATGAAAAAATCTTCAACAAGATATTAGCCAACCGGATCTAAGAATACATTAAAAAATTATTCATCACGACCAAGCAGGATTTATACCTGGGATGCAGGACTGGTTCAATATTTGCAAAACAATCAATGTGATTCCTCACATCAATAAAAGAAAGGACAAGAACCACATGATCTTTTCAATAGATGCAGAGAAAGCATTTGACAAAATACAGCATCCTTTCTTGATAAAAACCCTCAAGAAGATAGGGATAGAAGCATCATACATCAAGATCATAAAAGCCATATATGAACAACCCAACACAAATATCATCCTGAATGGGGAAAAACTGAGAGATTTCCCCCTAAGGTCAGGAACAAGACAGGGATGTCCACTCTTGCCACTGTTATTCAACATAGTATTGGAAGTCTTAGCCTCTGCAATCAGATAACACAAAAAATAAAAGGCATCCAAATCAGCCAGGAGGAGATCAAACTTTCACTCCTTGCAGATGACATGATACTCTATATGGAAAACCCAAAGCCTCCACCAAAAAAACTGCTAGAACTTATCCATGAATTCAGCAGTCACAGAATATAAAATCAATGCACAGAAATCTGTTGCATTCCTATACACCAACAATGAAGCGACAGAAAGGGAAATCAAGGAATTGAATCCATTTACAGTTGCACAAAAAAACATAAAATACCTAGGAATAAATGTAACAAAAGAGGTGAAAAATCTATACACTGAAAACTATAGAAAGCTTATGAAAGAAATTGAAGAAGACACACAAAAAAATGGGAAAACATTCCATGCTCCTGGATAGGAAGAACAAATAGTGTTAAAATGTCAATGTTACCCCAAACAATCTACATATTCAATGCAATCCCTGTGAAAGTAAAACCAGCATTTTTCACAGAGCTAGAAAAAATAATCCTAAAATTTGTATGGAACCAGAAAAGACCCCAAAAAGCCAAAGCAATCTTGAAAAAGAAAACCAAAGCAGGAGGCATCACAATCCCAGATTTGAAGCTATACTACAAAGCTGTAATCATCAAGACAGTATGGTCCTGGCACAAGAACAGACACTGAGATCAAAGGAACAGAATAGAGAACCCAGAAATGGACCCACAAACATATGGCCAACTCATCTTTGCCAAAGCAGGAAAGAATATCCAATGGAATAAAAAGACAGTCTCTTCAGCAAGTAGGGCTCAGAAAACTGGACAGCAACATGTGGAAGAATGAACCTGGACCACTTTCTTACACCATGCACAAAAATAAACTAAAAATGGATGAAAGACCTCAATGTAAGACAGGAAGCCATCAAAATCCTTGAGGAGAAAGCAGGCAGAAACCTCTTTGATCTTGGCCGCAGCAACTTCTTACTCAACATGTCTCTGGAGGCAAAGGAAACAAAAGCAAAAATGAACTACTGGGACCTCGTCAAAATAAAAATCTTCTGCACAGCAAAGGAAACAATCAGAAAAACTAAAAGGCAACTGACAGAATGGGAGAAGATATTTGCAAATGACATATCAGATGAAGGGTTAGTATCCAAAATCTATAAAGAGCTAATCAAACCCAACACCCAAAAAACAAATAATCCAGTGAAGAAATGGGCAAAAGACGTGAATAGACACTTCTCCAAGGAAGACATCCAGATGGCCAAGCGACACATGAAAAAATGCTCAACATCACTTATCATCAGGAAAATACAAATCAAAACCACAATGAGATACCACCTTACACCTGTCAGAAAGGCTAACATTAAGAAGTCAGGCAACCACAGATGTTGGCGAGGATGCGGAGAAAGCGGTTCTCTTTTGCATTACTGGTGGTAATGCAAGCTGGTGCCGCCACTCTAAAAAACAGTATGGAGGTTCCTCAAAAAACTGAAAATAGGACTACCCTACGACTCAACAATTGCACTACTAGGCATTTATCCATGGGTACAGGTGTGCTGTTTTGAAGGGACATATGCACCCCATGTTTATAGCAGCACTATCAACAATAGCCAAAGTATGGAAAAAGCCCTAATGTCCATCGATGGATGAATGGATAAAGAAGATGTGGTATATATGTCTGTGTGTGTGTGTGTGCACATACACACACAATGGAGTATTATTTGGCAATCAAAAATAATGAAATAATTCCCTTTGCAACTACGTGGATGGGACTGGAAGGTATTATGTTAATGAAATTAGTCAGAGAAAGACAAAAATCATATGACTTCACTCATATGAGGACTTTAAGAGACGAAAGAGATGAACATAAGGGAAGGGAAACAAAAATAATATAAAAACAAGGAGGGGGACAAAACAGAAGAGACTCATAAATATGGAGAACAAACTGAGGGTTATGGGAGGGATTGCGGGAGGGGGATGGACTAAATGGGTAAGGGGCATTAAGGAATCTACTACTGAAATCATTGTTTCACTATGTGCTAACTAATTTGGATGTAAAATTTTAAAAATGAAATATAAAATTAAAAAAATACCACAGACTGAGTGGCTTAAACATTAGAAATTTGTTCCCTTGCAGTTCAGGAAACCAGAAGACCCATGTCAAAATGTCTGCAGACTTGGTTTCTTTAAGGCCTCTCTCCTTGCATATTGCAATACTCTCACTGTATCTTCATGGTCAACCCTAGGTTCATCTTTTCTTTGACCTAATCTTTTATAAAAACACCAATTATATTGGGTTAGAGCCCACCCATATTATTTTATTTCACCTTAATTTCTCTTTAATGGCCCTGAGCAGGAAACATAGCAAACTTATCCAACACAGGGAAGATGACAGGGACTTAGACAAAATGCCAAAAGAGAAGAATCCATCCCAAATGAAACAAGGTGGGTCTTGGCCTGAGATCTAATCAAAACAGATATAAGTAACAGACCTGATGGAGAATTTGAAACAACAATCATAAGATACTTGCTGAGCTTGATAAAAGAATGGAAGACTTCAGAGAGGCCCTTACCACAGAGATAAAAGAGTTAAAAACAACAATCATTCAGAAATAAAAAATGCAATAACAGATTCAAAACAGACTGTATCTTATGAACACAAGGATGAAATAAACAGAGGAATGAATATAAAATGAATATAGAATTGGCATGCAAGATAAAACAATAAATGTATATGAACAAAAGAGAGAAAGACTATGAGAATAGACTCAGGGAACTCAGTGTCACCATCACACATAGTAACATTTGTAGTATAGTAGTCCCAGAAGAAGAAGAAAGAGAAAAGGGGACATAAAACTTATTGGAGGAAATAATATCTGGAAACATCCTGAATCTGGGGAAGGAAACAGACATTTAGATCCAGAAGGCACAGAGAACTCCATCAAAATTTAAATGCAAGCCAACAAAAACACACATTGTAATTAAATTTATAAAATATAGCAATATAGAAAAACTCCTAAAAGCAACATGGCAAAATAATTCCATAACTTCAAGGGAAGACCCATGAGGCTAGCTGCAGATCTCATAACCGAAACTTGGCAAGACAGAAGGCAATGACATGATATATTCAACATGCTGAGTGGAAAAAAAATGCAGCCAAGAATATTCTATCTAGCAAGGCTATAATTCAGAATAGAAGAAGAGATAAAGAGTTTCCAGGACAAACAAAAACTAAAGGAGTTTGTGACCACTAAATCAACCTTGCAAGAAATATTAAAGGGGACTCTTTGGTTGCAAAGGAGAGAACAAAAGTGACAAAGGCAATAAAGGATCAGATAAATCTCCAAAAACAACAACAAAACAAGTAATAAAATAGCAATAAACAAATATCTATCAGTAATTACTCTGGGGGCACCTGGGTGGCTCAGTCGATTGGGCATCAGTCAACTGGGCATCTGACTTCAGCTCAGGTCATGATCTCACCGTTCATGATTTCAAGCCCTGAGTTGGGCTATGTGCTGACAGCTCAGAGCCTGGAGCCTGCTTCAGATTTTGTGTCTCCCTCTCTCTTTGCCCCTCTCCAACTTGTGCTCTGTCTCTCTCTCAAACATAAATAAACATTAAAAATTAAAAAAAAATAATTACTCTGAAAGTAAGTAGACTGAATGCTTCAATCAAAAGACAAAGGGTGATTGAGTATATAAAAAACAAGACCCATCAAAATGCTGCCTACAAGAGAGTCATTTTGGACCTAAAGGTAACTACAGATTGAAAGTGAGGGGAAGGAGAAATATTTATCATGCATATGGATGTCAAAAGAAAGCCAGAACAGCAGTATTTATATCAGACAAACTAGATTTTAACCTGAAAACTGTAACAAAAATTGAAGAAGTGCACTATATAATAACAAAGGGTACTATCAAATAAGATCTAACAACTGTAAATATTTATACCCCCAATTTGGTAAACCCAAATATATAAAACAATTAATAACAAATATAAAGGTAACATTCACAATAATATAAAAATAGTAGGGGACTTAATCACCACATTACATCAGTGGAAAGATAATCTAAGCAGAATATCAACAAGGAGACAAAGGCTTTGAAAGAAACACTGGACCAGATGGATTTAACAGATATATACAGAAAATTCTATCCTAAATCAGGAAAGGCACATTCTTTACAGAAGTACATGGTACATTCTCCAGAATAGATCACAAAGTAGGTCACAAATCAGACCTCAACAAGTACAAAAAGATTGAGATAATACCATCATATTTTCTGACCAAAACGCTATGAAACGTGAAGTCAATCACAAGAAAAAAAAATTTTATAAAGACCACAAATACATGCAGTTTAAACAAAGTGATACTAAAAAAGGAATGGATCAACCAGGACCTCGAAAAAAAAATTTAAAAAACACGTGGAGGTGTAGGAGGACGCTGGGCTCACCACATCCTGCGGATCACTTAGATTCCACCCACACCTGCGTAAATAACACAGAAAATCGCCAGAAGACAAGCAGAATGGATTCTCTGGAGCCAAGCATACACAAGACGTCCACGGAAGAGGGTAAGAAGGACGGTGAGGCGATGCTTGGTACACACACTGGTGGGAGGGAGCCGGGGTGGAGGGACAGCCTGCCGGCCAAGCAGAGACCCCGAGTCTGGCTGGCAAAAGCGGAGGGACCAGACGGAGTGTGTTCAGACAGCCAGCGGGACTTAACATCTGGAAGGTTATAAGCTACCAGCTCTGCTCAGAGAGCGGGAGGGCTGGAGGACAACAGGAGGGAGAGTTGTTGAGCCCCTGATGACAGAGCTCAGCTTGGTGGGGAACAAAGGCACTCACCAGCGCCATCTCCCTCACCCAGCCAAAATCCCAAAGGGAACCGGTTCCTGCCAGGGAACTTGCTTGCACCGCGCAAACACCCAATGCTGTGCTTCTGCTGATCCATCCCTCTGGCAGTGGGTCTGACTCCCTCCTGCTGTCACAAGGCCCCTCCCGAAGTGGATCACCAAAGGAGAAACAAGCTAAGCCTGCCACTCCCACACCCGTGCACCTTACCTATCCACCCCAGCTAATATGCCAGATCTCCAGCACCACAAGCCTGGCAGTGTGCAAGTAGCCCAGATGGGCCATGCCACCCCACAGTGAATCCTGCCCCTAGGAGAGGGGAAGAGAAGGTACACACCAGTCTGACTGTGGCCTCAGCAGTGGGCTGGGGGCAGACATCAGGTCTGACTGCGGCCCCGCCCACCAATGCCAGTTATTCAAGACAGCACAGGGGAAGTGCCCTGCAGGTCCGCACCACTCCAGGGCCTATCCAAAATGACCAAACAGAAGAATTCCCCTCAAAAGAATCTCCAGGAAATAACAACAGCTAACGAACTGATCAAAAACGATTTAAACAATATAACAGAAAGTGAATTTAGAATAATAGCCATTAAATTAATCGTTGGGTTTGAAAACAGTATAGAGGACAGCAGAGAATCAACTGCTACAGAGATCAAGAGACTAAGGAATAGTCAGGAGGAGCTAAAAATTTCTGTAAACGAGCTGCAAAATAAAATGGAAATGACCACAGCTCAGATTGAAGAAGCAGAGGAGAGAATAGGTGCACTAGAAGATAAATTATGGAAAAAGAGGAAGCTGAGAAAAAGAGAGATAAAAAAAATCCAGGAGTATGAGAGGAAAATTAGAGAACTAAGTGATGCACTAAAGAGAAATAATCTACGCATAATTGGTATTCCAGAGGAGGAAGAGAGAGGGAAAGGGGCTGAAGGTGTACTTGAAAAAAAAAAATAGCTAAGACCTTTCCCTGAACTGGGGAAGGAAAAAGGCATTGAAATCCAAGAGGCACAGAGAACTCCCTTCAGACGTAACTCGAATCAATCTTCTGCACGACATATCATAGTGAAATTGACAAAAGACAAGGATAAAGAGAAATTTCGGAAAGCAGCGAGGGATAAACGTGCCCTCACATATAAAGGGAGACCTATAAGACTCGTGACTGATGTCACTTCCGAAACTTGGCAGGCCAGAAAGGAATGGCAGGAGATCTTCAACGTGATGAACAGAAAAAATATGCAGCCGAGAATCCTTTACCCAGCAAGTCTGTCATTTAGAATAGAAGGAGAGATAAAGGTCTTCCCAAACAAACAAAAACTGAAGGAATTTGTCACCACTAAACCAGCCCTACAAGAGATCCTAAGGGGGATCCTGTGAGACAAAGTACTAGAGACATTGTTACAAGTATGAAATCTACAGACATCACAATGACTCTAAACCCATATCTTTCTATAATAACACTGAATGTAAATGGACTAAGTGATCCAACCAAAAGACATAGAGTATCAGAATGGAAAAAAAAAACAAGACCCATCTATTTGCTGTCTACAAGAGACTCATTTTAGGCCTGAGGACACCTTCAGATTAAGAGTGAGGAGATGGAGAACTATTTATCATGCTACTGGAAGTCAAAAGAAAGCTGGAGTAGCCATACTTATATCAGACAAACTAGACTTTAAATTAAGGCTGTAACAAGAGATGGAGAAGGGCATTATATAATAATTCCAGGGTCTATCCATCAGGAAGATCTAACAAGTATAAATGTCTATGCACCGAATACAGGAGCCCACAAATATATAAAACAATTACTCCTAAACGTAAGCAACCTTATTGATAAGAATGTGGTAATTGCAGGGGACTTTAACACACAACTTACAGAAATGGATAGATCATCTAGACACACAGTCAATAAAGAAACAAGGGCCCTGAATGACACATTGGATCAGATGGACTTGACAGATATATTTAGAACTCTGCATCCCAAAGCAACAGAATCTACTTTCTCCTCGAGTGCACGTGGAACATTCTCCAAATTAGATCACATACGGGGTCACACAACAGCCCCTTCATAAGTATACAAGAATTGCAATCATACCATGCATACTTTCAGACCACAATGCTATGAAGCTTGAAATCAACCACAGGAAAAAGTCTGGAAAACCTCCAAGAGCATGAAGGTTAAAGAACACCCTACTAAAGAATGAGTCGGTCAACCAGGCAATTAGAGAAGAAATTAAAAAATATATGGAAACAAAGGAAAATGAAAAGACAACAATCCAAATGCTTTGGGATGCAGCGAAGGCAGTCCTGAGAGGAAAATACATTGCAATCCAGGACTACCTCAAGAAACAAGAAAAATCCCACATAAAAAATCTAACAGCACACCTAAAGGAAATATAAGCAGAACAGCAAAGACAGCCTAAACCCAGTGGAAGAAGAGGAATAATAAAGATCAGAGCAGAAATAAACAACATAGAGTCTATAAAAACTGTAGAGCAGGTCAATGAACCCAAAAGTTGTTTCAAAAAAAAAAATAAACAAAATTGATAAACGTCTAGCCAGGCTTCTCAAAAAGAAAAGGGAGATGACCCAAATAGATAAAATCATGAATGCAAATGGAATTATTACAACCAAGCCCTTAGAGATACAAGCAATTATCAGGGAATACTATGAAAAACTATATGCCAACAAACTGGACAACCTGGAAGAAATGGACAAATTCCTAAACACCCACAGACTCCCGAAACTCAATCAGGAGGAAATAGAAAGCTTGAACAGACCCATAACCAGTGAATAAATTGAATCAGTTATCAAAAATCTCCCAACAAATAAGAGTCCAGGACCAGATGGCTTCCCAGGGGAGTTCTACCAGACGTTTAAAGCAGAGATAATACCTATCCTTCTCAAGCTATTCCAAGAAATAGAAAGGGAAGGAAAACTTCCAGACTCATTCTATGAAGCCAGTATTACTTTGATTCCTAAACCAGACAGAGACCCAGTAAAAAAAGAGAACTATAGGCCAATATCTCTTATGAATATGGATGCAAAAATTCTCAATAAGATACTAGCAAATCAAAATCAACAGCATATAAAAAGAATGATTCACCATGATCAAGTGGGATTCGTTCCTGGGATGCAGGGCTGGTACAACATTCACAAATCAATCAACGTGATACATCACTTTAATAAAAGAAATATAAGAACCATATGATCCTGTCAATCGATGCAGAAAAGGCCTTTGACAAAATCCAACACCCTTTCTTAATAAAAACCCTTGAGAAAGTCGGAATAGAAGGAACATACTTAAAGATCTTAAAAGCCATGTGTGAAAAGCCCACAGCTAACATCATCCTCAATGGGGAAAAACTGAGAGCTTTTTCCCTGAGATCAGGAACACGACAGGGATATCCACTCTCACTGCTGTTGTTTAACATAGTGCTGTAAGTTCTAGCATCAGCAATCAGACAACAAAAGGAAATCAAAGGCATCAAAATTCACAAAGACGAAGTCAAGTTTTCACTTAACAGGAACCCATGGGGGGGGGGAAGGAAGAAAAAAAAAGAGGTTAGAGTGGGAGAGAGCCAAAGCATAAGAGACTGTTAAAAACTGAGAACAAACTGAGGGTTGATGGGGGGTGGGAGGGAAGAGAGGGTGGGTGATGTGTATTGAAGAGGGCACCTTTTGGGATGAGCAATGGGTGTTGTATGGAAACCAATTTGACAATAAATTTCATATATTGAAAAAAAAAAGAATCATTCACCATGATGAAGTGGTATTTATTCCTTCACTGTAAGCGTGGTTCAATATTTGCAATTCAATCAACGTGATATACTACATTAAAAAAAGGATAGAAATCATATAATCCTTTCAGTAGATGCAAAAAAAAGCATTTAACAAACTACAACATCCATTCCTGATAAAAACTCTCAAAAAAGTAGGTTTAGATGGAACATACCTAACCATAATAAAGGCCATATATATTTAAAAAATCATAGCTAATATCACCCTCAATAAAGAAAATTTGAGAGCTCTTCCACTACCATCAGGTACAGGACAGGGATGTCCACTTTCACCACTATTATTTAACATAGTACTGCAAGTCTTCACCACAGCATTAAGACAAAAAAGAAATAAAAGGAATCCAAAACAGTAAGGAAGAAGTCAAACTTTCACTATTTGCAGATGACATAATGCTCCATGTATAAAACCCAAAAAATTCCACCAAAACAATTTCTAGATCTGATACAAAAATACAGTAAAGTTGGAGGATACAAAATCAATATACAGAAATCTATTGTATTTCTATATACCAATAATGAAGCAGCAGAAATAGAAATGAAGGAATAGATCCCATTTATAATTGCACCAAAAACCATAAGATAACTAGGAATAAACCTAACCAAAGAGGTAAAATATTTGTGCTTTGAAAACCATAAAAACACTCATGAAATAAATTGTAGATGACACGAAGAAATGTAATAACATTCCATGCTCATGGATTGGAAGAACAAATATTGTAAAATGTCGATACATTTACACTGATTTAATGCAATCCTTATCAAAATAGTGAAATCATTTTGCACGGAGCTAGAACAAACAATCTTAAAATTTGTATGTGAACACAAAAACCCTGAATAGCCAAAACAATCTTGAAAATGCAAACTAAAGCTGGATGCCAAACTTGGCTGTCCAAGTTCTGGACTTCAAGTTATTTTACAAAGTTGTAAACACACACAACTATATAGTAAATTAATCTTTGACAAATTAGGAAAGAATATCCAATGGAAAAAAAGACAGTCTCTTCATCACCTAGTGTTGGGAAAACTGGATAGCAACATACAAAAAATGAAACCGGACCACTTTCTTACACCATCACCAAAAATAAATCCAAAATGCATGAAAGACTGAAATGTGAGACAGGAAACCATTAAATTCCTAGAGGAGAACACAGGCAATAATCTATTTGACCTTGGCCATGCAACTTTCTAATAGTTATGTTTTTGAGGAAAGGGAAACAAAAGCAAAAATAAACTATTGGAACTTAATCAAAATAAAAATCCTCTTCACAATGAAGGAAATAATCAACAAAACTAAAAGGTACCCTACAGAATTGGAGAAGATATTTGCAAATGACATAACTGATAAAGGGTTAGTATCCCAAATATAATAAGAACTTACCAAACTCAACACACAAAATAAAAGTAATCCAAGTAAAAAAAAGGCAGAAGACGTGAATGGACATTCTTTCAAAGAAATCATACAGATGGCCAACAGACACATGAAAATATGCTCAACATCACTCACCATCAGGGAAATGCAAATCAAAACTACTATGAGATATCACCTCACATCAGTCTAAAATTAAGAACACAGAAAACAACAGGTTTTGGTGGGGATGTGGGGAAAAGAATCCTTTTACATTTTTGATGGGAATACAAATTGGTACATCCAGTCTGGAAAACAGTATAAAGATTCATCAAAAAGTTAAAAATAGAACTTCCCTGGGGCACCTGGGTAACTCATTCAGTTGAGTGTCTGACTCTTGATTTTGGCTCAGGAGTGGAATCCAGCCCCGTGTCAGGCTCTGTGTTGACAGCACAGATCCTGCTTGGGATTCTCTCGCCCTGTCTCTCTGCACCTCCCTCTCTCTATGTCAAAATAAATAAACTTTAAAAAGAAAAATTTAAAAATATATATATATAAAATGAACTACATGATGATCCAGCAATTACACTACTAGATATTTACCAAAAGGATACAAAAATACTAATTTGAAGGGATACTTGCACTCTGATGTTCTTAACAGCATTATTGGCAATAGCCAAGTTTTGAAAAGAGCCCAAATGTCCACTGACTGATGAATGGTTAAAGAATTCCATCTTAATGGAATTAAGATGGTAAAGAAATATGGGGACCAGGAGTTTGTCTCATCCCTGAAATGCAGCTAGATCAGCATCAAACCATTTGGAACACCTAGGAAATTGATCTGAGGATTAACAAAAACAATCTGCATAATTTAAGCCAGAGAATTTAGCAGGTACATGGTGCAGAGAGGTTAACTGGGGGAGAGAAAAGCTGCAGAGCTGCAGAGGGTAGGGGGCCATTTTTGCAGAGAGAGGACAGAGAGAGAAAGAGAAAGGGGGAGAGTGCAGTGCATTGGGATCACAGAAGAAAAGCACTCTTGCTGAAAGTAGCTGGAGAGAAAGAGAGAGAGAGAAAGTGTGAAAACTCTCACAAGGGACTGGATAATAAATCTAGTCCCCAAAACCATTGACAAGGAGAAAGGAGAGGGTTTCAATACCAGCAGGATTCTATAAACATTGCAGCACAGAGTATGAAGTTTTGGAAGTCAGTGCCTGCAGTGCACCAGCAAGGAAGTAGAGCGAATCCACAGAAGAAGGCAGAGTGGTCTGAGGGGTCTGTGTGCCACACGGGGAGCAGCAGTTCCCCCGCTTGGAGTGCATTTGGTAGAGGGCATATGGCCTCCACATGGGCAAAAGTCTGGCAGACCCCAGAGAGATGCCACCTTTACTGATATTGGAACAAAGATACTGGAGTGCAGCAAAACCTGGTGCTTGCTGTGTGTTGTAATTTATCATGAACTCTGAGCCTATGTGCTGCACCACCGCATGAACATTTTCTGGGAGAAACCAGCACCCTGCCATTGCTTGGCAAGACCTTCATCCAGATAATCAGCACAGGTGCAAGCCTTGGGAGTCTCTGAAGCAGGAGTATTAAAACATAGCTCCAAATGAGATAAAACTATGGAGGGAGGCTCCACCTGTCCGGCAGAGTGCTTAGATGGACAAAGTAATGGCGGGGAGTGGACACAAGCCTGAAATAAAAAAAAGGGAGCTTGATTGCGCATTTATGAGGACACAAAATTCTCATGCAATAGACTAAAGAGCTGGGTGAAACCATTTTCACCTCTAGCATGCATGCTTGCACACATGCTAATAAACCTCACTGAGCTAAGCAGCGCTCCCAAGTAGAGAATGGAGCCATTACACCAAGCCCCCCCCACCTCCACCTGCACCCTCCAGGCACATCCCTCAGGAGACCAGTAAAATCTCTTCCACCTGCTTAGTCTACCCAATACAGTGTGCTACAAAGTATCATTTCTAGGGGGAAACTGGATCTAACTTCAGATTTCATTCTGTTTGTTCATTTGTTTGTTCATTTTCTTTGCTTCTGTTTTTGCTTATGTTGTTTCTTTTTCTTTCTTTTCTTACTCTTTCCTGGATACAGAAAGAACAACTTTTTATCCTACTTATTTTATTTTATTATTTAATAATACTTCTTAATCTTTAATTTTATTTAACTTTATTCTCTTTTCTCTTTTTTTAATTTTCTATCAAGCTTCTCTCAACAAGCAAACTGAAACACAGGATCTAGCTTAATTTATTTGATTTGCTTGGTTTGATTTTTATATATTTTTTAAAATTTTATTTTTTATTGATTTTTACTTCCTCCAAAATGAAAAGACAGAGGAATTCACCCCAAAAGAAAGAACAGTAAGAAATAATGACAGGGATTTAATCAACATAGATATATGTAAGATGTCTGAAATATAACTTAAAACCATGATTATAAGAATACTAGCTGAGGTTGAAAAAAACATAAAAGACACCAGAGAATTCCTTTCTGCAGAGATAAAATAACCAATCTAGTCAGGCCAAAAATAAAAATGCTATAACTGAGATGCAATCTGGAATGGTGCCATGACAGTGAGGATGGATAAAGCAGAGCAACAAAACAGTGATATAGAAGATAAAATACTGAAAATACTGAAACTGTAAAAAAGAGGGAAACAATGGCAAAAGATCATGAAACAAGACTTAAGAACTCAGCGAAGTATTAAAGAGGAATAACATTTATATCATAGGAGACCCAGAAGATGAAGAGAGAACAAAAGGAGCAGAAGGTTTATGTGAGCAAATTATAGTTGAAAACTTCCCTAATCTGGGGAAGGACACACTCATCATAATACAAGAAGTTGAAAGAACTCCCCTTAAATTAAACCAAAACTGACTATCATCAAGGCATGTCATGGTCAAATTCACAAAATACACAGACGAGGAAAGAATCATGAAAGCAGCAAGGGGAAAAATGTCCTTAACCTACAAGGGAAGACAGATAAGATTCACAGCAGATCTGTCCAGAGAAACTTGGCAGGCTATAAAGGAATGCCAGGGTATATTCAACATGCTGAATAAAAAATATATGCAGCCAAGAATTCTTTAACCACCAAAGCTATCATTCAGAATAGGAAGAGAGATAAAGAATTTCCCAGAAAAACAAAAACTAAAGGATTTTGTGACCACTAAACCAGTCCTGCAAGACATTTTAAGGGGGACTCCTTAAGTAGAAACAAAACAAAACAAAAAAGATCATAAAGAACCACAGAACATAACATCACCAGAAACATCAACTCTACAGGCAACAAAGGGGTACTAAATTCATATCTTTCAATAATCACTCTGAATGTAAGTGGACTAATTGTTCCAATCAAAAGACATAGGGTATCAGAATGCATAAAAAAACAAGATCCATCTACATTCTGCCTTCAAGAGTCATTTTAGACATAAAGACTCCTGCAGAGTGAAAGTGAGGCAATGGAGAAACATCTATCATGCTAATGGACATCAAAGAAAGCTGGAGTAGCCATACTTATATCAGACAAATTACATTTCAAAATAAGACTGTAACAAGACATGAAGAAAAGCATTATAACATAATTAGGGGATCTATGTACCAAGAAGTTCAAACAATTATATAATTTATGCCCCCTTCTTGAAAGCACTCAAATATGTAAAACAATTAATCACAAACACAAAGAAACTCATCTATGATAATACAATAATAATAGGGTATTTTATCACCCCACTTACAACAATAGACAGATCATCTAAGCAGAAAATCACAAGAAATCAATGGCTTTGAATGACACACTGGACTAGATGGACCTTACAAACATATTCAAAAAGTTTTATCAAAGCAGTAGGTTACATATAGAAGAATACATATTTGGCTACATACAGCAGCAGAATACACATAATTCTTGAATGCACATGGAACATTCTCCATAATAGATCATATACAGGGTCACAAATCACACCTCAACAAGTAGAAAAAGATTAAGGTCATACCATGCACATTTCCAGACCACAATGCTATGAAACTTGAAATCAATGACAAGAAAAAAATTTGGAAAGACCACAAATACTTGAAGGTAAAGAACAATCTACTAAATAATTAATGAGTTAACCAAGAAATTAAAGAAGAAATTTGAAAACTACATGGAAGCTAATGAAAATAAAAACGCGACAGTCCAAAACCTTTGGGATGCAGCAAAGAGGTCATAAGAGGGAAGTATATAGCAATCCAGGTCTTCCTAGAGAAGGAAGAAATATCTCAAATATACAACCTAACATTACACCTAAAGCAGCTGGAAAGAGAACACAAAATACAGCCAAAAACAAGCAGAAGAAGAGAAATAATAAAGATTAGAGCAGAAATCAAGGAGATATATATATATATATATATATATATATATATATATATATATATACAATAGAACAGATCAACAAAACTTGGAGCTGGTTCTTGGAAAGAATTAACAAAATTGATAACTCCTTGAAAGATTTATCAAAAAGAAAAAGAAAATAAATAAAAATAAGTGAAATAAATGAAAAAATAAAATCACAAATGAAAAAAGAAAGATTACAACCAAAGCCACAGAAATACAAACAATAATAACAATATTATGAGCAACAAATTGGGCAACCAGGAAGAAATGGATAAATTCCTAGAAACATATAAATTACCAAAATTGAAACAGGAAGAAATTGAAAACTTTCACAGACCCATAACCAGTAAAGAATTTTTTAAAAATTTATTTTTAATGTTTATTTCTGAGACAGAGAGAGACAGAGCGTGAGTGCAGAAGGGGCAGAGAGAGAGGGAGACACAGAATCTGAAGCAGGCTCCAGGCTCTAGGCTGTCAGCACAGAGCCCGACGTGGGGCTCAAAATCACAGACCACGAGATCATGACCTGAGCCAAAATCAGACGCTCAACTGACTGAGCCACCCAGGCGCTCCTAACCAATAAAGAATTTGAACCATAATCAAAACGTTCCAAACACGAGTCCAGGGCTAGATGACTTCCCAGGGGAATTCTAGCAAATGTTTAAGAAGAGTTAATACTTTTTTTTGAAGCTGTTCCAAAAATTATAAATGGAAGAAAAACTTCCAAACTCATTCTGGGAAGCCAGCATTATCTTGATTACAAAACCAAACAAAAACCCCACTGAAAAGGAGAAATACAGACCAATTTCCCTGATGAACATAGATGCAAAAATTCTCGACAAAATACTAGCAAATCAAATCCAACAATACATTAAAGAATTATTCACCATAATCAAGTGGTATTTATTCCTGGGCTGCAAGGGTGGTTCAATATCTGCAAATCAATCAATGTGATACATCACATTAATAAAACAAAGGATAAGAACCACAAAATCCTCTCAATAGATGCAGAAAAATCATTTGACAAAATACAGCATCCTTTCTTGATAAAAACCCTCAAGTAATTATGAGAATGAACATACCTACATATCATGAAGGCCATACATGAAAGACACACAGCTAATATCATCCTCAATGGGGAAAAACTGAGAGCTTTTCCCCTAAGGTCATGAACATGACAAGGATGTCCACTCTCACCACTGTTGTTCAACATAGTACTGGAAGCCGTAGCCTCAGGAATGAGACACAAAAAGAAATGAAAGTCATACAAATGACAAGAAAGAAGTAAAACTTTCACTCTTTGCAGACGATATGATACTCTATGTGGAAAACCCAAAAGACATAAAAAAACTGCTAGAACTAATACATGAATTCAGCAAAGTCACAGAATATAAAATTATGATACATAAATCAGTTGCATTTCTATACAGCAATAATAAAGCAGCAGAAAGAGAAATAAAGGAATCGATCCCATTTACACATGCACCAAAAACCATAAGGTACTATGCTAAACCTAACCAACCAAGTAAAATATATATTATATATAATATATACTATAGAAATATTATGAAAGAAATTGAAGATGACACAAAGAATAGGAAAAAAAACATGGTCATGGATTGAAAAAAAAATAATGTTTATATGTCTATACTACCCAAAGCAATCTACACATCAAAATAACAATCAAAATGCAATCCCTATCAAAATAACACCAGCATTATTCACAGAGCTAGAACAAATAATCCCAAAATTTTCATGGAACCAGAAAAATCCCTGAATAATCAAAGTAATGTTGAAAAGGAAAACCAAAGCTGGAGGCATCATAATTCAGGACTTCAAGCTGTATTAGAAAGCTGTAATCATCAAGACAGTACCATCAAGTTGGTATGACCACAAAAAAAGACACATAGATCAATGGTACAGAATAGAGAACCCAGAAATGAACCCACAAATATATGGCTATCTAATCCTTGAAAAAGCAGGAAATAATATCCAATGGAAAAAAGACAGTCTCTTCAAAAAATGGTGTTGGAAAAACTGGACAGTGACATGCAGAAAAATAAACCTGGACCACTTTCTTACACCATACACAAAAATAAATTCAAAATGGATTAAAGACCTAAATATAATACAGAAAAACATCAAAATCCTACAGGAGAAAACAGGCAACCACGTCTGTGACCTCAGCCACATCAACTTCTTACTGGAAATACCTCCTGAAGCAAGAAAAACAAAAGCAAAAATGAACTATTGGGACCTCATCAAGATAAAAAGATAAAAAGCTCCTGCACAGCCAAGGAAACAATTAACAAAGGGTTAGTATCCAAAATCTATACAGACCCTATCAAACTCAACATTGGAAAAACAAAATCCAGTGAAGAAATGGGCAAAAGACAGGAATAGACACTTTTATAAAGAATACATCCAGATGGCTATCAGATGCATGAAAAGATGCTCAACATAACTCTTCATCAAGGAAACACAAATCAAAACCACAATGAGATACCATCTTGCACCTTTCAGAATGGTTAAAAATAACTCAGGAAACAACAGATTTGGTGAGGATGTGTAGAAAGGGGAACATTTTTGCACTGTTGGTGGGAATACAAACTGCTGCAGCCACTCTAGAAAACAGTATGGAGGTTCCTCAAAAAATTAAAGGTAGAGGGGCGCCTGGATGGTTCAGTCGGTTGAGCGTCCGACCTCAGCTCAGGTCAGGATCTCACAGTTTGTGAGTTCCAGCCCCGCATCAGGCTTTGTGCTGACAGTTGAGCCTGGAGCCTGTTTCAGATTCTGTGTCCCCCTCTCTCTGCCCCTCCCCCGCTCACACTCTGTCTCTCTCACAAATGAAATAACCTTAAAAAAACTTTTAAAAAATGAAAGGTAGAGCTACCCTATGACCCAGCAATTGTGCTACTCAGTATTTATTCAAAGGATATAACAATGGTGATCTGAACGGGAACATGCAATGCAACATTTATAGCACACTATGAACAATAGCCAAATTATGGAAAGAGCCCAAAAGTCCATCAACGGATGAATGAAAAAATAAGTAGTTATACACACACACACACACACACACACACACACACACACACAATGGAATATTGCTTGGTGATGAAAAAAATGAAATCTTTCCATTTACAACAACGTGGATGAAACTACAATGTATTATGCTAAGCAAAATATCTCAGTCAGAGGAAGACAAAAATCATATGATTTCAATCTTTTGTGAACCTTATGAAACAAGATAGATGAACATAGTGGAAGGGAAAGAAAAATAAGATAAAAACAGAGATGGAGGCAAACCATAAGAGACGCTTAAATGCAGAGAACAACCTGTGGATTGCTGGAGGGGTGTTGGTTGGGAGGATGAGCTACATGAGTGATGGGAATTAAGGAGGGCACTTGTTAGGATAAGCACTGGGTGTTATATTGAAGTGATGAATCACTAAATTCTACTCCTGAAACCATAGTTACACTATATGTTAACAAACTTGGATTTACACTAAACAACAACAACAAAGCAAACTCTGTATTTGAAGCCTGAAATTAATGTATTATAATTGAATAAAGACAGAATATCAATAATCTCACTTTCAATATCTAGAATTAAAAAAGGGCAAACAACAAAATACAGAAGAAAAGCAATTATAAGTATAAAAATTGTTGAAAGGGAAAAATAGTACAATAGCAAATCAGGTTGAAACTTTTCCCAATATTACTAAGGTTAATAAACCAATAGCCAAAGTGATTAAGAAAAAGAGAAGCAGTACAAATGACCACTATCAGAAATTAAATAAGAACTATTTTCTTCAAAGATGTAAGACCTTAAGATATTTTAGAGGAATTTTTGAAATACTTAGGACTACAAATTCGAAAGCAGAAGTAAAAATTCACTCATGTTATGAAAATAACATGCCAAAAGTGACATTAAAAAACATAAAATAGGAAGACCCATGTACCTACTAAAGAAAATGAATCAATTTTAAGTGATGGTACCAACTACCCAAGAAAAACTTTCCACAAGCAAAATTATAGGTACAGAATTAGTAAACATTCTGAACAATTAAAAATAAAAAAAATCTAAATTTTCCTAGTATGCCCGCTATGGAGAAATATAAGGAATATTGTTAAATTTTTCTTTTTTGTGAGAACACCATCATATTGCTACTATAATCCTAGGAGGACATTAGAAAACAAGCCAAATATAGACCATGTCTTTCATAAAAGATACAAATATTCTAAAGAAAATATTATTATATGAATTAAGCCATATAAGAAAACAGAACAGGTCAATATCAAGGAGAATATACTAGAAATTGTGAGGGTGGTCAAAATTCAATAGTAAATAATGTAAAACATTCAATTCACAAAAAAGTAAAAGGAGGAAATCATACAATCCATTAGGATAAATGTAAACAGGTGTTTAATAAAATGCAACACCTATGTAGAAAACATCTCTAAGCAAATTCATGAAATAAGGAAACCTCCTCATGTGCTGCTTTATCTAAAATGAACATAAAAACAATATAATTATTACAGAATATTAAAAGCTATTTCCTCAGAAGATGAAACACACAAGGATGTCAGCTTTTATTCTTTTCAATGGAAAATAAAAATTAAACAAGTAACATCAGACTAGGAATCAAGTATGTACAAGACAAATGGGTTAATAAATAATTTATAGAATATATTTAAAAATACAATATAAAAAAGCACAAATGTCCCAAAACATGAGCAGAGAATGTGAAAACAAAGAAAGGTGCAGAGGCCAAGAAACAACCACTAAACAGTGAAACACCTGGGGAACGTTATTGGGAGTTCCCGGTGACAATTTCTTCATAGGAACTTCAAAGGTTAGGATCCTGTAAGGGAGGGCCACCAGTGAGGAACAGTGCTTCCAGCTATTAGAAGGGTTGTGGTTTAAAAACGGCAGGTGCCTATGGACTTGCTACCCACAAACTCTGTATTCACTCCTCCATCAGGCATTTCCCCACATAACCATACCACAGCCAAGGAAGATTCTAATTGGCCATGTCTTCTTAGACATCATGTATTTTCAGTGCATAATCCTGGGATGTCTGTGTTACCTCTGGTTTTTGGTCTCCTTGACCATCCGCGGCTTATGTCACTCCAAGAGTCTCTCTTACTTGTCACCATTTATCCTTGCCTTCCTGGACCAAAACCTAAGCATTCCTTGCTTGGGTGTAATGAGGAGAGCATCCTGACCATCACTGGCAAATCTTATGGGGGTAGTATTTTAACATTAAATATAAAAGTAAAGGTGAAATAAAGATATTCCAGATAATAAAAACTGAGATTTGTTTTTAAAGACCCACCTTATGGAGGTGGGCCAACATGGCGGAGAAGTAGGGGGATCTGAACTTCCTGTGTCTCTCAAACAAAGAAGGGCTGAAGCCAAAGGACTTTGAACCCCTAGAGTCTGGGAGGAAAAGAGACTGAGTCTAAAAGGGAGACACCGGGACAAACTTGACAGGCTATAGGTGGGTGATTGCAAACTGGTGGAGATAAAACGGGCCACCTAAGCATGGAGGGGAGGGATCCCCTTCTGTGGAGAGACAAAGGGAAAAGAAAGAGTGGCTGGGAAAGTGTAGGACTGTATCTGACCAAGAGAAAACCTCGGACTGGGACTGAGATGGATCCCATCTCTAACTTCGGGGCTTTCTTCATACTGGGGCCGGTTGCCCTATTCCCACACTTGGGGAGAAGGGGAGCTGGGCCTGGGTTCAGTGGTAGGTCAGGGGCACAGTCTGCAGTAGGAGAAAGTGAATCCCTCCCTGGAGTGCTGCAGGACAGGACAAAGCCTGCCTGCGTCTTCCACCCTTGGGCTCAGTGGCTAGGTCAAGGACACAGTCCACAGTAGGAGAAGGCGGTCCTCCCTGAAGTGCTGTGGTACAGACAAATCCAGCCAGGACTGCTTACTGGGCTTCACAGAGAGGTGCTTCCCCAGTGCCAGAGCACACGGAGCGGGAGTTTGAATCCTAGCCAATTGCCAGCTCAGAGGAGTCAGCGGAATGAGAAGGACCACCCCATCTGCCCCTGCGGCACAGTGAGGATGACTCGGAGTCTACCTGTTCCATGGAAAAGAGACTGGGGGATTGTCACTCCCCCCACACACACCACCAACGTGGGGACTCAGGGATCAGTCCGTGGGGCCAACAATGGAGACAGGACCAGCCTACACCAAACCACGCCACTTCATGCCAGGTAACTGCATATCTATTGGAGCAGGGTTGACACTGTGGCACCAGATGTTTCCATTCTCCAGACCAGCGTTGCTGCATATCATGCATTAATTCTAGGACAATTATTGTTATTTAGATATAATCTTCCCTCATTTTCTCCTTCTTATGTCTTCCGTCCTCCAGGCTGGTTACTCTGGTTGTTGGTTCGTTTAAGCAGACATATTTAATACATTCTCTTGATACATGTTCTACATCTCCTTCTGTACTTTCCTTTCTCTCTCTCTGGAACAATCAAGCCATATAGTTTCTTTGTCTGGGTAACTTTACCTTCCTTTCTTTTTACCCACCTCCTTCTTTATTTTCCTTTCTCTCTTTCTGGATTAAGCACTTTAGTCTCTCTGCCTGGTCAATGTTTATTTTCTTTGTCCCCACACCTGTCATTTCTCTCTTTGTATGTGTTCTTCCATCAGCACCACCTCCACCCTGTTCTTTACTTGTAGCTGGTATTTCTGATTTTTGCTTTTGGATTGTTTTGTGTGTGTGTGTGTGTGTGTGTGTGTGTGTGTGTGTGTTTTGTCTGTTTCTTTTATTTGTCTGTGTGTTTCGTGTTTTTGTTTCCTGGTTTTTTTTTTGTTTGTTTTCCTTTCCAGAGGTACTTCAAGGAACAAATCAAAGCACACCTCATGGAGTGTTCAAAACATCACTACAAGTAGAGAAATACAATAACCAAAGTCACAACAACAGAGAACAAGTAACACTCTCCAAAAAACACCTCCCAAAGGGCCAGGCCCTGGACAGTGAATGACCCCCCCCCTTTAATACAGCAGTGCTTACAGGTGCAGACCACATAACAAGGTGTTTAAACTCATAAGGGACAGAAAAATAGCTAAAAAGATGAAACAGAAGAATTCTCCTCAAAAGAAATGCCAGGAAGAAGTAACAGCTAAATGAATGATCAAAACAGATATAAGAAATATAACTAAACAAGAATTTAGAATAATAGTCATAAGACTAATCTCTGGCCTTGAAAAAGGCATAGAAGACAGCTGAGATTCTATTGCTGCAGAGATCAAGGGACTAAAAAATAGTCATGAGGAATTAAAAAATGTTATAAATGAGGTGCAACATAAAATGGGGGTGGCCACAGCATGGATTGAAGAGGCAGAGGAGAGAATAAATGAATTAGAAGATAAAATTATGGAAACAGAGGAAGCTGAGAAAAAGAGAGATTAAAAAAAATCCAGGATCAAAAGAGGAGAGTTAGAGAACTAAGTGATGTAATAAAATGGAACATATTCTGGGGGCGCCTGGGTGGCGCAGTCGGTTAAGCGTCCGACTTCAGCCAGGTCATGATCTTGCAGTCTGTGAGTTCGAGCCCCGCGTCGGGCTCTGGGCTGATGGCTCAGAGCCTGGAGCCTGTTTCCGATTCTGTGTCTCCCTCTCTCTCTACCCCTCCCCCGTTCATGCTCTGTCTCTCTCTGTCCCAAAAATAAAATAAACATTGAAAAAAAAATTAAAAAAAAAGGAACATATTCTGTATCACAGGAATTTCAGAAGAAGAAGAGAGAGAAAGGGGCTAAAGGCGTACTTGAACAAATCATAGCTGAGAACTTCCACAATCTGGGGAAGGAAACAGACATTGAAATCCAAGAGGCACAGAGAACTCCCTACAGATGTAATTTAAATTGATCTTCTGCATGACATAAGATAGTGAAACTGGCAAAATACAAGGATAAAGGAAGAATTCTGAAAGCAGCTAGGGCAAAATGGTCCTTACAAGGTAGACACATAAGAGTAGTAGCAGACCTATCTACTGAAACTTGGCAGGCCAGAAAGAAATGGCAGGAAATCTTCAATGTGATGAACAGGAAAAATATGCAGCCAAGAATTCTTTATCCAGCAAGACTGTCATTCAAAATAGAAGGAGAGATAAAGGTATTCTCTCTTTTTTTTAAATTTTTTTTATATGAAATTTATTGACAAATTGGTTTCCATACAACACCCAGTGCTCATCCCAAAAGGTGCCCTCCTCAATACCCATCACCCACCCTCTCCTCCCTCCCACCCCCCATCAACCCTCAGTTTGTTCTCAGTTTTTAACAGTCTCTTATGCTTTGGCTCTCTCCCACTCTAACCTTTTTTTTTTTTTTCCTTCCCCTCCCCCATGGGTTCCTGTTAAGTTTCTCAGGGTCCACATAAGAGTGAAACCATATGGTATCTGTCTTTCTCTGTATGGCTTATTTCACTTAGCATCACACTCTCCAGTTCCATCCACTTTGCTACAAAAGGCCATATTTCATTTTTTCTCATTGCCACGTAATATTCCATTGTGTATATAAACCACAATTTCTTTATCCATTCATCAGTTGATGGACATTTAGGCTCTTTCAATAATTTGGCTATTGTTGAGAGTGCTGCTATGAACATTGGGGTACAAGTGGCCCTATGCATCAGTACTCCTGTATCCCTTGGATAAATTCCTAGCAGTGCTATTGCTGGGTCATAGGGTAGGTCTATTTTTAATTTTCTGAGGAACCTCCACACTGCTTTCCAGAGCGGCTGCACCAATTTGCATTCCCACCAACAGTGCAAGAGGGTTCCCGTTTCTCCACATCCTCTCCAGCATCTATAGTCTGGTGATTTGTTCATTTTGGCCACTCTGACTGGCGTGAGGTGATACCTGAGTGTGGTTTTGATTTGTATTTCCCTGATAAGGAGCGACGCTGAACATCTTTTCATGTGCCTGTTGGCCATCCGGATGTCTTCTTTAGAGAAGTGTCTATTCATGTTTTCTGCCCATTTCTTCACTGGGTTATTTGTTTTTCGGGTGTGGAGTTTGGTGAGCTCTTTATAGATTTTGGATACTAGCCCTTTGTCCGATCTGTCATTTGCGAATATCTTTTCCCATTCCGTTGGTTGCCTTTTAGTTTTGTTGGGTGTTTCCTTTGCTGTGCAGAAGCTTTTTATCTTCATAAGGTCCCAGTAATTCACTTTTGCTTTTAATTCCCTTGCCTTTGGGGATGTGTCGAGTAAGAGATTGCTACGGCTGAGGTCAGAGAGGTCTTTTCCTGCTTTCTCTTCTAAGGTTTTGATGGTTTCCTGTCTCACATTTAGGTCCTTTATCCATTTTGAGTTTATTTTTGTGAATGGTGTGAGAAAGTGATCTAGTTTCAACCTTCTGCATGTTGCTGTCCAGTTCTCCCAGCACCATTTGTTAAAGAGGCTGTCTTTTTTCCATTGGATGTTCTTTCTTGCTTTGTCAAAGATTAGTTGGCCATACGTTTGTGGGTCTAGTTCTGGGGTTTCTATTCTCTTCCATTGGTCTATGTGTCTGTTTTTGTGCCAATACCATGTTGTCTTGATGATGACAGCTTTGTAGTGGAGGCTAAAGTCTGGGATTGTGATGCCTGCTGCTTTGGTCTTCTTCAAAATTCCTTTGGCTATTCGGGGCCTTTTGTGGTTCCATATGAATTTTAGGATTGCTTGTTCTAGTTTCGAGAAGAATGCTGGTGCAATTTTGATTGGGATTGCATTGAATGTGTAGATAGCTTTGGGTAGTATTGACATTTTGACAATATTTATTTTTCCAATCCATGAGCAGGGAATGTCTTTCCATTTCTTTAAATCTTCTTCAATTTCCTTCATAAGCTTTCTATAGTTTTCAGCATACAGATCCTTTACATCTTTGGTTAGATTTATTCCTAGGTATTTTCTGCTTCTTGGTGCAATTGTGAATGGGATCGGTTTCTTTAGTTGACTTTCTGTTGCTTCATTGTTAGTGTATAAGAATGCAACTGATTTCTGTACATTGATTTTGTATCCTGCAACTTTGCTGAATTCCTGTATCAGTTCTAGTAGACTTTTGGTGGAGTGTATCGGATTTTCCATGTATAATATCATGTCATCTGCAAAAAGCGAAAGCTTGACTTCATCTTTGCCAATTTTGATGCCTTTGATTTCCTTTTGTTGTCTGATTGCTGATGCTAGAACTTCCAGCACTATGTTAAACAGCAGCGGTGAGAGTGGGCAACCTTGTCGTGTTCCTGATCTCAGGGAAAAAGCTCTCAGTTTTTCCCCGTTGAGGATGATGTTAGCTGTGGGCTTTTCATAAATGGCTTTTATGATCTTTAAGTATGTTCCTTCTATCCCGACTTTCTCAAGGGTTTTTATTAAGAAAGGGTGCTGGATTTTGTCAAAGGCCTTTTCTGCATCGATTGACAGGATCATATGGTTCTTCTCTTTTTTTTTTTTTTGTTAATGTGATGTATTACCTTGATTGATTTGCGAATGTTGAACCAGCCCTGCATCCCAGGAATGAATCCCACTTGATCATGGTGAATAATTCTTTTTATATGTCGTTGAATTCGATTTGCTAGTATCTTATTGAGAATTTTTGCATCCATATTCATCAGGGATATTGGCCTGTAGTTCTCTTTTTTGACTGGGTCTCTGTCTGGTTTAGGAATCAAAGTAATACTGGCTTCATAGAATGAGTCTGGAAGTTTTCCTTCCCTTTCTATTTCTTGGAATAGCTTGAGAAGGATAGGTATTATCTCTACTTTGAACGTCTGGTAGAACTCCCCTGGGAAGCCATCTGGTCCTGGACTCTTATTTGTTGGGAGATTTTTGATAACCGATTCAATTTCTTCGCTGGTTATGGGTCTGTTCAAGCTTTCTATTTCCTCCTGATTGAGTTTTGGAAGAGTGTGGGTGTTTAGGAATTTGTCCATTTCTTCCAGGTTGTCCAATTTGTTGGCATATAATTTTTCATAGTATTCCCTGATGATTGTTTGTATCTCTGAGGGATTGGTTGTAATACTTCCATTTTCATTCATGATTTTATCTATTTGGGTCATCTCCCTTTTCTTTTTGAGAAGCCTGGCTAGAGGTTTGTCAATTTTGTTTATTTTTTTCAAAAAACCAACTCTTGGTTTCGTTGATCTGCTCTACAGTTTTTTTAGATTCTATATTGTTTATTTCTGCTCTGATCTTTATTATTTCTCTTCTTCTGCTGGGTTTAGGCTGCCTTTGCTGTTCTGCTTCTAGTTCCTTTAGGTGTGCTGTTAGATTTTGTATTTGGGATTTTTCTTGTTTCTTGAGATAGGCCTGGATTGCAATGTATTTTCCTCTCAGGACTGCCTTCGCTGCATCCCAAAGCGTTTGGATTGTTGTATTTTCATTTTCGTTTGTTTCCATATATTTTTTAATTTCTTCTCTAATTGCCTGGTTGACCCACTCATTCGTTAGTAGGGTGTTCTCTAACCTCCATGCCTTTGGAGGTTTTCCAGACTTTTTTCTGTGGTTGATTTCAAGCTTCATAGCATTGTGGTCTGAAAGTATGCATGGTATAATTTCAATTCTTGTAAACTTATGAAGGGCTGTTTTGTGACCCAGTATATGATCTATCTTGGAGAATGTTCCATGTGTACTCGAGAAGAAAGTATATTCTGTTGCTTTGGGATGCAGAGTTCTAAATATATCTGTCAAGTCCATCTGATCCAATGTCTCATTCAGGGCCCTTGTTTCTTTATTGACCGTGTGTCTAGATGATCTGTCCATTTTTGTAAGTGGGGTGTTAAAGTCCCCTGCAATTACCACATTCTTATCAATAAGGTTGTTTATGTTTATGAGTAATTGTTTTATATATTTGGGGGCTCCGGTATTCGGTGCATAGACATTTAGAATTGTTAGCTCTTCCTGATGGATAGACCCTGTAACTATTATATAATGTCCTTCTTCATCTCTTGTTACAGCCTTTAATTTAAAGTCTAGTTTGTCTGATATAAGTATGGCTACTCTAGCTTTCTTTTGGCTTCCAGTCGCATGATAAATAGTTCTCCATACCCTCACTCTCAATCTAAAGGTGTCCTCAGGTCTAAAATGAGTCTCTTGTAGACAGCAAATAGATGGGTCTTGTTTTTTTATCCATTCTGATACCCTATGTCTTCTGGTTGGCGCATTTAATCCATTTACATTCAATGTTATTATAGAAAGATATGGGTTTAGAGTCATTGTGATGTCTGAATGTTTTATGCTTGTAGTGATGTCTCTGGGACTTTGTCTCACAGGGTCCCCCTTAGGATCTCTTGTAGGGCTGGTTTAGTGGTGACAAATTCCTTCAGTTTTTGTTTGTTTGGGAAGACCTTTATCTCTCCTTCTATTCTAAATGACAGACTTGCTGGATAAAGGATTCTCGGCTGCATATTTTTTCTGTCTAGCACCCTGAAAATCTCGTGCCAATTCTTTCTGGCCTGCCAAGTTTCAAAAGAGAGATCAGTCACGAGTCTTATAGGTCTCCCTTTATATGTGAGGGCACGTTTACCCCTTGCTGCTTTCAGAATTTTCTCTTTATCCTTGTATTTTGCCAGTTTCACTATGATATGTCGTGCAGAAGATCGATTCAAGTTATGTCTGAAGGGAGTTCTCTGTGCCTCTTGGATTTCAATGCCTTTGTCCTTCCCCAGTTCAGGGAAGTTCTCAGCTATTATTTCTTCAAGTACCCCTTCAGCACCTTTCCCTCTCTCTTCCTCCTCTGGGATACCAATTATGCGTATATTATTTCTTTTTAGTGTATCACTTAGTTCTCTAATTTTCCCCTCATACACTTGGATTTTTTTATCTCTCTTTTTCTCAGCTTCCTCTTTTTCCATAACTTTATCTTCTAGTTCACCTATTCTCTCCTCTGCCTCTTCAAGCCGAGCTGTGGTGGTTTCCATTTTGTTATGCATTTCGTTTAAAGCATTTTTCAGCTCCTCGTGACTGTTCCTTAGTCCCTTGATCTCTGTAGCAAGAGATTCTCTGCTGTCCTGTATACTGTTTTCAAGCCCAGCGATTAATTTTATGACTATTATTCTAAATTCACTTTCTGTTATATTATTTAAATCCTTTTTGATCAGCGAGATAAAGGTATTCTCAAACAAACTAACAAACAAAAAACCTGAACGAATTCATCACCACTAAACCAGCACTACAAGAGATCCTAAGGGGAACTCTGTGAGTGAATTGTTGCAAGGACCACAAAGTACCAGTGACATCACTACAAGTATGAAACCTACTGATAACACAATGACTCTCAACCCATATCTTTCAGTAATAACACTGAATGTGAATAGACTAAATGCTCCAATCAAAAGACATAGAGTATCAGAATGGACAAACAAAAAAAGAAGACCCATCTATTCATTGTCTACAAGAGAGTCATTTTGGACCTGAGGATACCTTCATATTGAAAGTGAGGGGATGGAAACCTATCTATCATGCTACTAGAAGTCAAAACAGAGCTAGAGTAGCCATGCTTATATCAGGCAAACTAGACTTTAAAGGCTGTAACAAGAGTTGAAGAAAGACACTATATCATAATTACAGTGTCTATCCGTCAGGAAGAGCTAACAATTATAAATGTCTATGCACCAAATTCGAAAGCACCCAAATATATAAAGCAATCACAAACATAAGCATTCTTATTGATAAGAATGTGGCCATTGGAGGGGACTTTAATACTCCACTTACAGAAATGGACAGATCATCTAGACAGAGAATCGATAAAGAAACAGTGGCCCTGAATGATACATTGGACCAGATGGACTTGACAGATATATTTACAACTCTACATCCCAAAGCAACAGAATATACTTTCTTCTCAAGTGCACGTGGAACATTCTCCAAGAGAGATCAGACACTGTATCACAAAAAAAGCCCTCAAAAATATAAAAGAATTGATATCATACCATGCACACTTTCAGATCACAATGGTATGAAACTTGAAATCAACCACAGGAAAACATCTGGAAAACCTCCAAAAGCATGGAGGTTAAAGAACACCCTACTAAAGAATGAATGGGTCAACCAGGCAATTAGAGAAGAAATTAAAAAATATATTGAAACAAATGAAAATGAAAATACAACACTCCAAAACCTTTGAGATGCAGCGAAGGCAGTCCTGAGAGAAAAATACGTTGCAATCCAGGCCTATCTCCAGAAACAAGAAATATCCTCAATACAAAATCTAACAGCACATCTAAAAGAACTAGAAGCAGAACAGCAAAGACACCTAAAACCCAGCATATGAAGAGAAATAATAAAGATCAGAGCAGAAATAAACAATATGGAATTAAAAAAAACCAATAGAACAGATCAATGAAACTAAGAGTTGATTTTTTGAAAAAACAAACAAAATTGATCAACCTTTAGCCAGGCTTCTCATGGGGGTACCTGAGTGGCTCAGTCGGTTAAGCCAGTCTTCTCAAAAATAAAAGTGAGTGGACCCAAGTAGACAAAATCACAAATGAGAATGGAATTAATACAACTAATCCCTCAAAAATACAAGTAATTATCAGGTAATTCTATGAAAAATTATATGCCAACAAACTGGATAACCTGGAAGAAATGGACAAATTCCTAAACACACTACCAAAACTCAAATGGGAAGACACAGAAAATTTGAACAGACCCATAGCTAGTAAAGCAATTGAATCAGTTATCAAAAACCTCCCAACAAATAAGAGTCCTGGACCAGATGGCTCCCTTAGGGAATTCTACCAGACATGTAAAACAGAGATAACACCTATACTTCTCAAGCTATTCCAAAAAAGAGAAAGGGAAAGAAAACTTCCAGACTCATTCTATGAAGCCAGCATTACTTTGACTCCCAAACCAGACAAAGACTCAGCAAAAAAAGGAGAACTACATGCCAATATCCCTGATGAATATGGATGTAAAAATTCTCAATGAGATACTAGCAAATTGAATTCAACACAAAATAAAAAGAAGTATTCACCATGATCAAATGGTATTCATTTCTGGGCTTCAGGGTTGGTTCAATATCCACAAATCAATCAATGTGATACATCACATTAATAAAAGAAAAGAACCATATGATCTTATCAATAGGTACAAAAAAGCATTTGACAAAATACAACATCCTTTCTTGATGAAAACTCTCAAGAAAGTTGGGATAGAAGGAACATACTTAAACATCATAAAAGCCATGTATGAAAAGCCCACAGCTAATATCATCCTCAATGGGGAAAAACTGAGATCTTCCCCCCTGAGATCAGGAACACGACAAGGATGTTCACTCTCACCACTGTTGTAACATAGAGTTGGAATTCCTAGCATCAGCAATGAGACAACAAAAGGAAATAAAAGGCATCAAAATTGGTAAAGATGAAGTCAAACTTTCACTTTTTGCAGTCGACATGATACTCTACATGGAAAACCCGATAGACTCCACCAAAAGTCTGCTAGAACTGATACATGAATTCAGCAAAGTCGCAGGATACAAAAATAATGTACAGAAATCAGTTGCATTCTTATACACTAATAATGAAGCAACATAAAGACAAATAAAGAAATTGATCCCATTCACAATTGCACCAAGAATCATAAAATACCTAGGAATAAACCTTACCAATTATGTAAAAGATCTGTAAGCTGAAAACTATAGAAAGCATATGTAGGAAATTGAAGAAGACAAAGAAATGGAAATAATTCCATGCTTATGGATTGGAAGAATAAATATTGTCAAAATGCCCATACTACCCAAAGCAATCTACACATTCAATGCAATAACAATCAAAATTAAACCAGCATTCTTTTCAAAGCTAGAACAAACAATCCTAAAATTTGTATGAAACCCCAAAAGACCCCAAATAGCCAGTGGAATATTGAAGAAGAAGACCAAAGTGGGAGGCATCACAATCCCAGACTTTAACTTCTACCACAAATCTGTAATCATCAAGACAGTATGTTATTGGCACAAAAACTGACATATAGACCAATGGAATAGCATAGAGACCCCAGAATTGGACCCACAAATATATAGCCAAGGAATCCTTGACAAAGCAGCAAAGAATGTCCAATGGAAAAAAAAGTCTGTTTAACAAATGGTGCTGGGATAACTGGAGAGCAAGATGCAGAAGAATGAAACTAGACCACTTACTTACACCATACACAAAAACAAACTCATAATGGATAAAGGACCTGAATGTTTGACAGGAAACCATCAAAACCCTAGAGCAGAAAGCAGGAAAAAACCTCTTTGACCTCAGCTGCAGCAATTTCTTACTTGATACATCTCCAAAGCCAAGGGAATTAAAAGCAAAAATGACCTATTGGGACCTCATCAAGAGAAAAAGTTTCTGCACTGCAAAGTAAACAATCAACAGATCTAAAAGGCAACCTACAGAATGGGAAAAAATATTTGCAAATGATGTATCAGAAAAAGGAGTAGTATCTAAAATGTATAAAAACTCACCAAACTGCACACCCGAAAAATAAATAATCTAGTGAAGAAATGGGCAGAAGACATGAATAGACCCGTTTCCAAAGAAGACATCCAGATGGCCAACATACACATGAAAAGATGCTCAACATCACTCATCATCAGGGAAATACAAATCAAAATCACACTGAGATACCACCTCATACTGGTCAGAGTGGCTAAAATGAACAAATCAGGAGACTATAGATGCAGGCAAGGATGTGGAGTAATGGCAACATGATGCACTGATGGTGGGAATGCAAACTGATGCAGCCTCTCTGGAAAACAGTGTGGATGTTCCTCAAAAAATTAAAAATAGTCGGGGCACCTGGGTGGCTCAGTCGGTTGAGCATCCGACTTTGGCTCAGGTCATGATCTCGCGGCTCGTGAGTTTTAGCCCCGTGTCGGGCTCTGTGCTGACAGCTCAGAGCCTGGAGCATGTTTCAGATTCTGTGTCTCCATCTCTCTCTGCAACGAACCCACTCGCATTCTGTCTCTGTCTCTCTCAAAAATAAATAAACATTAAAAAAATTAAGAAAAAATTAAAAATAGAAACTACCCTATGACCCAACAATAGCACTGCCAGAAATTTCCCAAAGGATACAGGAGTGGTGATGCTTTAGGGCACATGTACTCCAATGTTTATAGCAGCACTTTCAACAATAGCCAAATTATGGAAAGAGCCTAAATGTCTATCAGCTGATGAATGGATAAAGAATGTGGTTTACGTATACAATGGAATACTACTTGGCAATGAGAAAGGATGAAATATGGCCATTTACAGCAACGTGGATAGAACTGGAGGGTATTATGCTTAGTGAAATAAGTCAGTCAGAGAAAGACAGATACCATATGCTTTCACTCATATGTGGATCTTGAGAAACTTAACAGAAGACCATGGGGGAGGGGAAGGTGAAAAAACAAGTTACAGAGTGGGAGGGAGGCAAACCATAACCTACTCTTAAATCCTGAGAACAAACTGAGGGTTAATGGGGGCTGGGGGAGAGGGGAAAGTGGGTGATGGGCATTGAGAAGGGCACTTGTTGGGATGAGCATGGGGTGTTGTATGGAAGCCAATTTGACAATAAAGTATATTTTTAAAAACAAAAATAAAATACCCGCCTTACAAGAAATAAAAAAGAAAGTTCTTCAGACTGAAATCAAGTGACCCAATATAATAATATGAATGTACTAAGAGCACTAGTAAATGTGATTGTGAAATTATAAGGCAGTAAAGTGAATATTTGTTTTCTTAACTGATTTGAAAAAAAGGAATTATATAAAAATATGCCAGTCATTGTACATTGGGAAGCACAGGAATTTAAGGAAATCTCTCAAAACCACTAGCTTACCACTGATGTAAAGTATGTAAATTCAATGGACATACATCACAAAATGCACAGTGCTTTTTTTAAGTTTATTTATTTATTTTTATAGAGACAGAGACTATGCAAGTGTGGGAGGGTCAGAGAGAGGATACAGAATCCCAAGCAGGCTCCCCACTGCCAACGCAGAGCCAGATGCAGGGCTTGAAGTCACAAACTGTGAGATAATGACCTCAACAAAACCAAAAGTCAGATGCTTAACTAACTGAGCTACCCAGTTGCCCCTTCAAAATACACAGTTATAATGAAAAGAATTTTAAAAACAACTATAATCCACAACATATAGAACTAAAGCTCCTGAAAGAGAGAGAATCTCATTTCCAAAGCTACCATACTATAATATTCAAAATGTCCAATTTTCAACAAATTTACAAGTGATGGACATAAAATGAATAATAGTAATTGTCACTTACAAGGTCCAAACACTGGGCTTTCAAATTTGAAATTGAGAGCCATCAATATTCTCAAACAACTAAAGGCAATTATGGATAAAGAATAAAGGAAATCTGGAGAATATATTGTAATCAAATAGACAATAGCCAAAGTATAGAAAGTATAAAAAGAAACCAAAATTCTGAAGGTAAAAAGTACAACAACTAAAATAAACATTTCACCAAAGTGTTCAACAGCAGGTTAGAGTAGACAGAAGAATTAGTAAACTTGATGATCAATCAATTTTAAATTTCCAGACTTACTAGCAGGGAGGAAAATGAATAAAAGAGAAACGAGCATAGCCTTAGATACTTATGTGTGTTCAAGTATACCTAATACAGGCAATAGGGGAGTCTCAACAAAAGGAAAAAGACAAAACGTCAGAAAGGCAATTTGAACATAGAATGGCTGAAAATTCTCCAAGCATGCTGAAATTCATGAATCTATACATCCAAGTTCTCAACAAGTGGCAAGTAGGATAAACCGAAGAAACCACACTGAGACACATTATAATTAAACTGTCAGGGGCCAAAAAAAGACAAAATTTTGAAAGTAAATGGAAGCAATCATCATGTACAAAAGATCCAAAGTAAGATAATATCAGCAAATTTTTCATCAAGAAACCATGTAGTCCAGAAGAGAATAGGTTAACAAAGAGTGGAAAGGAAAAGCTGTCAACTAAGAATTCTATATGCAGGAAAACTGTCCTTCAAGAATAAAAGTAAATTAAGATATTTGTAGATAAAATATTGAAGAGTTTGTTAATAGTAGACCTGTGTTACAAGAATTACTAACAGATTTCCATCAGGTTGAAAGTAAAGGACACTAGGGAGTAAATCAAAGCCACATTTGAAAAATAACATTAGTCTATGATCCAGTAATTACACTAGTAGGCATTTACCCAAAGGATACAAAAATTCTGATCCAAAGGGTCATGCAACCCAATGTTTCTAGCAACATTATCAACAATAGTTAAATTATGGACAGAGTCCAAATGTCCATCAACTAATAGATACATAAGGAAGTTGTGTATATATACATATGATAGAATATTACCCACAAAATAATGAAATCTTGTCAAATGATATGGATGGAGCTACAGTGTATTACAGTAAGTGAAATAAGTCAATCAGAGAAAGACAAATACAATATGATGTCACTCATATGTGGAATTTAATAAATGAAACAGATGAACATAGGGGAAAAAACAGAGGCAAACCATAAAACAGACTCTTTACTATAGAGAACAAACTGAGGATTGCTGGAGGGGAGGTGGGCAGGGGCATGGGTTAAATGGGTGATGGGTGAAGGAGGGCAATTGTGATGAGTACTGGGTGTTATATGTAAATGATGAATCACTAAATTCTACTCCTGAAACTACTATTACATTATATGTTAACTAATGGAAATTTAAATAAAAACTTGAAACTTAAAAAAAACAAAAGTAAAGATAACTACATAGAAAATACAAAAAATAGAATTAAAGATTTTTTGGTTTATAAATCCCATTTTTTTCTAGTTTCCTGTATGATTTAAAACATTAATGCTTAGAGGTACCTGGGTGGCTCAGTCAGTTGGGCGTTCGAATTTGGCTCAGATCATGATCTCACAGCTCATGAGTTTGAGCCTCACATCAGGCTCTGTGCTAATAGCTAGGAGCCTGGAACCTGCTTCAAATTCTGTATCTCCCTCTCTTTCTGCTCCTCCATCAATTGCGCTCTCTCACTCAAAGATAAACATTAATTTAAAAAAATTAATAAAAAAACATTAATGCTTAAAAATCATTATAAATCTATTTTTTGTTAATACACAAGGTATTAAGATGTAATATACCACAAAAGCAACAAAAATGGGGAGTAAGAACTCCATATAGTAGCAGTTTGGTACAAAATTGTATCTAAGTTTGTATTAATTCAAACTAGACGCTTATAAATTGATGAGGTTAATTGAAATTCTCAGGGTTACCACTAAGACAATAACTAAAAAAATATTTAAAAAAAAGAAGTCAGAAGAGAGGAAAATTATAAACTAGAAAAAATCAATAAAGCACAATATGAAAATGAATTGAAATTAATAACTAAAAAGAAAAGATTGGGGAAATTTCATACTCCTTTCCATAATGGTTGTATCAATTTACATTTCCACCAAAAGTGTAATGGATTAAAAAACAACATGATTCAACTCTATGCTGTCCACAAGAGAATCCCTACTTCCAAATTCCAAAATAGTTTGAAAGTTAAGGAAAAGAGAAAAATATGTTATGCAAGTGATAACAACAAAAAAAGCTATAGTGGGGATGTCTGTGTAGCTCAGTTGGTTAAGCATCGGACTCTTGATTTCAGCTCAGGTCATGATCTCATAGTTCATGAGATTGAGCCCCACATAGGGCTCTGCTCTGGTGGCATGGAGCCTGCTTGTGATTCTCTCTCTCTCTGCCCCTCCCCTGCTCTCTCTCTCTCAAAATAAATAAGTAAACTAAAAACAAAACAAAACATTTGTACTAATAAACAACTTTATTAATGATGCAAGATATAAAAACAACATACAAAAATCAGCTTTGTTTCCATACACTGTCAATGAACTATCCCAAGAAGAAATTAATAAAAATCAGACTATTCACAATAGCATGAAACAAAATGAAATATTTTGGAATAAACTTAACCAAGGGGGAGCGAAACTTACACTGAAAAGTACAAAACAGTGGAGAGATTATATTTTTTTTTATAAATAAATGGATAGACACCCAGAGCTCATAAATCAGAAGACTTAGTATTGTGAAAATGTCAAATCTGTTTAAAGCAACGTACAGATTCAAGGCAATCCCTATGAAAATTCCCAATGGTACTTTTACAGAAATAGAAAAAGAAACTTCCTAAAATTCATGTAGAACCACAAAGGACTCGGATGAATAGCCAAAACATATTGAGAAAAAAAGGAACAAATCCAGAGGCTTAATATACTCTCATTTCAAATATATTATAAATCTACAGTAGTCAAAATAGTATGATGCTGGCAGAAAGAAGACATATAGACAGAGAGCCCAGAAATAAACACACATTTATGGTCAACTTGTCTTCAACAAGGGGGTCACCAATACACAATTTTGAACAGTTAGACTGTCAAATCAAATTGACTTGGCATCTAAATGCAAAAGAATGAAAAAGGACCCCTATGTTACACCATACACAAAAATCAACTAAAAGTGGATTAAATACATAAACAAAAGGCCTGAAACTGTAAGTCTCTTAGAAGAGAGTACAGGTAAAAATTTCATGATACTGGTCTTGTCAATGACTTATTGGCATGACACAAAAAGCACAGGTAACAAAAGCAAAAACAGTTTAGTGAAATGACACCAAACTTAAAATTTTCTGCAATTCAAATGAAACAATCAACAGAGACTAATGCAAACTATGGAGTGGGAAAAAATATTTTCAAACCAGATATCCTATAAGGGGGTTACTATCTAAAAAATATATGTATGTGTATATATACACAACTGAATAGCAAAAAAGTAATATATATTTATGTGTATATATACACAACTGAATAGAAAAAACTAAATAACCTAATAAAAAAGGGCAAAGGAGGGGCGCCTGGGTGGCGCAGTCGGTTAAGCGTCCGACTTCAGCCAGGTCACGATCTCGCGGTCCGTGAGTTCGAGCCCCGCGTCAGGCTCTGGGCTGGAGGCTCAGAGCCTGGAGCCTGTTTCCGATTCTGTGTCTCCCTCTCTCTGTCCCTCCCCCGTTCATGCTCTGTCTTTCTCTGTCCCAAAAATAAATAAACGTTGAAAAAAAAAAAGGGGCAAAGGAATTAGACATTTCTCCAAAGAAGATATAAAAATGCATATCAGGTATATGAAAGGAAGTTCAACATCCCTAATCATCAGGAAATGCAAATCAAAACCACAATGACATATCACCTCACACATGTTAGAATGGTCATTACATTAAAAAAACAACAACAGTGTTCCTTTATTAAGGAGGGCACTTATTGTGATGAGCACCAAGTGTTGTATGTAAGTGTTGAATCACTGAATTGTACACCTGAAACTAATATTACACCATATATTAACTAACTGCAACTTAAATGAAACTTTAAAAAAAAGCCTAAAAAATGTAAAGAAAAATAGTGTCGATGAGATGTGGATAAATTGGAACACTTATACACTATTGCTGGCAACATAAAATGGTGTATCCACTATGGAAAAGAATATGGAGGTTCCCCCACATTAGAAATAGAATTACCAGGGGCTCTGGAGTGGCTCAGAGGGTTGAGCATCCAACTCTTGATTTCTGCTCAGGTCATGATCCCAGGGTTGTGGGATCCAGCCCCATGTGGGGCTCTGCACTGAATGTGGAGCTTACTTGGGATTTTCTCTCTCCCTTTCTCTCTCTCCCTCCCCCTTCTCCCCACTCTCTCTCTCTCAAATTAAAAATAAGAAATGGAATTAACATATAATCCAGCTCTCCCATGTCTGGGAAATTAAAATTTGAAATTTGGATCTCAAAGAAATGCTTGTCCTTTCATGTTCGCTTCAGTGTTATTCATAATTATTATTCATAATAATTTATTTTGATGGATGAATAGATAAAGAAAATATGGTATTTACATATAATGGAATATTATTCAGCCTTAAAAAGGATGAAATCATGCCAACTGCAACAACATAGATGAACCTGGGAGACACTATGCTAAGTAAAATAAGTCAGTCACAAAAAGAGAACTACTGCATAATTCCACTTAGATAAAGGATCTCAATTAGTACATCTCGTAGAAGCAGAAAGTATAATGTCCTTTGTAGGGACTGGAAGAGGAGAAAAGGAAGAATTGCTCTTAACAGGAATAATGTTTTTGTTACATAAGATGAAAAAAAAAGCTCAGTAAATCTGCCATACAAAACTTTGCTTACAGTTTACAATACTGTAGTATACCCTTCAAAATGTGCTGAGAGAGTGGATCTATGTTAGAAGTATCCTGAAAACTGAGAAGCCACTTTGAAACCAGAAAACAAAGCAGCCTACTCAATACAGTTTACACAGAGTTTTATTCAGGGTAACTTTACTGACAGGGAGGATTGGGTGGAGAATGATCTATGGCAGCTGCATAATTTTCCCTACAAAATCCTGACCTTAGTCTTAGATTTAGATTTTATGAGGGATATGCAGAAGGACACTGCAGTGAGATCAAAGGATTTGTATGTATCCCAAAGGACTTGCATGTACCTAATTGACTGCTAACCTTTAATTAGATCTTGTTGCACCACCCGTGCATCAGAAGAAAAAAGACTATGTAATCTCTGCCAGATTATTGGGAGGCAAAAAGAAGTCTCTCCCCATCCCAACTTTGGGAAGCATTTCTTTTTTTTAACGTTTATTTATTTATTTTTTGTTTATTTACTTTTGACACAGAGAGAGACAGAGCATGAGCAGGGGAGGGGCAGAGAGAGAGGGAGACAGAATTCGAAGCAGCTCCAGGCTCTGAGTTGTCAGCACAGAGCCCAACGCAGGGCTGGACCTCACAGACCACAAGATCATGACCTGAGCCTAAGTCGGATGCTCAACCGACTGAGCCACCCAGGCGCCCCTGGGAAGCATTTCTAATGTATGTATATGTATCTCCAAGGGGCCTGGAATACATAGCCCTGAGAGAGTTCAAACATGAACAAGTTGGAGGGCCAAAGATGGAGTCAGTATTGTCAGCACTCCTACACTCAGATTAAGTTTTTGTACCTACAATAAAAAAAAATAAATATTTTGATAAATTCTGAAGGGACATCTCACATGAGAATATATATGGATAGCAAATAAGCATATGAAAAAATGATCAGCATTACTAAGTCTTTAGGGAATTGCAAATTAAATCAACAGTTAAGTGCTACTACATACCTATTAGAATTACAAAAATCAAAAATACCAAGTGCTAACATAGATGTAGGAAAACAGATATTCACTGTGAGTGTCAAAGCACAATGCTACAGCTATAGTGGAAGATAATTTGGCATTTTGTTACAAACCTAACCATACTTTTGACCATATGATCCTGAAATCACACTCCTTGGCATTTACTCAAATGAGTCCAACTCTTAAATGTATACAAAAACTTGCACTCAGATGTTGAACACCCAGATGTTAGCAGCTATATATTCACATTGCCAAACTTAGAAGCATACAAGATATCCTTCAGTAGGTAAACTAATAAATGAACTGTGATATATCCATAGAATGGAATATTATTTAATGCTGAAAAGAAATGAGCTATCAAGCTATGAGAAGCCAAGATGGAATCTTAAGTGCATATTACTAAGTGAAAGCAGCCTATCAGAAAAAGTTATGTATTACATATCCCAGCTACATAACATTCTGAAAAAGGCAAAATTATGGAAACAATAAGATCACTGTTTGCCTTAGGTTACAGGGGAGGCGGGGGAGAATAATAAATAATAATAAATAGCCCAACAACTATTACACAAATTTATTTATTAATTCTTTTAATTCCAGTAGGTTAACTTATAGTATAATATTAGATTATGTTGTACAATATACTGATTCAACACTTCAATACATCTGATACTCATCACAAGCACACTCCTTAATTCTCATCACCTATTTAACCAATCATCCCACCCACCTCCCCTTGTAACCATCAGTATGTTCTCTATAGTTAGGAGTTGTTTCTTGGTTTGCCTGTGTCTTTTTTTTTCCATTTGCTTGTTTGTTTTATTTCTTAAATTCCACCTATGAGTGAAATCATATGACATTTGTTTGTCTCTGACTGACTTACTCTGTTTAGGATAATACTCTCTGTTCCATCCATGTTGCTAAATGGCAAGATTTCATTATTTTTTGATGGCTGAGTAATATTAGATCATGTGCGCGCGCGCGCGCGCGTGTGTGTGTGTGTGTGTGTAGAAGACCTTTTTTTTTCCCCCTCAGATCTAAGATTAGGGTTCGGTTTAGGAAGAGAATAAGGGTTAGGATTAGGGCCAGTGTGAGGATATGTGCGTAGTATCCTGCAGTTCAGAGACCCCTCCAGAGGGATAAGTTTAAGGTTATGGTTATATTTATGGTTATGGTTATGGTTATGGTTAGGGGTCAGAGGTTTAGTTTAGGATTAGGTTTAGACTAGGATTAGGTACTTTTTATTTTTATTTTTATTTATTTAAATATGAAATTTATTGTCAAATTGGCTTCCATACAATACCCAGTGTTCATACTTTAGGTATTTTTTTAATATGAAATTTATTGTCAAATTGTTTTCCATACAACACCCAGTGCTCATCCCAAAAGGTGCCCTCCTCAATACCCATCACCCATCCTCCCCTCCCTCCCACCCCCCATCAACCCTCAGTTCTCACTTTTTAAGAGTCTCTTATGGTTTGGCTCCCTCCCTCTCTAACCGTTTTTTTTTTTTCCTCCTTCCCCTCCCCCATGGTCTTCTGTTAAGTTTCTCAGGATCCACATAAGAGTGAAAATATATGGTATCTGTCTTTCTCTGTATGACTTATTTAACTTAGCATAACACTCTCCAATTCCATCCATGTTGCTACAAAAGGCCATATTTCATCCTTTCTCATTGCCACGTAGTATCCCATTCTATATATAAACCACAATTTCTTTTTTTTAAATTTTATTTATTTATTTATTTATTTATTTATTTATTTATTTATTTTTATTTTTTTTCTTCAATATATGAAATTTATTGTCAAATTGGTTTCCATACAACACCCAGTACTCATCCCAAAAGGTGCCCTCCTCAATATCCATCACCCACCCTCCCCTCCCTCCCACCCCCCATCAACCCTCAGTTTGTTCTCAGTTTTTAAGAGTCTCTTATGCTTTGGCTCTCTCCCACTCTAACCTCCTTTTTTTTTTCCTTCCCCTCCTCCATGGGTTTCTGTTAAGTTTCTCAGGATCCACATAAGAGTGAAACCATATGGTATCTGTCTTTCTCTGTATGGCTTATTTCACTTAGCATCACACTCTCCAGTTCCATCCACGTTGCTACAAAGGGCCATATTTCGTGCTTTCTCATTGCCATGTAGTACTCCATTGTGTATATAAACCACAATTTCTTTATCCATTCATCAGTTGAGGGATATTTAGGCTTTCCATTATTTGGCTATTGTTGAAAGTGCTGCTATAAACATTGGGGTACAAGTGCCCCTATGCATCAGCATCCCTGTATCCCTTGGGCAAATTCCGAGCAGTGCTATTGCTGGGTCATAGGGAAGATCCACTTTTAATTTTTTGAGGAACCTCCACACTGTTTTTCCAGAGTGGCTGCACCAGTTTGCATTCCCACCAACAGTGCAAAAGGGTTCCCGTTTCTCCACACCCTTGCCAGCATCTATAGTCTCCTGATTTGTTCATTTTAGGTACTTTGACTGGCATGAGGTGGTATCTAAGTGTGGTTTCTATTTGTATTTCTCTGATGAGGAGCGGCATTGAGCATCTTTTCATGTGCCTGTTGGCCATCCGGATGTCTTCTTTAGAGAAGTGTCTATTCATGTTTTCTGTTCATTTCTTCACTGGATTATTTGTTTTTTGGGTGTGGAGTTTGGTGAGCTCTTTATAGATTTTGGATACTATCCCTTTTTCTGATATGTCATTTGCAAATATCTTTTCCCATTCCGTTGGTTGCCTTTTAGTTTTGTTGATTGTTTCCTTTGCAAGGCAGAAGATTCTTAACTTGATGAGGTCCCAATATTTCATTTTTGCTTTTAATTCCCTTGCCAAGTAAGGGAGATGTGTCAAGTAAGAAATTGCTGCGTCTGAGGTCAGAGAAGATTTTTTTCCTGCTTTTTCCTCTAGGGTTTTGATTGTTTCCTGTCTCACATTCAGGTCCTTTATCCATTTTGAGTTTATTTTTGTGAATTGTGTAAGAAAGTGGTCTAGTTTAATCCTTCTGCATGTTGCTGTCCAGTTCTCCCAGCACCATTTATTTTTTTTCCATTGGATATTCTTTCCTGCTTTCTCAAAGATTAGTTGGCCATACTTTTGTGGGCCCAATTCTAGAGTTTGTATTCTCTTCCTTTGGTCTATGTGTCTGTTTTTGGGGCAATACCATGCTGTCTTGATGATTACAGCTTTGTAGTAGAGGCTAAAGTCTGGGATTGTGATGCCTCCTGCTTTGGTCTTCTTCTTCAATCTTACTTTGGCTATTCGGGGACTTTTGTGGTACCATACAAATTTTAGGATGCTTGTTCTAGTTTCGAGAACAATGCTGGTGCAATTTTGATTGGGATTGCATTGAATGGGTAGATAGCTTTGGGTAGTATTGACATTTTGACAATATTTATTCTTCCAATCCACGAGCATGGAATTTTTTTCCATTTCTTTATATCTTCTTCAATTTTCTTCATAAGCTTTCTATAGTTTTCAGCGTACAGATCTTTGACATCTTTGGTTAGATTTATTCCTAGGTATTTTAAGCTTCTTGGTGCAATTGTGAATGGGATCAGTTTCTTTATTTGTATTTCTGTTGCTTCTTTATTAGTGTATGGCAATGCAACTGATTTCTGTACATTGATTTTGTATCCTGCAACTTTGCTGAATTCATGTATCAGTTCTAGAAGACTTTTGGTGGAGTCTGTCAGGTTTTCCATGTATAATATCATGTCATCTGCAAAAAGTGAAAGCTTGACTTCATCTTTGCCAGTTTTGATGCCTTTGATTTCCTTTTGTTGTCTGATTGCTGATGCTAGCACTTCCAACACTATGTTAAACAACAGCGGTGAGAGTGGACATCCCTGTCGTGTTCCTGATCTTAGGGGGAAAGATCTTAGTTTTTCCCCATTGAGGATGATATTAGCTGTGGGCTTTTCATACATGGATTTTATGATGTTTAAGTATGTTCCTGCTCTCCCGACTTTCTCAAGGGTTTTTATTAAGAAAGGATGCTGAATTTTGTCAAATGCCTTTTCTGCATCAATTGATAGGATCATATAGTTCTTTTCTTTTCTTGTATTAATGTGTGTATCATGTTGATTGATTTGTGGATATTGATCCAGCCCTGTAGCCCAGGAATGAGTCCCACTTGATCATCGTGAATAATTCTTTTTATATGCTGTTATGCTGTTGAATTCGATTTGCTAGTATCTTATTGAGAATTTTTGCATCCATATTCATCAGGGACATTGGCCTGTAGTCCTCTTTTTTTGCTGGGTCTCTGTCTGGTTTAGGAATCAAAATAATGCTGGCTTCCTAGAATGAGTCTGAAAGTTTTCCTTCCCTTTCTATTTTTTTGAATAGCTTGAGAAGGATATGTATTATCTCTGCTTTAAATGTCTGGTAGAATTCCCCTGGGAAGCCATCTGGTCCTGGACTCTTATGTGTTGGGAGATTTTTGATAACTAATTCAATTTCTTCACTGGTTATGGATCTGTTCAAGTTTTCTATTTCTTCCTGTTTGAGTTTTGGAAGTGTGTAGGTGCTTAGGAATTTGTCCATTTCTTCCAGGTTGTCCAGTTTGTTGGCATATAGTTTTTCATAGTATTCCCTGATAATTGCTAGTATTTCTGAGGGATTCGTTGTAATAATTCTATTGTCACTCATGATTGTATCTATTTGTGTCATCTTTTAGTTTTTGAGAAGCCTGGCTAGAGGTTTGTCAATTTTGTTTATTTTTTCAAAAAAACAACTCTTGGTTTCGTTGATCTGCTCTACATTTTTTTCAGATTCTATATTGTTTATTTCTGCTCTGATCTTTATTATTCCTCTTCTTCTGCTAGGTTTAGGCTGTCTTTGCTGTTCTGCTTCTATTTCCTTTAGGTGTGCTGTTAGATTTTGTATTGGGGATTTTTCTTGTTTTTGAGATAGGCCTGGATTGCAATGTATTTTCCTCTCAGGACTGCCTTTGCTGCATACCAAAACATTTGGTTTGTTGTATTTTCATTTTCTTTTGTTTCCATATATTTTCTAATTTCTTCTCTGATTGCCTGGTTGACCCATTCATTCTTTAGTATGGTGTTCTTTAACCTCCATGCTTTTGGAGGTTTTCCAGATCTTTTCCTGTGGTTGATTTCAAGCTTCATAGCATTGTGGTCTGAAAGTATGCATGGTATGATCTCAATTCGTGTATACTTATGAAGGGCTGTTTTGTGACCCAGTATGTGATCTATATTGGAGAATGTTCCATGTGCACTTGAGGAGAAAGTAGATTCTGTTGCTTTGGGATGCAGAGTTCTAAATATATCTGCCAAGTTTATCTGATCCAATGTATCCTTCAGGACCCTTGTTTCTTTATTGATCCTGTGTCTGGATGATCTATCCATTTCTGTAAGTGGAGTGTTAAAGTCCCCTGCAATTACCACATTCTTATCAATAAAGTTGCTTATGTTTATGAGTAATTGTTTTATATATTTGTGGGCTCCCGTATTCGGCACATAGACATTTATAATTGTTAGCTCTTCCTAATGGATAGACCCTGTAATTATTATATAATGCCCTTCTCCACCTCTTGTTACAGCCTTAATTTAAAGTCTAGTTTGTCTGATATAAGTATGGCTACTCCAGCTTTCTTTTGACTTCCAGTAGCATGATAAATAGTTCTCCATCCCCTCACTCTCATACTGAAGGTGTCTTCAGGTCTAAAGTGAGTCTCTTGTAGACAGCAAATAGATGGGTCTTGTTTTTTTATCCATTCTGATACCCTATGTCTTTTGGTTGGAGCATTTAGTCCATTTACATTCAGTGTTATTATAGAAAGATATGGGTTTAGACTCATTGTGATGTCTGTAGGTTTCATGCTTGTTGTGATGTCTCTGGTACTTTGTGGTCCTTGCAACATTTTACTCTCAGAATGCCCCTTAGGATCTCTTGTAGGGCTGGCTTAGTGTTGATGAATTCCTTCAGTTTTTGTTTGCTTGGGAAGACCTTTATCTCTCCTATTCTGAATGACAGACTTGCTGGATAGAGGATTCTTGGCTGCATATTTTTTCTGTTCATTACATTGAACATTGAAGATTTCCTGCCATTCCTTTCTGGCCTCCCAAGTTTCAGTAGATAGGTCTGCCACTAGTCTTATCTGTCTTCCTTTATATGTTAGAGCATGTTTATCCCTAGTTGCCTCAGAATTTTCTCTTTATCCTTCTATTTTGCCAGTTTCACTATGATATGTCATGTGGAAGATCGATTCAAGTTACGTTTGAAGGGAGTTCTCTGTGCCTCTTGGATTTCAATGCCTTTTTCCTTCCCCAGGTCAGGGAAGTTCTCAGTTATGATTTGTTCAAGTACACCTTCAGCCCCTTTCTCTCTGTCTTCCTCTTCTGAAAATTCCTATTATACAGATATTGTTACATTTGATTGCATCACTTAGTTCTCTATTTCTCCCCTCATACTCCTGGATTTTTTTTTATCTCTCTTTTTCTCAGCTTCCTCTTTTTCCATAATTTTATCTTCGAATTCACCTATTCTTTCCTCTGCCTCTTCAATCTGATTGTGGTTGCCTCCATTTTATTTTGCACCTCATTTATAACATTTTTTAGCTCCTCATGACTACTTCTTAGTCCCTTGATGTTTGTAGCAATAGAGTCTCTGCTGTCCTCTATGCTTTTCTCAAGCCCAGCGATTAATTTTATGCCTATTATTCTAAATTCTTTTTCCATTATTTTGCTTAAATAATTTTTGATCAATTCATTAGCTGTTGCTACTTCCTGGAGTTTCTTTTAAGGAGAATTCTTCCATTTCATCATTTTGGGTAGTCCCTGTGGTGGCGTGGAAATGCAGGGCACTTCCCCTGTGCTTTCTGGAGTGACTTGTGTTGGTTGGCGGGGCCACAGTCAGACCTGTTGTCTGTCCCCAGCCCACTCCTGGGGGCCACAGTCAGACTGGTGTGTACCTTATCTTCCCCTCTCTCAGGGGCAGGACTCACTGTGGAGTGGTGTGGCCCCTGTCTGGTCTACTTGCACACTGCCAGGCTTGTGGCGCTGCTTTGATGGGATGTGGCGTATTAGCCAGGGTGGATCCACAATGTGCACAGGGGTGGGAGGGCTAGGCTCAGCTCGCTTTGCCATCAGTGGTCCCCTGTGGGAGGAGCTCTACAGTACTGGCAGGGAATCCGACCTGTCGGAGGGATGGATCCACAGAAGCATGGCATTGGGTGTTTGTGCAGTGAAAGCAAGTTCAGTGAACTGGTTCCCTTTGGGCTTTCAGCTGGGGGATGGGAGAGGGAGATGGCGCTGGCCATCTGCTTTGTTCCCCGCTGAGCTGAGCTGAGCTCTGTATTCCAGGGCTCAACTCCTCTCCCTCCTGGTGTCCTCTGGCCCTCCCACGCTCTGAGCATAGCTGCTGGCTTTTAACATTCCAGATGTTAAGTCCTGCTGGCTGTCAGGACTTATGCAATCCAGCCGCTCCACTTTTGCAAGCCAGACTCGGGGATTCTGCCTTGCCAGGCGGGCTGTCTCTCCATCGTCCTGGCTCCCTCCTGCCAGTCCATGTAGTGCACTCCACCTCTCTGCCCTTCTTACCCTCTTCTGTGGGCCTCTTGTCTATGCTTGGCTCTGGAGAGTCCATTCTGCTAGTCATCTGGCAGTTTTCTGGGTTATTTAGGCAGATGTGGGTGGAATCTAAGTGATCAGCAAGAGGAGATGAGCCCAGCGTCCTCCTACACCTCCATCTTCTCTCCTTCTTTCTCGGGGGTGATATTTTTCCTTTAGGTATTTTTAAAAACTCAAAGGTTGAAATTAAACTGAGAAAAAATATTACATATAAGGTGACAGGAGTAGCCAGGGATACAAGATGATGAGGTATATTTTCATAAAAATTGTAATTTACATGTACAGGTCCTACATTCTATAAAGCACAAGAAACATGAACAACCCAGTAGCAATGAGCATCTCTGGTACCCAGCTTAAATGCTGTCAAAACATTACCACTTACCTGGCACCAGACTTCCTTGGAGTAATGGCTAATTCTAGGGCTAGGTGGGGATTGTACCAGGTGAGTCTGGACCAATCTCATACTAGAAAACATATCAAAGACACAAAGTCCAACACAAAGAGGCTCCCACAGGCCAAAGGCACAACAATTTCAACATCAAATAAATCAATGACTGCAGTTGATTACAACCTCAAGTATATAAATATCCAGAGTTCATGATAACACTCTAACAACAAAAAAAGCCAATGCACTATTCACATTTGGAGGATACTAGGGAAATAACTCATTATTTTGAAAATTAGGAAAATCCTGCAAAAGAAGTAAGCACTTTTCCTATTTATGGTCTGTGTGGATCATATCTCAGTGTAACCACATAGGTGATGAAAGGTAGTTGGTTTTATAGAATTCTAGCTAATAAATGCAGATGAAATTATAGAATTAAAACATCACTCTCTCATCTGTTAATTAAATATAGATCTAGGCAATTGTCTTTAAGAAGCTACAAAAAACTGGAGTTAAAATGTGGATGGGAAGTTTTGTAATCAATAGATCAGGCTGACAACACTTGAACCCAATGATACATCTCAATGACACAGGATGAGAGACACCAGACATAATGAGGTTTCTGATATAACACTATAAGAAGTATACCATTATATCTGAGGTACTCTTTCATAAAAAATGGAATCTGAAGAAGACTCTATATCTAATTACCATTTTGAATAAAACAGGAGGGCCAGAGGAACGGAATAAACAACACAGTAGAGATACAATCACATCATCCAGAATGCAAAGCCACAGGACAAAAATCCAGTTTGTGAAGATAATCAGTGGAACATGAAACAACAGAACATTTAGATGAAAAGAAATTTAAGAGCTCACAGAAATTAAGTTTAAATGACAATGAGATACCAACATAAGCCTACAAAAACAAAATGTAAAAGATGAAAACTAGCAAGTTGTCTAATATATAGTAACTGTGAGGATTATTGCAATTTGGTTGTTATAATTATTATCTTCTCATTTTTCATAAACAAATATACTCTGTACATATAAAAATGCCTATTGAAGTCTAATTTTCATTGTTAAATAACAAAAATTCAACCTAGTAAATTTGAAGACCAAATTGGTTTTATTAAATGACTCATAAATCGGGCAGCATCTCATCTAGCAAGTAGAGAGAGGCTCCACAGGGCTAAGAAAGAGAGTTTTAAGGGAAGGACAAGGAAGTCATAAACAGAAAAAGGGATTAATTCAGGTGAGGTCACCTTCCTTTGGGGACAAACAGGTCTTACCAGGTAAATTACCTCCTTTTATTTTGGGGGAGCCCATGTGACAGATTATCTTATTGGTGCTGACCAGAATAATCCAGACTGATCAGTAAAGACTGAGGGAGGTTAAAAATGTAATTAGTTCAGGTATTAAGCCCAAGTTTGGTGACTTGATCTGGCATAAGTGACTACATTTTAGGCCTGTGGTTTTCCTTTGGACACCACCAAAACAGATATGGGCCTGGTCTAACATCACCCACCTTGGGCTGACACAGTTCAACAAATTTATCTTTATTCTTCCTAAGTGTACTGGTCATAAGTATGGGCTCTGGAGACAGACTAGGTGTAAACCCTAGTTTTTTAATTAAAGTGTGAGTTTGATTATTTTTACTTCACCTTCCAGTCACTCAATTGCCTCATCTGCAAAATTGCAATTACACAGTAGTGACTGCAGACTAAAAAAGCTTAAAACAAAAACATATCCTTCCATTTTTGTTTTTACAAGAATGAATGGTCCAGAACTACATCATTTTAAATATTTTTTAATGTTTATTTATTTTTTGAGAGACAGAGCACAAGTCGGGGAGGAGCAGACAGAGAAGGAGACACAAAATATGAAGCAGGCTCCAGGCTCCGAGCTGTCAGCACAGAGCCCCATGCAGGGCTCGAACTCACAAACTGTGAGATCATGACCTGAGCCCAAGTCGGCTTAACCGACTGAGCCACCCAGATGCCTCAGAACCACGTCATTTAAAAATTCTGCAGAAACATTAGGATGGTTGACTATCTCTGAACCCCTGGAAAGTGAAAGAACTTCTTTGTGCTTCAGTTTCCTCTTCTGTAAATGAGGAAGCAATCGGCCCTTCCTCATGGGTTCTTGTCTTGAGAATTGATTGAGTTAATAGGTGAACACACTTAGAATACAGCGAAGCACACAGTGATAGCTCAATAAATGCTACAATTTTTATGAATATATGCAAGTGTAGAATCTGTTTTTATAGTTTTATAAGATCTTTTCATGTGTCATTAATGAAGTTTAATAATCTTACAACTGAATCTTATCTATCAATTGATATGTGTTTTATATCACTAACTTTGACATTAAGGATTGTTGGATACCTAATTATCATGACAACATCTCAAAAGTTCCTGGAGCAACTGACCTCAGGAAACAGCACAATTTCTGCACCAATACCTGCAGGCTCATCAGGATCTTGCTTTATCCTCACACACAACCACTGCTGGTACCACCTCTCAGTTATCCCTACAGCCATCTTGTCCCTGTCCAGTCCATTCTCCTCACAGAGGGAGAATCACCTTGTGAGTACATGAATCAGATGTCATTCACATACTATAACCCTCCACCCTCAGAATGACTCCTAACACCTTAAAGATCCCAAATTACCTGACTCTGGTCTGCCCTTTGACCTTATTTCCTACCTTCTTTACTTTGTTTACCAGGCTCCAGCCACTTGAGTTCACTGTCTCCTCTTATAACAACTGGTGCCATGCACATCACAAACCAAAATGCCAACCTAGGCCTGGATTCCTCTTGTTTGGGATTCAGGTCAAATGTCACTTCCTGAGAAAGAGCTTCACTGAAAACCCCATCTATAGCAATACCTGTCCCCATCATTTCCTACTCAATGGATTTGTTTATTCTCTTTAGAGGACTCACTCCCATATGAAACTGTCCTACATACTGATTTGCTTACCTGCTTATTGCCAGTTTTCCCAAGCCAGAAACAAAGCACCAGGGACACTGTTTTCTATTGTTCAGTGTGTTGCATCCACAGTGGCTATGATTTGTTCAATTGTGCCTCAAAAAAGAGATGTTGACGTCTTAACCCTCAGGAATTCAAGATAACTTTATGTGGAACTATGAATTGCAGATGTAATTAGTTAAGACGAGGTCATACTGGAGTAGGGTGCATCCCTAAACCAATGCGACCGGTGTCCTTATAATAGCCATGTGAAGAGAGAACAGGGACAACACCATGTGACAATGAAGGCAGAGATTGGAGTTATACCACTACAAGCCAAGAAATGCAGAGATTTCCAACAAACCAGCACAAGCTAGAAAGAAGCATGGATACTGTCCCCAAAAGGATTCTGAGGGAGCATAGCCTTAGCAACAATTTGATTTTAAGCTTCTGTCCTCCAGAACAGTGAGACAATGAATTTCTATTCTTTAAACCAGCCAGTTTATAGCACTATGTTATGGAAGTCTTAGGAAACTGCTATGTCACTCCTATATCAAACACTGAATAAGTATGAAGAAAAACATTTTTTTTCCCCATTTTGATCTACTGGGAGTAAACACAAATGTCTAAAGCTGTGTTGCAGGAAAAATTTACACCAATTTCAAGGATTCAGAATTTAAGAACACCTTATTGCAATGCATAGCAGTGACTTTCTAACTTGAATTTATACCACAATACACAAGAAACATTATTCAAAATGTGGACACCTCCCAACCCACCACCCTCTTTTGGACACAGCAGACATAAGGTGGGCTCATGTACCTGATATTTTAACAATCATCCCTGGCCAATTTTTATGAAGTGGTCCTTAGATCACACTTAGAAACTCCTGACAAAAACATCTGACATTTGTGTACCACTAACTTAATGCCTACCATGCAGAGTTTTTGATATTTGGGTGTCTATGTTAATATAATTACTCAAAAGGGCATTCATCCTTCCCTCCCACCTGTGACTACAGATTCGTTTCTCACATGGGATCACACCTAATGTCCACATCATTCCTGGGTGGTTGGGAACATTGGGTATTGTTATCCTGTTGTATAGAAGACATTGCAAGAAGGGTAGTAACTTAATCTAAATGGCCCCAATGATAGGACCCCTAGCTCTTCACTCTGGCTTCAGAAAATTGTCTAGCACAGTGAATGTCACACTTGGTTCTTCTATTTTTGGCTCCTGTTTCAGAAACTCAGAGTCCACATCCTTCTCTGCTGTTTCACTAGAAGGTAGAGTCAGGGGGTAAGACAGCACATGGAATAGAGGGAAAAGTGAGAGGAAGGGAAAGTACCTGAAAGGCAGGGGAAAGAGGTAAGCATGTGCTTGCCTGTCCTCACTCAAGTCACTGGAAGCTGTGTAATGATGCTGTGCTTCTTCCCTAGCTCATCCCACAGTCCCCTCCCTCACACAGCAGTGACAATGAAGCTCTCATACCATGTAAATGGGAGATAATCCCTGCATGCTGTTCCATATACAAGTATTCTCTCTGGTAGTCATGCCATGATGTTCATGTCAGAGGTAGCAAATGAAGGAGGAAAAGCTGGATTGGGCAACTAACATTTTGAGAGCTTTCTACTTGCCACACACTGTATGTTGCTAGTTTTAAACTTTAAAAACTTTAAATCCTTAAAGCATTACTGTGAGGTTGGCAACATTACTTTTTTTTCTACAGATCCGAAGACAGTCAGGCTCATAGAGCAAAGCATATGCATAGAACTTATGGGAGGCAAAAATGGACACAGAAGCCAATTTGAAGGGGCTGATACTGCCCAATTCTTTAACAATGTGAGTATCAAAATATATAATTATAATGTCAGAGGGTAAATCTTTAAGCAAAATAGGAATCCATGAGTCATACTAAGAAAATAAATACATGAATAAATAAGTAAATGATAGGAGAGAATAGAAAAACTCTATCCAACATTTGAATGTCAAATTATTAATCTATAACAAATGACAGCAATATAAAAGCAACACTTAACAACTATTAGAAAAATGAGTGATTCATACAAAAATTATAAATGCATTTTCAGACTGTACCAAGTTCCACAGTGGTCATTGAGTCACCATGGTAACCATGTTGGCCGAGGAAAGCCGAGATAAAACAAACAGCAACCATCCTGACTTGTCTTCTAACATGTGTTAGAAACTGACAACTGACATAACCCATAGTAATTCATCTCACATATTCTTCACAATATTCCTTACAGCTTCACCAACACACACACACACACACACACACACACACACACAGTTATACATGCTCTCCCCCTCTTTTTCTTGCTGTCCAAAGACCCAGGAATTCATTGAGGTGGATTTGTTTGGGGATAGAGAGAAAACTCCACAATTCAACCTGAACCACACAAATAAAGTTGAAAGCTACTAAGCTATTTCGTTTTAGTGAATGATTTTCTGAAGATGACCTGTAGATTTTTCTGGGGGACATTTTACTCCCCAGGTTCAGTACATTGCCAATCACATCTAAAACTAATATGGAAATCTAGGTAAATGAATATTGTGATCATAAATTGTATGTGTCAATCTGGTGGGACCACCGTGCCCAGATATTTGATCAAATCTTATTCTGGATATATCTGTGAGAGTTATTTTGAATGAGATTTACATTTAAATGGGTAGAATTCCAGTAAAGCAATTAGCTTCCCACAAAGTAGGTGGGCCTTATCCAATTAGGTGGAGGACTGAACAGAACAAAGTGCTAATCAGCCCTAAGCCAGAGAGAGTTTTGCCAATAAAATCCTTTTGACTTCATCTACAACATCAGCACCTTGTGGTTCATTAGCATATTGCATTCAGACTCTACTGTAACTCTTTCCTGAGTCTCCAGTCTTCTGGCTTCCCTCATCAGATTCTCCACAATCTCATGAGTAAATTCCTTAAAATAAATCTCTAAATAAATATCATCATCTTATTGGTTCTGTTCTTCTGGAGAACGCTGAATAATACACGTGTTAAAGATCAATAATCTTTTGCTTCCTAAAATAATTTGTGATGTCAGTGAAAAAGATTTCACAGGAACATTTTGCTATGGACAGTTTAGTGAAAATATAAGAACTGGAAACTGTAATACAAAATACTACATTGACAACAACATCAAAAACTGTGAACTATATAGAGATAACTACGTGGCACATGCATGTCAACATATTCAAGGCCTATACTCTGAACACTGCAAAACATCCCTAAGAGAAATTAATAATGCCTAAATAAATGAAGGGATATATCATCTTCTTGGGTCAGAAGACTCAGTATTGTTAAGAGGTCTATACTCCCCAAATCGATCTATAGATTAAATACAATCCTAATAAATACTAGCAGAAACTTTTGTAAAAGAAGTGGACAAGCTTATCCTAAAAGTCATGTGGAAATGCATAGGTCGAAGACTATGAAAACAACTTTTAAAAAGACGATTAAAGGGGGCACCTGGGTGGCTCAGTCGGTTGGGAGTCTGACTTCGGCTCAGGTCATGATCTCGTGACCAGTGAGTTCGAGCCCCGCGTTGGGCTCTGTGCTGACAGCTCAGCGCCTGGGGCCTGCTTTGGATTCTGTTTCCCTCTCTCTCTGCCCCTCCCCAGCTCATGCTCTGTTCTATCTCTCAAAAATGAATAAACATTAAATAAAAACTTAAAAAAAAGATTAAAGTTGGAGGAAAAGTACTGCCTTATTTTAAGTCTCATTTTAAATCCATAGTATTTAAGATAATGTGGTATTGGGATAAAGGAAAAACTATATATCAAAGGAATATGACGAGTCTAAAAATAGACCTACACATATATGGACAAATGATCTTTGATGAAGCTACAAAGGCAATTCAGTGGAGAAAGGATAATATTTTCAACAAAGGGTTCTGGGACACATGGGTCTCCATATACACAAACATCAACTGTGATCCATGTATTGTACCATAAACAAAACCCAACTCAAGATGAATCATAGGCCTAATTATAAAAGCTGAAAGTACAAAACCTCAAAAGGAGGAGAAATGATTGCTACCCTAGACTATCTGAATATTTCCTAGATATGACATCAAAGGCAAAATCAAAACCAGAAATGAACAAATTGAAAGATTAGACTTCCTCAAAATCGAAAGCTTTTGTTCTGCCAAAGATATTGTTGAGAGAATTAAAATATTAAGTCACTGACTTGGAGAAAATATTTGTAAACCATGTATCTGATAAAGGACTTAAATCCAGATTAAAAAATGTCACAGAGGTCAATAGTAAAACAGACACTCCAGTAAATAATGGAAAAAAACATATTTGAAAAAATACTTCATCAAAAAAAATCAAATAAGGACATGAAATGATGCTGAACATCATTAGTCATTAGGGAAATGTAATCTCTCTGCACCCTTCTGTAAATGGCTAAAATAAACAAATTAACCATACCAAGTCCTACATGATTGTAAAGGATGCAATTCACACACATTGCTGGTGGCAATGAAAAATTGTGCCAATGCTTTGGAAAACATTCTGTAAGTTTATTTCATTGTTGATCCTCTACCTCCCATATATGATCCATCTGTTGCACTCCAAATGTATCTACTCAAGGGAAATAAAGCATATGTCTAAGTAAAGATTATACACAAATGTTCATAACACCTTTTTCTACAAAAGCTGCAAATTGGAAAACAAACAACAGTATGTATTACCAGGTGAATGGATACATATAATTGTGGTATACCCACATAATGGAATGTTGGCTAACAATGAAAAAGAAGGAAATGTTCATATACTCAACACAGAGATAAATCTGGAAATAGCTTGATGGAAAGCGGAATGATAAAAAAGGAATACACATTGTAGGAGTCTATTCACATAAAATTATAGGAAAAAATGCATAGTGACAGAAGATCAGTGGTCACCTAAAAATGGGATAGGGTGATGTAGAGAGGGAGGCTAGAGTGGTAGATGGAAACATTACAAAGGTATACAAATTAGCTTTTTGAGGTGATGGATATCTTCCTTATCTTGACTGCAGAATTGGATTCACAAATGCATATAGATATAAAAACTTATTATATATATATACATATATATATATACATACAGTGTATTGTATGTCAACCACACCTCAGTGAAATATTTGGCATATATATATATATATATACATTCATAATTTTTGATACATTTTAATCAGGTGAAAAACTCCCATGTACCTTCTTACAGTATTAACAGATTTACACTGTCTTATCAAAATGATCATTAGCAATGTAATTTATCCAAATATTAAAGAAATTTGATGTTTATTTCCTTAAGTACAGAAATAAAATATTATGTATTAGGAATAATTATAATGATATTTAATAGTAACTGCTTATATTACTGAAAGAGGCTGAGTATCATAATAGGACAAACTCTAGTGTAATAAATATTTTTTAATATATTAAAATCTAGTCACTTAAATTTTAAACTAACACATGAAAATTTTCTAACTCTTTAAAGAATTTCTTTATAAATTGGGGGAAAATCATGAGGACCAGGGAAGAATCTACATTACAATGTCAAATTGCTAAGAAGATGTAAAAACTGTACATTTCCACACCCATCTAGGAGATACATGTGATTTGCCAATTATTTATACAGCAAGAACAATTTAGGTTATACATTTCAAATGCATATTAAAGACCAATTTCCTTCTACAACTGGACAATGTATTGCTTTTTAGCAAAAAGCCATCCCTAATATGGGCCCCATCAGCTACTACACACTATGTAGCTGCTGATGGAATGAAATTCCACCTGCTAAACCTATTCTCCCATGATGAGATCAAAGTAGTTCCTCTTCTTTTAGGCTAGTTTGTGAACCTCAAATGAGCTATTCCAAAATATGCTTTTATTCAGATATTTGAATACTCCTGTGACAGATGTTATTACATTAGAGATGTGAAGTGATGGGGTCTCTTGAGGACCGCTGCCCTTGAATCTAGAGTCGAAACTTCAGCAGCTATCAGGACACAGTGCTCAGAACCTGCATCCTTCAGGCACCTGATATTAGCTCAGCCACTGGCATGAAGAGCTGCACACTGAGAGATAGAGCCAGCAATCACTACTACTTAACGGAATAACTTTGTACCCAGCACCATACCAGTCACTGGTTTAGTGACGCTGACACTGATTCAATTGGGTCACGGTGCTAACAACATGTTATAATGGAGTTCTCAAAAGGGCCTTTTTCTTCTCATTTCCTCATCTATCCCCTAACAACAACGTTGAAAAGGTGTAAGAAGTGGCCTGAATTCATACATTCATGATCCTGCAGTAACTACAGAGCCAGGAGTTTGCTCAAATATATCACTATTCTCAGCAATCCTGTGGGTGAAGCTTTCTCATCCCCATTTGACAGAGAGGGAAGCTGGGGCTCAGAGTCCTTACCTGTCTTCCCTCCTGTGCTCTTGCCTTTAGAGGAGAGCAGCTCCAGAACACCCTTGAAACAGAACCCAAACTCACTGAGGTAGGGCAGGACCCCAGCAGCTTTACCTACGACACAGCCTGTAACACATAATTGTTACAGCCCCGTTATCAAGCCCCTAAGTGGGAAACAGAGTTGGATCTGCATTGCTTTGTCTCTCCACACCCCAGGGCGGTTCAGCCCCAACTATGGTGACACACGACCTCAGCTAAGTCCCAAACACCTAAGGTCAGTTCTGATTTTCACGCTAGGGTATGTCTGTCTCTGACGACTGAAAAGTCGTCATGGTCACCATACTGACGTCAGATTTCTGTGGCATCCGCGAAGCCCCGGCAGGTTCCCCCACACCAGAAATGTGTTCCTTGAGCAATTCACCCCATGGCGTTTTGCCAAAAGCAAAACACTTTCGTTGTTTAGGCTTTTTCGTGAGAAAGCCTTGCAATTAGAGGCACTAGACTGGGACCCGTGCTATTGGCGGAACGCTGCCCAGGTTAATGGAACCAAGAATGTTCCTGTAATATGTAAGTTTGTTTGCTTTAAAGAGACAGTAGGGGAGTTTTATCAGAGCCCCAGGGAAGTATCCTAGGATTCTTGGAGATGAGCTGGCCCCTGCAGGTGAAGGGCCAAGGCTATGGTATAAAACCAAGGCTATGGTAAGCAGTTAGTCAGCGGTCTGTGGCAGAATACTAAGGGATTATCTATAATCATGTGACTGAATGATCTAAATAGTACACACACAGTCATTTAAGACGTCTCAGAGTTATTTCAAGGAGGCAAGTCTAAAATGTTACAAATTGTACATTTTCATTGTATTTTCTCATTTTTTTGTTTCTGCTATGTAATTTTTATAATGAAATAAAATACATCGCTCTTTCCCATGTTAAAAACAAAAACATAGAACCCCAAAATGGTGTTACTTGGACCGTGTTCCCAAACCTGGGCTTAATACATAATCTAATCACAGTTTCAGCCTCCCCCAGAAATGTAGGCTTAACCAGTCAATCAGGAATTTTCAGTCAGTGCTAATCAGTCTGCCACGTGGGCCCTCTCCATTCCCCCAAATAGTTGAAGCAATCAGCATAAGACCACTTGCTTTCCACCCTATAGAAAAGCCAACGTGACTGAAACAATCATTTTCTTTTGCTAATAACTTTTCTGCCCCACCTTCCTTCTATAAAACTTCCCATTTTTTTACATCTCTTTGGAGGGACCCTCTATTTGTTTGACAGGATGCTGCCAGATTCATAAATCATTTAAAAAAATCCAATTAGATCTTTACAATTTACTAGTTTAATTTTTGTTAATTCACTCCCTACCTGCTTCTGGATTGTTAGTCATGGTTTTCCTCCACCATCAGGTTATAGAGGAATTTCACTGCCTGTGCTTCTATGGACAAGAAAAGGGTGGATCATACTAGGGTGTCACACATAAGAGGAACAATTGGGGAGGTGACCATCTTGTGAGAAATGTATGGAAACCATGTCACTAACTCAGGAGAATTAGATGTTGAGATCAGAGTCCTGGTCTTGGGCTTGTCTTTAAGAACTCAGTTTCTCCTCTTTACCCTGTGGCTCCTCCAGGCTCCTACAACTGGGAAACAAGGTCTTCAATGAAGCAAAAACTCCAAGTCACCTCAGATGGACCCCTCAGAGGACTAAATATGAGGGATAAACTTCCTAGGATAAGAAAAACACAAAATCATTTCTGAAATCTACCACACAAACTGGCGATGGACTAAAGAGAAAGTAAAACCTCTGGTTTTCACCCACGGGAGATCCAAGACTGAAACCACACAAGTGTTACCTTGTCCTTTTTTCTATCTGGGAGTGAGGTCTCCTCAGGAGAGGGTAGTAGCCTCTGAGTGCTCTTCAAGACAATGGAGGTCTGGGTTACAAGTGGCTTCACATTCTCAAGGAACAATGTCCCCTCTGGACTGAATTATTTCCTGTTAAAATGCTGGGTTTCCAGGACTCATGGTCAGGCTTGATCAAAAATTGCTTAAAATGGAGTCTGGTTTAGGACAACCTCATTACCCCATGAGGTGGCCACTAACATCCATCTTCCCACCTGTGGACATTTCCAGTTACCCAGTCTAGAGATCAGGACAGGGAAGATATGGATGCAGATAAGGAATTGAAGTGACATTTTCTGGCACAGAGTGGACATTTAATTTACATTTAATAAACATGAGATGTAGATGTAGGCATCAATAAGATATAAATAAATTATCTATATGTTCTTCCAGTCTTTTTATTCACATGTGAATTTTTCAAAGAGCATTTGATCACAACGGTTATTGTTTCATAATCTAGTTTGAAGAAAACCTTTTATTTCTTTATCTAAAATTTTCATCTTTCCAGTAAGAAAAAATAAACTGTAGAAAATGAAAAAGATACTTCTAAATAGATGTGTGTGACCTGTTTTTCTTATATTCTAGGCATGTGGTGGATACAGAAGAATTGTTCCAGTTAAGTGAAAATCCAGAAATCTGGCTGATCCCTTGAAGTCAAGCTCCCAAACTCTGTCTTTCCTCTTCCTTGTGGAGCCCCCTGGTCTTAGACTGTCATAGCTGTAATCCTACATCTCACCATTTGGTGACATCACACATTTATCTCCATTTTTGCTGTTATTTCCTCATGAAAAATAGTATATTATGCAGAGAGTAAAAAGTATCATGAAATGTTTTACATGATATCAATTTTACCTGGAAAATTCATATGTATATTAAATAAGATCCATTTTCTTTTGACCTCAAACTACATAGAGTTTATTGATTTGTCTCTTTCGTCATCACTAACAGCTGATGTGCAGTGTGGACTGTATATAGAGTCCTTACCAGAGAACAGGGTGTTCATCTTCCATTACACCAACATTTTCCAGGCTGACTAGATCTTCTCCCACCCCCTGTCTGTCATCCCCTATCCATGACACAGCTACCCACACCCCTCTCTGATGCCATACCCTCTCAGTCACCTTCCTCTTATTATGACCTGCACTGTCCTTTCCAGTCAGGCCATGGACTGCCAAAGTGTGCCACTGACAACTGGTGTTTTATCTTCTATAAGCGATGTAGTATGTTTTCCCAATCTTCTTTTACACATAACAGTTTTTCAGACAGAATTAGAGTCATTTTGTATAGATTCAAAGCCCAGGTTTTTGGACATCATTGTTATTTTTTTACTCCTTGTAGACACTTCTTAGTACAGAAGTTTGATGACAGTGGTACGTTGGTGTCATCTAGTGATAAAACCCGAAACTGCATCTTGAATATTCCCTGGCAGGAAAATGGGAAGGAGGAACTGTGACCCAAATCAACCAGAGTTTCTGGAAGCCAGGAGGGTAAGGGGGGAATTCCTGGGGTACAACATATTGATAAGCTCTCTCTGGATACTTCACATAAATGCAATCATGCAGTATGTGTTCTTTTGCGTATTAGACTTCTCTTACATGGCTTACATTTTCAAGTGTCATCCATATAGTAGCATGTTATCAGTACTTCATTCCTTTCTGTTGACATATACTAAACCACATTTTATTTATGCATTCATTAAATGCTGAGAATTTAAGTTGTTTCCACTTTCCACTATTATGAATAATGATGTACATTTGCATAATATTTTTATGTAGACATATGTTGTCATCTTATGTAGACATATGTTGTCATTTTATGTAGACATATGTTGTCATTTCTTCTGGTTCTGTACCTAGTAGTGGTATTGCTTAGTCATATAACTCTTTGTTGAACTGTTTGAGGAACTGCCAGACTGTTTGATAACCCCAACGATCATGAGGGGTGTAGGAATAGTTTGCTATTTTTTCTCCTGATTAGATTGTGGTTATGGGTTTGGGGAAAGAAAGTCAGAATTGAAGTGCCCTTCTCTTTACCTCATATTTGCAAGAAGGTGATACCCATGTGACATCACTGGGTGACTAGAGATATTGGCCATCATCACAAGGTTACGGTGATGTTTGTCTAGTTTCTCTAGTGTACAGTAACTATTTTCCATTCACCTACTTTATTCTTTTGACATGAATCATTAAATGTGCCCTGCATTCAGTGGTGGAGACAGAATTAAGGTTCACATCATGGAGACAGGGTATCTACATCATATATTATTTATAATTATTTAAAACAACTTTTTTCATGGAACCAATCTGTTATTAATTCACTGTTTTATCAGTATGGATTCATATATATTCTTTGTAGGGCTTTTTAATAGATACATACCAAAAGAAAGACCAAGTACTAGCAGTAAAATTGAATCAGTAATTTAAAAACTAAAAACAAGAGTCCAGTACCAGACACCTTCACAAGTGAATTCTACCAAATGTTTAAAGAAGAGCTAATAGAGGAGGTTCAGGAAGATGGCGGCATAGGAGGACGCTGGGCTCACCCCGCGTCCTGCTGATCACTTAGATTCCACCTACACCTGCTTAGCTAACCCAGAAAACCACCAGAAGACTAGCAGAACGGAGTCTCCGGAGCCAAGCGCAGACAAGAGGGCCACGGAAGAGGGTAGGAATGGCGGAGAGGCGGTGCGTGCTGCACGGACTGGTGGGAGGGAACCAGGGCAGAGGGGCGGCCCGTCGCCAAGCAGAGCCCCGAGTCTGGCTTGCAAAAGTGGAGGGGCCGGATGGAGTGTGTTCCGACAGCAAGCGCGACTTAGCATCTGGGAGGTCATAAGTTAACAGCTCTGCTCAGAAAGCGGGAAGGCTGGAGGACAAAGGGAGGGAGAGTTGCTGAGCCCCAGGAAGACAGAGCTCAGTTTGTTGGGGAACAAAGGCGCTCACCAGCACCATCTCCCTCTCCCATCCCCCAGCCAAAATCCCAAAGGAAACCAGTTCCTGCCAGGGAACTTGCTTGCTCCGCGCAAACACCCGCAAACACCCAACACTGTGCTTCTGCAGAACCAACCCTTAGGCAATGGCTCTGACTCCCTCCCGCTGCCACAGGGCCCCTCCTGAAGTGGATCACCTAAGGAGAAGCAAGCTAAGCTTGCCCCTCCTGCCCCCATGCACCTTGCCTACCCACCCCAGCTAATATGCCAGATCCCCAGCACCACAGGCCTGGCAGTGTGCAAGTAGCCCAGACGGCCCCGCCACCCCACAGTGAATCCTGCCCCTAGGAGAGGGGAAGAGAAGGCACACACCAGTCGGACTGTGGCCCCATTGGTGGGGTGGGGGCAGACGTCAGGTCTGACTGTGGCTCCACCCACCAACTCCAGTTATACACCACAGCACAGGGGAAGTGCCCTGTAGGTCCGCACCACACCAGGAACTATCCAAAATGACCAAACGGAAGAATTCCCCTCAGAAGAATCTCCAGGAAATAACAAGAGCTAATGAACTGATCAAAAAGGATTTAAATAACATAACAGAAAGTGAATTTAGAATAATAGTCATAAAATTAATCGCTGGGCTTGAAAACAGTATAGAGGACAGAAGAGAATCTCTTGCTACAGCCATCAAGGGACTAAGGAACAGTCAGGAGGAGCTGAAAAATGCTTTAAACGAAATGCAAAACAAAATGGAAACCACCACAGCTCGGCTTGAAGAGGCAGAGGAGAGCATAGGTGAACTAGGAGATAAAGTTATGGAAAAAGAGAAAGCTGAGAAAAAGAGAGATAAAAAAAATCCAGGAGTATGAGGGGAAAATTAGAGAACTAAGTGGTACACTAAAAAGAAATAATATACGCATAATTGGTATCCCAGAGGAGGAAGAGAGAGGGAAAGGTGCTGAAGGGGTACTTGAAGAAATAATAGCTGAGAACTTCCCTGAACTGGGGAAGGAAAAAGGCATTGAAATCCAAGAGACAGAGAGAACTCCCTTCGATCTTCGATCTTCTTGACTCGATCTTCTGCATGACATATCATAGTGAAACTGGCAAAATACAAGGATGAAGAGAAAATTCTGAAAGCAGCAAGGGATAAACGTGCCCTATCATATAAAGGGAGACCTATAAGACTAGTGACTGATGTCACTTCCGAAACTTGGCAGGCCAGAAAGGAATGGCAGGAGATCTTCAATGTGATGAAGAGAAAAAATATGCAGCCAAGAATCCTTTCTCCAGCAAGTCTGTCATTTAGAATAGAAGGAGAGATAAATGTCTTCCCAAACAAACAAAAACTGAAGGAATTTGTCACCACTAAACCAGCCCTACAAGAGATCCTAAGGGGGATCCTGTGAGACAAAGTACCAGAGACATCACTACAAGCATAAAACATACAGACATCACATGACTCTAAACCCGTATCTTTCTATAATAACACTGAATGTAAATGGACTAAATGCACCAACCAAAAGACATAGGGTATCAGAATGGATAAAAAAACAAGACCTATCTATTTTCTGTCTACAAGAGACTCATTTTAGACCTGAGGACACCTTTAGATTGAGAGTGAGGGGATAGAGAACTATTTATCATGCTACTGGAAGCCAAAAGAAAACTGGAGTAGCCATACTTATATCAGAGAAACTAGATTTTAAATTAAAGGCTGTAACAAGAGATGAAGAAGGGTATTATATAATAATTACAGGGTCTATCCACCAGGAAGAGCTAACAATTATTAATGTCTATGCGCCGAATACCGGAGCCCCCAAATATATAAAACCATTCCTCAAAAACTAAGCAACATTATTGATAAGAATGTGGTAATTGCAGGGGACTTTAACACACCACTTACAGAAATGGATAGATCATCTATACACATGGTCAATAAAGAAACAAGGGCCCTGAATGATACATTGGATCAGATGGACTTGACAGATATATTTAGAACTCTGCATCCCAAAGCAACAGAATATACTTTCTTCTCGAGTCTACCTGGAACATTCTCCAAGATAGATCATATACTTGGTCACAAAACAGCCCTTCATAAGTATACAAGAATTGAAATTATACCATGCATACTTTCAGACCACAATGCTTTGAAGATTGACATCAACCACAGGAAAAAGTCTGGAAAACCTCCAAAAGCATGGAGGTTAAAGAAGACCCTACTAAAGAATGAGTGGGTCAACCAGGCAATTAGAAAAGAAATTAAAAAATATATGGAAACAAATGAAAATGAAAAGACAACAATCCAATCGCTTTGAGATGCAGCGAAGGCAGTCCTGGGAGGAAAATACATCGCAATCCAGGCCTATCTCAAGAAACAAGAAAAATCCCAAATACAAAATCTAACAGCACACCTAAAGGAAAGAGAAGCAGAACAGCAAAGACAGCCTAAACCCAGCAGAAGAAGAGAAATAATAAAAATGAGAGCAGAAATAAACAATATAGAATCTAAAAAAACTGTAGAGCAGATCAACAAAACCAAGAGTTGGTTTTTTGAAAAAATAAACAAAATTCACAAACCTCTAGCCAGGCGTCTCAAAAAGAAAAGGGAGATGACCCAAATAGATAAAATCATGAATGAAAATGGAATTATTACAACCAATCCCTCAGAGATACAAGCAATTATCAGGGAATACTATGAAAAATTATATACCAACAAATTGGACAACCTGGAAGAAATGGACAAATTCCTAAACACCCACACTCTTCCAAAACTCAATCAGGAGGAAATAGAAAGCTTGAACAGACCCATAACCAGCGAAGAAATTGAATCAGTTATCAAAAGTCTCCCAACAAATAAGAGTCCGGGACCAGTTGGCTTCCCAGGGGAGTTCTACCAGACGTTTAAAGCAGAGATAATACCTATCCTTCTCAAGCTATTCCAAGAAATAGAAAGGGAAGGAAAATTTCTAGACTCATTCTATGAAGCCAGTATTCCTTTGATTCCTAAACCAGACAGAGACCCAGCAAAAAAAGAGAACTACAGGCCAATATCCCTGATGAATATGGATGCAAAAATTCTCAATAAGATACTAGCAAGTCAAATTCAAAAGCATATAAAAAGAATGATTCACCATGATCAAGTGGGATTCATTCCTGGGATGCAGGGCTGGTTCAACATTCGCAAGTCAATCAACGTGATACATCACATTAATAAAAGAAAAGAGAAGAACCATATGATCCTGTCAATCGATGCAGAAAAGGCCTTTGACAAAATCCAGCACCCTTTCTTAATAAAAACCCTTGAGAAATTCTGGATAGAAGGAACATACTTAAAGATCATAAAAGCCATTTATGAAAAGCCCACAGCTAACATCATCCTCAATGGGGAAAAACTGAGAGCTTTTTCCCTGAGGTCAGGAACGACAGGGGTGCCCACTCTCACCACTGTTGTTTAACATAGTGTTGGAAGATCTAACATCAGCAATCAGACAACAAAAGGAAATCAAGGCATCAAAATTGGCAAAGATGAAGTCAAGCTTTCGCTTTTTGCAGATGACATGATATTATACATGGAAAATCCGATAGACTCCACCAAAAGTCTGCTAGAACTGATACAGGAATTCAGCAAAGTTTCAGGGTACAAAATCAATGTACAGAAATCAGTTGCATTCTGATACACTAACAATGAAGCAACAGAAAGACAAATAAAGAAACTGATCCCATTCACAATTGCACCAAGAAGCATAAAACACCTAGGAATAAATCTAACCAAAGATGTAAAAGATCTGTATGCTGAAAACTATAGAAAGCTTATGAAGGATATTGAAGAAGATATAAAGAAATGGAAAGACATTCCATGCTCATGGATTGGGAGAATAAATATTGTCAAAATGTCAATACTACCCAAAGCTATCTACACATTCAATGCAATCTGAACCAAAATTGCACAAGCATTCTTCTCGAAACTAGAACAAGCAATCCTAAAATTCATATGGAACCACAAAAGGCCCCGAATAGCCAAAGGAATTTTGCAGAAGACCAAAGCAGGAGGCATCACAATCCCAGACTTTAGCCTCTACTACAAAGCTGTCATCATCAAGACACCATGGTATTGGCACAAAAACAGACACAGAGACCAATGGAATAGAATAGAAACCCCAGAACTAGACCCACAAACGTATGGCCAACTCATCTTTGACAAAGCAGGAAAGAACATCCAATGGAAAAAAGACAGTCTCTTCAACAAATGGTGCTGGGAGAACTGGACAGCAACATACAGAAGGTTGAAACTAGACCACTTTCTCACACCATTCACAAAAATAAACTCAAAATGGATAAAGGACCTGAATGTGAGACAGGAAACCATCAAAACCCTAGAGGAGAAAGCAGGAAAAGACCTCTCTGACCTCAGCCTAGCAATTTCTTAGTTGACACATCCCCAAAGGCAAGGGAATTAAAAGCAACAATGAATTACTGGGACCTTATGAAGATAAAAAGCTTCTGCACAGCAAAGGAAACAATCAACAAAACTAAAAGGCAACCAATGGAATGGGAAAAGATATTTGCAAATGACATATCAGACAAAGGGTTAGTATCCAAAATCTATAAAGAGCTCACCAAACTCCACACCTGAAAAACAAATAACCCAGTGAAGAAATGGGCCGAAAACATGAATAGACACTTATCTAAAGAAGACATCCAGATGGCCAACAGGCACATGAAAAGATGTTCAACGTCGCTCTTCATCAGGGAAATACAAATCAAAACCACACTCAGGTATCACCTCACGCCTGTCAGAGTGGCCAAAATGAACAAATCAGGATACCATAGATGCTGGTGAGGATGTGGAGAAACGGGAACCCTCTTGCACTTTTGGTGGGAATGCAAATTGCTGTAGCCACTCTGGAAAACAGTGTGGAGGTTCCTCAAAAAATTAAAAATAGACCTACCCTATGACCCAGCAATAGCACTGCTAGGAATTTACCCAAGGGATACAGGAGTACTGATGTATAGGGGCACTTGTACCCCAATGTTTATAGCAGCACTCTCAACAATAGCCAAATTATGGAAAGAGACTAAATGTCCGTCAACTGATGAATGGATAAAGAAATTGTGGTTTATATACACAATGGAGTACTACATGGCAATGAGAAAGCACGAAATATGGCCCTTTGTAGCAACGTGGATGGAACTGGAGAGTGTGATGCTAAGTGAAATAAGCCATACAGAGAAAGACAGATACCATATGTTTTCACTCTTATGTGGATCCTGAGAAACTTAACAGAAACCCATGGAGGAGGGGAAGGAAAAAAAAGAAAAAAAAAGAGGTTAGAGTGGGAGAGAACCAAAGCATAAGAGACTCTTAAAAACTGAGAACAAACTGCGGGTTGATGGGGGTGGGAGTGAGGGGATGGTGGGTGATGGGTATTGAGGAGGGCACCTTTTGGGATGAGCACTGGGTGTTGTATGGAAACCAATTTGGCAATAAATTTCATATATTGAAAAAAATAAAAAAATAAAGAAGAGCTAATACATATTCTTCTCAAACTATTCTAAAAAATAGAAGAGGAAATAAAGATTCCAAATTCATTCCATGAGGCCATCATTACCCTGACACTAAAAGCAGATAAAGACACTACAAAAAAGGAGAACTACAGGTCAATATCTCTGATGAACATAGATGCAAAAATCATCAACAAAATATTAGCAAACAGAATTCAATAATATATTTTAAAAGAACATTCACCACAATCAAGTGGGATTTATTCCTGGGATGCAAGAGTAATTCAGTATTTACAAATCAATCAGTGTGATACATAACATCAATAAGAGAAAGGATAAAAACTATGTGATCATTTCAATAGATGCAGAAAAAGCATTTGAGAAAGTAATGCATCCATTCATGATAAAACCCTCAACAAAGTAGATCTAGAGGGAACATACCTGTGCACAAATAAAGGCCATATGTGAGAAACCCACAGCAAACATCATACTTAATGGGGAAAACTAAGAGCTTTTCCTCTAAGATCAGGAACAAGACAAGGATGTCCAGTCTTACCACTTTTTAGTTTTTTTTATTTTTATTTTTTTAATTTATTTTGAGAAATAGAGTGGGGGAGGGGCAGAGAGAGAGGAAGAGAATCCCAAGTAGGCTCAGCACTGTCAGCACACAGCGTAATGCGGAGCTCAATCCCACAAACTGCAAGATCATGACCTGAGATGAAATCAAGAGTCAGATGCTCAATCAACTGAGCCACCCAGGGGCACCCACTCTCACCACTTTTATTCAACATAGTACTGGAATTCCTAGCCACAGAGATCAGATAATCAAAGAAATAAAAGGCATCCAAATTGGTAAGGAAGAAGTAAAATTTTCACTTTTTGCAGATGACATGATACTATATATAGAAAACCCTAAAGACTCACCAAAAAACTACTAGAACTGATAAATGAATTCAGTAACGTCATAGGGTACAAAATCGATATACAGAAATCTGTTACATTTGTATATACTAATGAATTAGAAGAAAAATAAATTAAGAAAATAATACCATTTACAATTGCACTAAAAATAATAAAATTCCTAAAATAACCTTAAGCAAGAAGGTGAGAGTCCTATGCTATGAAAAGCATAAATCACTGATGAAATAAATTCAAGATAATACAAATGGAATGATATTCCATGATCATGGGTCTGAAAAAAAACATTGTGAAAATGTCCATACTACCAGAAGCAATGTACACAGTTAATGAAATATCTATCAAATTACCAACAGCATTTCTCATAGAACTAAAACAATCCTAAAATTTGTATGGAACCAAAAAAGACTCTTTTTTGGTCTTCAATCTTTTTCAAGATTGAAAAAGAAGAACAAAACTAGAGGTATCACAATCCCAGATTTCAAGATAAACTACAAAGCTGAAGTAATAATCAAAACAGTATGGTACTGGCAAGAAAAGAGAAACATAGATCAATGGAACAGAATAGAGAGCCCAGAAATAAACCCAGGATTATATGGTCAAGTAATCTTTGATGAAGGATGCAATGGGAAAAAAATTCTTCAACAAATGGTATTGGGAAAACTGGACAGCTACATGCGAAATAATAAAACAGGACCACTGTCTTACACCATTCAAAAAATAAACTCAAAGCGGATTAAAGACCTAAATGTGAGACCTGAAACCATAAAAATCCTAGAAGAGATCACAGGCAGCTTTCTGTGACATCAGCTGTAGCAGCATTTTTCTAGATTTGTCTCCTGAGGCAAGGGAAACAAAAGCAAAATAAACTATTGGGGCTACATCAAAAAGCTTCTGCACAGCAAAGGAGACAATCAATAAAAAAGAAAAGACAACCTATTGAATGGAAGAAGATATTCACAAATGATATAACTGATAAGGTGTTAATATCATAAAGAACTTCTACAACTCAACACTACAAACAAAACAAAACAAAAGAATCTAATTTAAGTGGGCAGAGGACTTGAAAGGGCATTTTTCCAAAGAAGACATATAGATAGCCAACAGACACATGAAAAGATGTTCAGCATCACTAACCATCAGGAGAATGCAAATCAAAACCACAAACAGATATCACCTTACACCTGTCAGAATGGGTTGAATCAAAAATACAATAAATAACAAGTGTTGGCAAGGGTGTAGAGAAAAGGGAAACCTTGTGCCCTGTTGGTGAGAATGTAAATTGGTGCAGCCACGGTGGAAAATGGTATGGATATTGCTAAGAAAATTAAAAATACAAATATTTTATGATCTAGTAATTCTACTAGGGGTTATTTACCCAAAGAAAATGAAATCACTAATTCGAAAAGATATGTGTCATTCTATGTTTACTTCAGCATCATTTACAATAGGCAAGGCATGGAAGTAACCCAAGGGTTAATCCATAGATGACTAGATAAAGAAGATGTGATACAGATAAAAATAGAATATTATTTAGCAATAAGAAACCAATGATATCTTTTGTGACAACATGGGTGGGCCTAGGTGGTATTGTGCTAAGTGAGGTAAGTCAGAGAGAGAAAAATACCATCTGATTTTACTTATAAGTGGAATCTAAAAAAAAATAAACAAAAAGTTAAAACAAAACCATAAATGCAGAGAACAAACTGTTGCCAAAGGGGGACTGGAGGAAGGGCAAAATGGGTGAAGGGGAGCAGGAGACACAGACTTTTAGTTGTGGAATGAATAAGTCACAGGGATGAAAGGTACAGCATAGGGACTACAATGAATGATAGTATAAGTGTTCTATGGTGACAAATAGCTACACTGTGGTGAGCATAGCATAATGTATACATTTGGGCCATCACCATGCTGTATACCTGAAACTAATATAATACTGTGTGTCAACTTTTTTTGATAAAATAATCAATACTCAGGAATCTCATAATCATTGAAATTAACATTGTGTACTTCCATTTTTTTCTTAATGAATGTATGCACATGTATTATATATGCATTACATATACAATTCATATAACTATTCTTATACCATATGTGCAGATTAGATCCTGTGTTTTTGTTGGTTTTGATTTTTCTTCTTTCTTAGCTTTTATCTAAAATACTAACAAGTAGATGAAGCCTCCTGATTAAGTGACAAGAATAAGATATGATTTAACTTTGCCTTTTAACAAACCCTTTACCAGCTAACCAATTCTTATTCTTTATCAATGCATCTGATTGGAAATGCCATACCTGTACCTTATGAAATAATGTTATATGTGTGGGTCTGTTCATGAACTTTCTATAGAACTCCCTTTATCTGTATGTCATCCACTCTATCCACAATTTATAAAATTATAGGCTCATGGAACATTGTAATACCTGGCAATGTAGTCCTCACTCCTAACGCTTATACTTTTTATGAGTGATATAAATACTATTATAATTAATATAGGTGATAAAAGATACCAAAGATTATAGGGAGCATAGCAATTAAATTGATTGTGCTAGATCATGCAACCTGCATGCTTCCCCGTGTCAAATCCTCATCCTTCTGACCCCAAAGCCCACACCCCTTGCCACTGTTTCTATTGTGAGTATTCTGTGCTAGGCTGAAGGCCAACAAAAAAAGGGGGGGGGAATCCATAAGGTTCTGTGGTCAGTTGAAGGTTCTGGCCACTGGGATATAGGTTTGATGACTACCATGTTATATATAGCTTACTCTTTATTATTCTTTGCTCTACTGAACTATTTCTTCTTCCTGAGGCTCAATAACAAATTTCTTCACCCATGTCAACCTACAAGGAAAGTAAGAGACCAGAAACTACGTGGAATGAAGGGAATGATTAAATAGGACGAAACTTCACCTCTTGCTGATACATTTGTACATGCATTCTGTTTCAAATATTCTACTTTATGGGACAGAAATATTTTCTCTTAGAATCAGGAATCTCTGTTCTAACAATCTACCCTAAGTTATCCTGTAAAAAGAAAAGAAGTCATAAGCATAAAAACATTCCTAAGAGAACAAATCCTAACAGCAGACCAGAAATAAGATAGATGTCCAGCAATAAGGAACAGGTTGAATATTCTAAGGACATTTACATATTATATTACTACATACCTGCAAGAAGCAAGGAGGACTCCCTCCCTATATTACTATGGAGTTATCTCCAAGATATACTGTTCAGCTAAAAGCAAGGTACAGAAAAACGTGTAGCTGCTGTTGTCCAATACATAGGTACCAGACACACGTGGCTATTTATATTTATGTTAATTAAGTTTAGGTGAAATTAAAAATTCAGTTCTTCAGTCCCACTCACCACATTTCAGGTGTTCTACAGCCACAGGTAGCTAGTGGCTATTGCATTGGACAATGAAGACTGACAAAACCAGAACAAAATCTTTAATCACTATGGGATGACTACAAAAGGTGTAACTTACATGTCATGGAAATTCTATAAAGGGAAGGAAGAAATAGAAGACATATTTGACACAACTGAGAATTTACCCAACTTAATGTCAGACAAAAACCACATACCCAAGAGGAGCAGAGAATACCAACCTGGATATATGTTCAAAAATTGTACGTTGGCACCTCATTTTCAAACTATGGAAAATCAAAGATAAAGTCCTTAAAGAAGCGCCCGGGGGGGAGTCCCTTACCTATAGAGGATCAAAGATAAGAATCATATCTGACTTCTCAAAAAACATGGAAGCAAGAAGATAATAGAATAAAATATTTAAATATTTAAAGTGTTAAGAGAAAAAATGCACCAACCTTGAATTCTATACTTGTCAAACTATCCTTTATAAGAGACAGAGATATGAAGATATTCTCAGACAAACAACAAAAGTGAGGAAATGTGTTGACAGTCAATTTGCATTTTAATAAGCTCTTTAGGGAATGAAAGTATTTTTTCCTATTCTTTTAAAATCTAATTTATTGCCAAATTGGTTTCCATACAATACCCAGTGCTCATCCCAACAACGTTGTTGCAGATTGCCAAGTAGTATTCCATTGTATATATAAACCACATCTTTACCCATTCATCAGGATCAGATAACTGGAAAACTATGTTTTATATAATGGGCTTTCAAATGAAGGACACATTTTTTTCTGATATGCCTCATACTTTTTGCTTCACTGAAAATTATTCCTGGGAAACCCTTAACTATGTGTCTGCCAGCAACTGTCCTCTCTTCCTTCTCATATAGATATGTGACTCTCATCCAGAAATGAGGTCTTTTTTTTTTCAAATGAGTATACATACACAGTACAGCACCATTGATTTTTCAATAATTTTGATATATTTTGAATACCAGGTAAAGACCTCACATTATTTAACCTTTCATGATCCTAAGGGCACTTGAGAACCTGGCAGTGTCTCAGAGTCACTGATTGTCACTAGACAGTATTAACTGACATAGAAGTTTTGCTAAGTCTGTGCTGCTCTAAGTATTCACTCTGAAAAGGGTTTATTGAATACAGTTTTGACACATTTATTCTTATGTTATTCTGTAGGTTCAAAATGAACAACACAGGGAGCTTCACTTTGCTCATCTATAGTTGCTACATTTTCAGTAATGAAAATGCATTATTTGGGTAAAGGAGTTATAAAAACACTAATAAAAATTAAAGGTAAAAGACAAGGCATTTGGATCTCAAGAAAACAAGAGTTTACCATAGTTAAAAGTAAGGTTGACTGCACATAGAATTTATGAATAATTGATAATGCTTTTTCCATAAACTAAAATTTTTCTAAGTTCTGTATATTGTTAAGCCCCCATTTTTCTGATTTTCATTACTAGAGTCACAAGAAGGAGAATTTAAACTATTTTTTTAAATAGCAATTTCAGGTAAGTTACTCTGCACATAGTCCTCATATTTTTTTTTTCTAGATTCAAACATAAAGGGAATCCCAGCTCAAACAAGAACAATTTTTGATGCACACCCACCAAGTCATGCATCCTCCTTTTCATTCTGGGAGGCTCCATCTCACATGAAACCTAAAATGTTAAGCACTATTCTGAACCTAGGAATTCAATGAGGCGGGTGGATTTGTTTGGGAATAACAGAAAATTCCACAATTAAATTCTAACCACACCAAAAGAAGTTGAAAGCTGCTGAACTAGTTCATTTTAGTGACTGATTTTCTGAAGATAACGTATAACATTTTCTATGGGACATTGTATGGCTTGAGATTAGTACATTGTCAATCACATCTAACAGCTAATAGAGAAATTTAGGCAAATAAATATCGTGATGATGCTTCCACTTGGCAGGGACATAGTACTCAGACATTTGATCAAACATTATTCTGGATGTTTCTGTGAGAATGTTTTTCAATGATATGTACATTAAAATAGGTAGATTTTGGGTAAAGCAATTAGTCCTCCATAAGGTTGGTTGGCCACATCTAATCAAGTGAAGACATGCATAGAACAAGGAACCATTTCCTCTTAGTGAGAGGGAATTCTTCCAGGAGACTGCCTTTGACTTCACTACAACATCAGTACCTCAAGAAGACCACCAAGTGGCCTCTGCCATCAGATTTTGCCAAGGCTCCCCACTCTTGTAAGTCAATTCCTTAAAATATTTGTCTATCCACATATCAGCATCCTATTGGTTCTGTTCTTCTGGATAACCCTGAATAACATAGGTGTTAAGTTTCAAGTATCTTTTCTCACTTAGAATAACTTGTGCTTTCACCAAAAAGAATCCCCTGCAATATTTAGCTACTGATAGTTCAGTAAAAACTGTAATAAAAATACAGCCATTGACAATAGCAACAAAAAGTATGAACTATATACAGATAATATATGTAGCACATGTAGGTACACAGATGTGCAAGGCCTGTACTCTTAACACTGCAAAACATTGCTGTGAGAAATTCTCACACATATATATGCCATATCTTTATTCATCCATCAGTCGATGGACATTTGGGCTCTTCCCATAATTTGGCTATTGTTGATAGCGCTGCTATAAACATTGGGTTGCATGTGTCCCTTTGAAACAGCATACCTGTATCCCTTGGATAAATAAATACCTAGTAGTGCAATTGCTGGGTCACAGGGTGGTGGTTGTTGTTGTTGTTTGTTTTTTTTTTTTAAATTTTTTGAGAAACCTCCATACTGTTTTCCAGAGTGGCTGCATCTGATCACATTCCCACCACCAGTGCAAAATGGTTCCTCTTTTTCTGCATCCTCGACAAATCTGTTGCTTCCTGAGTTGTTAATTTCAGCTATTCTGATAGGTGTGAGGTAGTATCTCATTGTAGTTTTGATTTGTATTTCCGTGATGATGAGTGATATTGAGAAGTTTTTCATGTGTCTGTTAGCCATCTGGATTTCGTCTTTGGAAAAGTGTCTATTCATGTATTCTGCCCATTTCTTAACTGGCTTGTTTGTTTTTTGGGAGTTGAGTTTGGGAGTTTTTGGGAGTTGAGTTTGGTTAAGTTATTTATAGATTTTGAATACTAACTCTTTATCTGATATGTCACTTGCAACTATCTTCTCCCATTCCATCAGTTGCACTTTAGTTCCGCTGATTGTTTCCATCGCTGTGTGGAAGCATTTTTTTATATTTATGAGGTCCCAATAGTTCATTTTTGCTTTTATTTCCCTTGCCTCCAGAGAAATTTCTAGGAAAAAGTTGCTGCGGCTGAGGTCAAAGAAGTTGCTGCCTGTTTTCTCCTGTAGGATTTTGATGTTTTCCTGTATTATATTTAGGTCTTTCATCCATTTTGAATTTATTTTTGTGTATGGTGTAAGAAAGTTGTCCAGTTTAATTCTTCTGCATATTGCTGTCCAGTTCTCCCAGCACCATTGGCTAAAGAGACTGTATTTTTCCATCGGATACTCTTTCCTGTTTTGTCAAAGATTAATTGGCCATACGTTTTTGGGTCCAATTCTGAGTTCTCTATTTTATTCCATTGGTCTATGTGTCTGTTTTTGTGCCAATATCATACTGTCTTGATGATTACAGCTTTGTAGTCCAGGTTAAAGTCTGAGATTGTGGTGTCCCAGCTTTGGTTTTCTTTTTCAACACTGTGGCTATTTACGGTCTTTTGTGGTTCCATACAAATTTTAGAATTGTTTGTTCTAGCTTTGTGAATAATGCTGGTGTTATTTTGAGAGGGATTGCTTTGAATGTATAGATTGGATACTATAGACATTTTAACAATTTTTGTCCTTCCAATCCATGAGCACGGAATGTTTTTCCCATTCTTTGTGTCTTATTCAGTTTCTTTCCTAAGCTTTCTATAGTTTTCAGCATACAGATCTTTTACCTCTTTGGTTAGGTTTATTCCTAGGTATCTTCTGGTTTCTCGTGCAATTGTAAATGGGATCAATTTCTTTATTTCTCTTTATGTTTCTTCATTATTGGTGTATAGAATTGCAACTGATTTCTGTACATTGATTTTATATCCTGTGATTTTGCTGAATTCATGTATTGGTTCTGTTTTAGTGGAGTCTTTTGATTTTTTCCACATAAAGTATCATGCTGTCTGTGAAGAGTGAAAGTTTTATGTTTTCCTTTATGTTTTCCTTTCCTTATGCTTTCTTTTCTTTTTGTTTTCTGATTGCTGATGCTAAGACTTCCAACACTATGTTGAACAACAGTGGTGAGAGTGGACATCCTTGTCATGTTCCTGACCTTAACGGGAAAGCTCTCAGTTTTTCCCCATTGAGGATATTAGCTGTGTGTCTTTCATATATGGTCTTTATGATGTGTTGGTATATTCCTTCTAACCCTACTTTTTTTAAGGGTTTTTATCAAGAAAGGATGCTGTGTTTTTTCAAATGCTTTTTCTGCATCTATTGAGGGAATCATGTGGTTCTTTTCCTTTTTTTAATTAATGTGATGTATCAAATTTGTTGATTTGCAGATACTGAATCAGTCCTGTAGCCCAGGAATAAATCCCACTTGATTGTGGTGAATAATTCTTTAATGTATAGTTGGATTTGATTTGCTAGTATTTTGTTGAGAATTTTTGCATCCATGTTCATCAGGGAAATTGGTCTGTAATTCTCCTTTTTAGTGGGTATTTTGTCTGGTTTTGCAATCAAGGTAATGCTGGCATCCAAAAATGAGATTGGAAGTCTTCATTAAATTTCTGTTTTTTGAAACAGCTTCAAAAAATGGGTATTAACTCTTCCTAAGCGTTTGGTAGAATTCCCCTGGGAAGTCATCCAGCCCTGGACTCTTGTTTGTTTGGGAGCTTTTTATGATTCAAATTATTTACTGGTTATTGGTCTGTTAAAATTTTCTATTTCTTCCTGTTTCAGTTTTGGTATTTTATGTTTCTAGGAATTTATCCTTTTCTTCCATATTGCCCAATTTATTGGCATATAATTACTCATATATTCTTTTATTATTGTTTGTATTTCTGCAGTGTTGGTTGTGATCTCTCCTCTGTCATTCGTGTTTTTATTTATTTGGGTCCTTTTTCATTTTGATAACTCTCACTAGGAGTTTATCAATTTTATTAATTCTTTAAAACACTCAGCTCCCAGTTTCGTTGATCTGTTGTGCTGTTGTTTTTTTTATATATATCTTTGATTTCTTCTTTAATCTTTATTATTTCTCTTCTTCTGCTGGTGTTTGGCTGTATTTCCTGTTCTTTTTCCACGTCCTTTAGGTGTAAGGTTAGGTTGTGTATTGGAGACATTCCTTCCTTTTTTAGGAAGGTATTGATAGCTAAATACTTCACTCTTATGACCGCCTTTACTGCATTGCAAAAGTTTTTGGACTGTCATGTTTTCATTTTCCTTGGTTCCCAAGTAATCTTTAATTTCCTCTTTAATTCTTAGTTCATTCATTCTTTAGTAGGATGTTCTTTAATCTCCATGTATTTGTAGTCTTTCCAATTTTTTTCTCGTGGTTGTCATCAAGTTTCATAGCATTGCTGTCTGACATATGCATTGTATGATCTCAATCTTTTTGCACCTGTTGAGTGCTGATATAATCAATACTTTATCTATTCTGGAGAATGTTCCATGTATACTGGAGAAGAATCTGTATTCTGCTGCTTTAGGATGAAATGTTCTGATTATATCTGTTAAGTCCATCTAGACTGCTGTGTCACTCAAAGCCATTGTTTCCTTGTTGATTTTCTCCTTAGATGATCTGTCTGTTGCTGTAAGTGTGGTGTTAAAGTCCTCTACTTTTATTGTATTATTATAAATGATATTCTTTATGTTTGATATTAATTGATTTATATATTTGGGTACTCTCATGTTGGGGGCATAAATATTTACAATTAGAGCTTCTTGATGGATAAACCCCTTAATTATGATATAACGCCTTTCTTCATCTTTTGTTACAGTCTTTGTTTTAAAATCTCATTTGTCTGACATATATGGCTACTCTGGCTTTCTTTTAATGTCCATTTGCATGATAGGTGGTTTTCCATCCCCTTACTTATAATTTGCAGGTGTCTTTAGGTCTAAAATGAGTGTCTTATAGACAGCATATAGATGGGTCTTATTTTCTTATCCATTCTGATACCCTTAATCCTCACAGCAATTTCCCAGGTGTTCAAAATTGTTTAATGCTGATGTAGGTGTGTTTTAGGGACTAGACAATCTCACTGTTCTGTTACTACTTTGCCATCTTAACTCCCAGGAACTGGGCAACATATTTGAAAAAATACCACACCTAGGACACCTGGGTGGCTCAGTCAGTTAATCGTCCGACTCTTGATTTTAAATCAGGCAATTATCTCACAGTTTGTAGGATCAGGGCCTAAAATCAGTCTCTTTGCTGACAGTGCATAACCTGCTTGGGATTCTCTCTCTCTTTCTCTCTCTGCTCCTCCTCCACTCACAATCTTTCTATAAAAATAAATAAACTTAAGAAAATATACTACACCAAAACAGATATATACATGTTAAATAATCACATGAAAAGATGCAGACTATCATTAGTCATTAAAGAAATGTAATCCCACTACACTCCTCTGAGAATAGCTAAAATAAAAACACTGACAATACCAAATCTGGTGGGGTTGTATATAATGGAACTCTCATACACTCACTGTTGGTGGCAACATAAAATGGTGCAACCATTTTGGAAAAAGTTTGAGCACTTTCTTATAAGGTCAATTTTATAACTCTTCTGAGTATAAAGAATTCGAAAAAGAAACAATATGTCCAAGCAAAAACTTATACCTAAATGTTCATAGTAGCTTTATTTACAAGATCCCCAAATTGGAAACAACCCAAATATCTATCACCAGGTGAATGGAAAAAATAAATTGTGGTATATCCACATAATGGAATATTAATCAATGATAAAAAAGGAAATATTCTTACATGTAACAAATGTATATATCTAGAAATAATTAGGTTGAACAAAAGAAGATGGACAAACAAGAACACATTGTAGGATTCCATTCACATAACATTATAAGAAAACTTACCCATAGTGACAAAAGATCAGTGATTACCTAATAAGGAGGTAAGGTGACATAGACAGGTACATTAGAAAGAGGCAGATGGGGATATTATAAAGGGGTTGAAGAAGGTTTTTGAGGTGACTGATACATTCATTATCTTGATGGTAGTACTAAATTCATAGGTGTGTATATATATATATATATACACATATATGTATATGTACACATGCATATATAAACTTATTAAAGCATATATACTTTAAATATTTACAGTGTATTACATGTCAACCATATGGTATAAATTATTTGACATATATTTCTATATCCATAATTCTTTGATGGATTTAAATCAGTTGTGTAAAACTTCACACAATTGTGTTCTACTATTAACAAACCCACACTACTTCCAACCAAACTGGTCCACACTACATATAACCAAAGTAGAAACATTCATTTGCAATGAAATTTATCCAAATTTTTGGAGAAAATTGATTCCCAATTCCTTCCGAAGTACTGAAATAATATTTATTAGGAAAATAAATCAAAGATATTTAAGAGAACTGGATATTTTATGGAAACAGGTTGAATATCATTATACTAGAGCAAACTCTGGGGAAATAGGTTTTTTTAATATTAAATTTCAAAAAGGCGTGGGAGGTATAGGCTTCCATTGATGGAATAAATGTCATGAGGATGAAAGAACATAGGGAATATAGTCCATGGTATTATAATAGGGTTGCATGGTGGCAGAAAGTAGCTATACTTGTGGTAAATATGGTATAACTTACAGACTTGTGGAAACCCTATGCTGTACATTTGAAACTAATGGAATATTGTTTGTTGACTACACCTCAATTAAAAATAAATTCTCGTCACTGACATTTCAAACTAACATTTGGTAAATTATCTCGTTCTTTAAAAAACGTATTATATAATGGAAAAAACTGCACTGGGGAAGAATCTATGTTACAATGTCAAACTGCCAGGATGATCTAACAACTACACATGCACACACATCTATGAGATATATGGAAATTGCTGATTATTATTTATACTGCAAGAACAATTTAGGTATATTTCTTGTAAATGAATATTAAAGACCAACTTCATTCACAATCTAGACAATTTATTGCTTTTCAGTACAAATAGGTATCTCTAAGATGGGGCATATGTTTTTCTTCATATCTGTGAACTCACTTGAGCCAGGATTCATATTCCACCAGGGATGTGAAATATTGGTATCTCCTGAGGATTACTGTCATTGAATCTGGAATAGAAGCTTCAGCAGCCATCAGGACACAGATCCTCAGAACCTCCTTCAGACACATGATATGAGCTCACCTACCAGCATGAAGACCTTCACAGGCAGCGACAGATCCATGAATCACTATGCTTTCCTTACACATATCTGCCTGGAACCATGCTAAGCACTAGGTTAGTAACAATGACAGTGGATACTATTGTGTCCTGGTTATAATGACATGTTACAATGGACTTCTCACAGGGATTTTTCTCCTCCTTACCTCCTTTATCCCTTGACGACAAGGAAAAGTTGTAAATAGCCTGAATTCATACAGACATTCATGATCCCACAGTAACCACAGGTTCATGGGCTTGCTCATGTGCATCACTGAATGTTCTGAGAGATCTTGTGGGTGAAGTATTCTCATCCTCATATTACTGAGGGGGAAGCTGGGGCTCAGAGTCGTTACCTGTCTTACCTCCTGCAAAGCTGCCTTTAGAGAACAGCAGCTACAAGACACGCCCCTGGAGCAGGACCCATAATCACCAGGGCTGGGGGAGGGACCCCAATGGCTTTATCTATGAGACAGGTGGGGCACCAAACCGCAAATTAGGAAAGAGGTGACCTGGATCTGGATCCTTTGTCTCCTCAAACCCAGAATGGTTCAGCTCCCACGGCAGGGACGCACACCCTTAGGTGAGTTCCAAACACCTGAAAACGGGACCCTGCAATCCCCCCCCAAGTCATCTGTGCCTTTGTGGATGGAACTGGAGAGTGTTATGCAAAGTGAAATAAGCCATACAAAGAAAGTTACCATATGTTTTCACTGTTATGTGGATGCTGAGAAACTTAACACGAACCCATGGGGGAGGGGAAGGAAAAAAAAAGAGAGGTTAGAGTGGGAGAGAGCCAAAACATAAGAGACTCTTAAAAACTGAGAACAAACTGAGGGTTGATGGGGGTGGGAGGGAGGGGAGGGTGGGTGATGGGTATTGAAGAGGGCATCTTTTGGGATGAGCACTGGGTGTTGTATGGAAACCAATTTGACAACATATTTCATATATTTTAAAAAAAGGTTGTCACAATCACCCTGTTAACCTCCGGTTTCTATGGCAACCAGGACGCTTAAGGTGGTCCTCTATCCTGGAAATGCCAGAGCATAGTCATCCACCCCCTGCCTTTCCCCTAAAAGCAAAACACCTTTGCTCTTTAGGCTACCCATGAGAAAGCATAGTTATTAGAGGTTCAAGACTCAAACCTGATAATTGATGGAATTCTGCTCTTGTTGATGGAACAATGTCCCAGTGGTCAAAAATTGTCTTTGCCTTAAAGAGACAGTATTAAAGGGATATAAACAGCATGAAGCTGCCTCAGAGCCTCCAACTAACCTAGTAGTCTAAACTTTAGCAAACATATTTAGCGCATGTGTGGTGATTAACCTTCCTTTGTTTATCTATAGATCATGCATTCTTTCCTAAAAAGAACAGAGCACTCCTTCACATCAGGAAATAGGAACCCAACCCCCTTGCACAACTTCCTAGCACCATTGAGTCTGCACATAATCAAGAAATGTTATGGGCCACAGGTTCCTGGGTGGCTCAGTTGGATAGGCCTCTGACTCTTGACATTGGCTCAGGTCATGCATGATCTCACCGTTTGTGGGTTCAAGCCCCATATTGGGCTCTGCGCTGACAACATGGAACCTGCTTGGGATTCTCTCTCTCTTTCCCCCTCTCTCTCTGCTCTGCCCCCCTCTTATGCTCTCTCTCTCTCAAAATAAATAAACATTAAAAAAAAGAAATGTTATGGACCACTGTACTCCCCTTACTGATCAACTATTCTAAACTCCTTTAAAAATTATTGGGACAGACAGAAACTTCAGATTTGGACTTTGGACAAGAGTCTGCCTTTTCCCCAGGCAGGTAGCCTCCTGAATAAAGCTCATATCCTTTTTGGCCACTCTGACTGGCGTGAGGTGATACCTGAGTGTGGTTTTGATTTGTATTTCCCTGATAAGGAGCGACGCTGAACATCTTTTCATGTGCCTGTTGGCCATCCGGATGTCTTCTTTAGAGAAGTGTCTATTCATGTTTTCTGCCCATTTCTTCACTGGGTTATTTGTTTTTCGGGTGTGGAGTTTGGTGAGCTCTTTATAGATTTTGGATACTAGCCCTTTGTCCGATATGTCATTTGCGAATATCTTTTCCCATTCCGTTGGTTGCCTTTTAGTTTTGTTGGTTGTTTCCTTTGCTGTGCAGAAGCTTTTTATCTTCATAAGGTCCCAGTAATTCACTTTTGCTTTTAATTCCCTTGCCTTTGGGGATGTGTCGAGTAAGAGATTGCTACGGCTGAGGTCAGAGAGGTCTTTTCCTGCTTTCTCCTCTAAGGTTTTTCAGAAAATTAAAAATAGACCTACCCTATGACCCAGCAATAGCACTGCTAGGAATTTATCCAAGGGATACAGGAGTACTGATGCATAAGGCCACTTGTACCCCAATGTTCATAGCAGCACTCTCAACAAACTCATAACCAAACTATGGAAAGAGCCTAAATGTCCATCAACTGATGAATGGATAAAGAAATTGTGGTTTATATACACAATGGAATATTACGTGGCAATGAGAAAAAATTAAATATGGCCTTTTGTAGCAACGTGGATGGAACTGGAGAGTGTGATGCTAAGTGAAATAAGCCATACAGAGAAAGACAGATCCCATATGGTTTCACTCTTATGTGGACCCTGAGAAATTAACAGGAACCCATGGGGGAGGGGAAGGGAAAAAAAAAACAGGTTAGAGTGGGAGAGAGCCAAAGCATAAGAGACTCTTAAAAACTGAGAACAAACTGAGGGTTGATGGGGGGTGGGAGGGAGGAGAGGGTGGGTGATGGGTATTGAGGAGGGCACCTTTTTGGATGAGCACTGGGTGTTGTATGGAAACTAATTTGTCAATAAATTTCATATAAAAAAAAAGCTCATATCCTTTCCAATCAAAACTTGTCTCTTGAGTATTGGCTTTTCCAGTAATGGGTGGCAGAACTTGGGATTTTGTTACCAAGCACAAAGAGCCCCAGAGGGATATCCTAGGTTTCTTGGAGGTGAGCTAACCCTCCGAGGGTGAATATGTGAAATCAAGGCCATGTTAAGCAGTTAGTCATGTGTGGCAGAAAACAAAGATAATCATGTGACAAACATCTGGATATATACACAGAAAATGTCATTTAAGACGTCTCAGAATTATTTCAGGGATGCAAGCCTAAACTATAGCCCTGGGTTCCAAGTATTTTTCAATATTCACAAATCAATCAACATACTACATCACATCAATAAGAGAAAGGATAAAAACCATATGATCATTTAAATAGATGCAGAAAAAGCATTTGACAAAGTACAACATCCATTCATGATAAAAACCTTTTGCAAAATAGGTCTGGGGGAACATACCTCAACACAATAAAAGCCTTATATGAAAAGCCCACAGCCATCATCATGAGAGTTTTTCCATAAGATCAGTAACAAGACAAGGATGTCTACTCTCACCACTTTTATTCAACATACTACTGTAAGTCCTAGCCACAGCAATTAGACAACATAAAAAAATAAAGTACATCTAAATTCATAAAGAAAAAATAAAACTCTCACTATTTGCAGATTCCACATAGATAACCTTAAAGACTCCACCAAAAAAACTACTAGAATTTATAAACAAATTCAGTGAAGTTGCAAAATCAATGTACAGAAATCTGTTGTATCTTTATACACTAACAATGAACAGCAGAAATAAAAAAATTAAGAAACCAATGCCATTTACAATTGCACCAAAAATAATAAAATACATAGGAATAAGCCTAACCAAAAAGGTAAGAGACCTATACTCTGAAAACTATAAAACTCTGATAAAAGAAATTGAAGAGGACACAAACAAATGGAAAAACATTCCATGCTCATGGATTAGAAGAATAAATATTGTTAAAATGCCTATGCTACACAAAGCAATCCACACATTTAATGCAATTGTTATCAAAATGCCACCAGCATTTTTCACAGAACTAGAACAAATAATCCTAAAATCTGTATGGAACTGCAAAAGACCCCAAATAGCAAAAGCAACCTTGAAAAAGAAAAACAAAACTGGAGGCATCACAATTCCAGACCTCAAGTTATATTACAAAACCATTAAGTAATAAAATGGTATGCTACTAGAATAAAATAGACACATAGATCAACAGGATAAAATAGACAATCCCAGAATAAATCCATAACCATATGGTCAACCTTAAACAAAAGAGGAATGAATATACAATGGGAAAAATATGGTCTGTTCAACAAATAGTGTTGGGAAAACTGGACAACTACATGCAAAAGAATGAAAATGAGCCACTTTCTTACACCATACACAAAAATAAACTCAAATTGGATTAAAGACCTAAGTGTGAGACCTAAAACAATAAAAATCCTTGGAGAGAACACAGATAGTAATTTCCCTGGCATGGGCTCATGCCACATTTTTCTAGTTATATCTTCTGAGGCAAGGGAAATAAAAGTAAAAAATAAACAACTGGGACTACATCAAAATAAAAAGTTACCACACAGGGAAGGAAACAACCAACAAAACTAAAAGGCAACCTACTGAATGAGAGAAGATATTTGGAAATGATATATCTGATAATGGGTTACTGTTTAAGTATATAAAAAACTGATACAACTCAACACCCAAAAAACAATCTAATTAAAAAATAGGCAGAATACATAAACAGACATTTCTCCAAAGAAGACATCCAGGTGGCCATCAGACACATGAAAAGATGGTCAACATCACTCATCATCAGGGAAAGGCAAATCAAAACTACAATGAGACATCACCTCACACCTGTCAGAATGGCTAAAATCAGTAATACAAGAAATGACAAGTGTTGGGGAGGATGTGGAGAGAAAGGAACACTCTTGCACTGCTAGTGGGAATGCAAACTGATGCAGCCACTATGGAAAGCAGTATGGAGGTTCCTCAAAAAATTAAAAATAGAACTACCCTATGATCCAGTAATTGCACTAGTATTTTTACCCAAAAAAACACAAAAGCACTAATTCAATGGGCTACATGCACCCTTAATGTTTATTGCATCATTATTTATAATACACAAACTTTGGAAAGAGCCCAAGTGTCGATCAATATATGAATGGATAAAGAAGATGTGGCATGTATATATAATACAATGGAATATTATTCAGTCAGAGAAAAAATAATGAAATCTTGCCTTTTGCAATGATATGGATAGAGCTACAGAGTATAATGCTAAGCGAATTAAGTCAGTCAGAGACAGACAAATACCATATAATCTCACTTATATGTGGAATTTAAGAAACAAAACAAATAAACAAAGGAAAAAGAGAGAGAGAAACAACCCAAACACAGACTCTTAACTATAGACAACAAACTGATGGTGACCTGTTGGGGGATGGGTGAAATAGGTAATTGGGATTAAAGAGTAGAGTTATGATGAGAAAAATGAAAATAATATATTTTTTTATTTAAAGAAATTTGTTTAAACTTCTCTTTTTTCACTCGTATGATAGCCCCAGATATTTATTTGCAGCCCTTTATGTTTTTAATGTGACATATTTTTAAAAGTATAATTAGCATGTATATTGCTTGTTATATGACTTATCTTCCCATATCATTGACCATTTCTGTATTCATTAGTAGGAGTTCATTCCATACAAGGATATTAAGTAAGGTATTTAAAGATTAGTATAAAAGCACCAGTAGAACAAAACCACTACTATTCTAAATACTAAATAAAAAGACATGGGAAATGAAACATTGTCTATTGTAATAGTTTATTATTTCATGAGTTTGTAAACAATGTGACAGAACTGAACACATATGATAAAACAAATTGATCAGGTCAGTAAGAGTAAATGTGCCTAACTCCCCTAGTAAAAGTGTTTCCAAATTGCCTATTATAGAAAAATCAAAAACTATACTTTTTTTCAGAAATATAACTAACATAAGGGCATTCAGCTAAGTTAAAAATTATATAATAAGGAAAGTTATACCAGGTAATTGCCAATAAGAAATGAGGGGTTATAATCTTACTATCAGAGACAGTTGAATTGAGATAAAAATGGATTTACAAAGACAAAAAAAAGCAGTTTCTAAAGCTGAAGGCAAAAATTCACAAGGAATATGTGTGATATTAATACTTATACACCCAATCACACACCAAAAATATTCACAGAACAAAACTACAGTAAGTTCAAAGGGAAAAAAGAAGAAAAGCACTAATAATAGATGATTCTAACACATTTCCCTTGATTCAAAAATGTTCAAGTAGAGACATATGTAGTTATTGTAAAGAAGACATAAAAAACAATCCCAAAAGTGATGTTATAAAGATATTCTGAATTGTAATTCTTAATAGACAAGACACTTATTTTTCAGGAGAATATGGAACATTCATGACAATTGATTCTATCAGAGGCTGTTAAAAAAATCTTGAGCCCAAATGGAAATACAGATTAAAATTGCCAAATTTTATGAAGATAATGATAATGAAAACACAACATACCAGAATCTACCTAAAGCAACAGTCAGAGGATATTTTGAAGCATTAAATATCTATACGAGGGGTGAGAAGTAGGCAAAATGGCTGAAGAGAGTCAAAAAGTACACATTTCCATTTGTAAAATAAATAATTCATAAGGATATAATGTTGAGAATAGTGACTAAAATCAATAATCCTGTGTTGCATATTGAAAGTTACTAAGAGAGTAGAGCTTAAAATTCTCATCACAAAACCAATTTTGTACCTATGTATGGTGACAGCTGTTAATTAGACATACTGTGGTGGTCATTTCACAAAATAAATATAGAATCATTATGGTGTCCACATGAAACCAACATACTATTAAATATCAATTATATCTCAATAAAGAAGAAAGAAATGGGTAGACGTGGTCAAAATTTATAAACTTCTAATTTTTTTTTAATTTTTTTTTCAACGTTTATTTATTTTTGAGACAAAGAGAGACAGAGCATGAACGGGGGAGGGGCAGAGAGAGAGGGAGACACAGAATAGGAAACAGGCTCCAGGCTCTGAGCCATCAGCCCAGAGCCTGACGCGGGGCTCGAACTCCCGGACCGCGAGATCGTGACCTGGCTGAAGTCGGACGCTTAACCGACTGCGCCACCCAGGCGCCCCTAAACTTCTAATTATAAGATAAATCAGTTCTGGAAATGTAACGTATAGCATGGTGACTATAGCTAACAATAGCGTATTGTGTATTTGAAAGTAGCTAAGAGAGTAGATCTTAAAAGTTCCTATCACAAGGAACAAAATAGTAACTATGTGAATTACTATGCTAATATTAGCAAAACTTTTGCTCTGTATATCAAATCATTATGTTGTGCTCCTTAAACTTTTACATTGTTACATGTCAATTATATCTTAATAAAACTAGAAAAATAAATCAAAAAAACATTTATAATTAGAAATGCAAATAAAGGAATTGAACATCCCATTAAAAAAGCATGACCAAATGAAGGAATTTAACATTCCATTAAACAAGCATGATAGTCACAAACTAAACTATAGTAAGGAGATGAAAATAATAAAGGTAAAAACAGAAATTATTGGATTAAGAAACAATATCCCTGTTAAATCTCCATTTATATAAAGAGCCCAGAGAGACCCCATTAATATGCAGTACCCAAGGAATCCCCCATTTCCATTCTGACCTCCAGAAAGCTCTATCTGGAGGGTTTGGTCACAGCCTCTCCCTCTGAGTTCCCTTCCTTGTGATATTGAAGCTGCAGTTCATGCTTTTTTCAAAAGCATGTCAACATACCACCATCATCAAACTTCTCTCCTAGGAAGTGTCAACAAGGCATGAAAACATAACAATAATCTCTCTCAAACAGAGGAATTGAACCTCTACAGAATGGTGCTAATTCTGTCTGAAAAACTTATAGGTATAAAAGAAGATTGTGAAATCACATACTCCAAGGCCAACAGACAAAAATTTGGTTGCAGTGGCCCACTTTGGCAGTCATTGGTGGGTTTGCAAAAGGCAGTGCAGGGCTGAACAGGGGGTAGGTTACTGGGAGAAAATGAGGCACACAGTGGGAGGGAGGTGAGAGAAGGTTTAGGTAGCCTATAAAAGGGTGGGGTAATGGAGGGTGAATGCCCTGTTCTCTAGTAGGGACTGTCTATACAATCCACACTGTACATTAGCTGACAGTGATGAGGGAAAAGATAAGTCAATGAACATAATGTAGTTTAAGGTCAACAAATAATGGATCTGCTTTAATATACATATGAATTTTCCAAGCAGAATTGGTACAAGAGTAAGCAAAGCTTTTCTTGATATTGTTTACCCTTTGCACAATGTCTTTTTCACTAAAAAAATTAACAAAATAAAAAATGGAGATAAATGTGATATCACCTGGAGGTTAAATCCAAGATGGCAGCTCTAAGAGTTTCAGACCAGTGGGCTCTACAAGAGGGAGAGAAGATGGAGGTTGGGAGCTTGACCTCATGGGATCAGCCAGCTTTCTGGATTTTCACTTAACTGGAGAAAATCTTTTGTATCCATCACTTTTCTAAGATATTAAAAAAACACATTTTCTGGGATATCTTAACCTGAGATTGGAAGTCCAGCTCCAGTCTCAAATGACAGTGAAGGTATATCTATGATCACATATTGGAGGTGGTAGAGCTGAAATGGACAGAGAAACACACACACACACACACACACACACACACACACACATTAGCACAACAAACACATACACAGAGTAATCTCAGATTTAAAAAAAAAGCAAATCAGGATGGTTTTATAGAGTCAAGTGTCTTTTCTTTCTTGATTACAGGAATCAATAGGAAAATTAGTATCAACCCTTGGTATAAAAACAGCACCCTACCACTTCCTTGGGACAGTTGATCCAGATGGAATTATTCCTGGTCATCCCTTAACTATGTGTCTGCCAATAATTGCCCTCTCATTCATAATAACTGGGAAATTGGTCATATAATTCAACTGAGAAGCCATATACAGTACAACACAACATTTTGCCAATGGATTTGATATATTCTGAACCCCAGATCATAAACTCACATGATTTAACCTGTCTTTGATGATCCCAAAGGCACCTGAGAATCTAGCAGTGTCTCAGAGTCACTGATTATTGCTAGACAATACTAGGAGATACAGCAGGTTTGGTAAGTCTATCCTGGATCTGGGTATTCACTCTGAAAATACTTTATTTGAATAAGACTTACAACAGATTTGCTCTGCATGTCATTCTGCAAACACAAAATGAACAATACAGGGAGCTTCACTTTGTTCATCCATAGTTACTACATTTTTGATAATGAAAATGCATTATTTGTATAAATGAAGTTATAAAAACACTAACAAAAAATTAAAGGTAAAATTCAGGGTGTTTGTATCCAAAGAAAACAATAGTTTACTGTGGTGAGAAATCAGCCAAACTGCCCATAATAGTGAGGAATAGTTAACACGTATAGCTCATGTATCCTCCTTTTTATTCTGAGAGGCTCCAGCTCACATGATAGCTACAGGGTTATGCAGTACTCCAAGTTTCTGACAAAGCTGATCCCTTTGGCCTTCAAAAAGTATAAGTCTGTAATTCCTTTCTGAATATGGCTTCAAAGTGGATGTCTTGGCCATGAGCTCCTCTTCAACATTATCTAGTGCCCACTGGTGATCCATAGATTCCCATTCCATCTTGAAAGCTTTGTTGGTGTCTGTGAACATGGCTATGGTGGCTCCACACTTCTGCTCCTGCAACATTCACTAACCATTCAGTCAGTGGCAATATCCTGGCCCAGAATCAGAGCAAATACTCTGAGGCCTGAAGACATTGAGGAAGTACCAGGATGAATAACTCACCTAGGATTCATCTAATGTGAATAAATTCCTTGCTGTAGCATAGGCTTAAAGAGAGAAACAGTGGATCTTGTTTCTGATGAAGCCTGAAGTGACATGTTGATCCATTTACAAATATGAAACATACAAAGCAGATGGGGTGTGTATGTGTGTGTGTGAGTGTGTGTGTGTGTAGAATATGGAATATTACTCAGCCATAAAAAACGAGATCTTATCATTGTGACAACATGGAGGGACCTAGGGGGTATAATGGTAATTGAAATATCTCAGACAGAAAGATGAATACCAGGGGCGCCTGGTTAAGCGTCCAACTTCGGCCCAGGTCATGACCTCGCAGTCCATGAGTTTGAGCCCCACGTTGAGCTCCGTGCTGACGGCTTGGAGCCTGGAGCCTGCTTTGGGTTCTGTGTCTTCCTCTCTCTCTGCCTCTCCTGAGCTCATGCTCGCACTCTGTCTCTGTCAAAAATAAAGAAACTTAAACAAAATTAAAAAAACAAAAGAAAGATGAATACCATATGATTTCAGTCACGTTTAGAATCTTAAAAATAAACAAAACAAAGGAACAAGCAATAATCAGACTCAATATAGAGGAGAAACGGTGATTGCCAGAGGGGAAGTGGGTGGAGAAATGGGAAAAACAGATAAAAGGGATTAAGAGGAACAAGCTTCCAGTTATAAAAAAAAAATAGATCACAGAGATGGAAAACACAGCATAGGGAATATTGTCAATAATATTGCATTAATGTCATATGGTGGCTACACTTACCCTGGTGAACATTGAGTAATGCATAGAATTGTCAAATCAATATGTTGCACATATGAATGTAATATAACATTGTATGATAATTATACTTCAATCTAAAAATAAATAAATACATAAGAAAGAAAGAATCATAGAGAGGCTGTCTGTAACATTACACTTCATCATGTCTGTGAGCATTGTGGGATGAGTCAGCGAAGAAATAAAGTACTACATTCCTTTTAGATTTTTTTTGAAAAATCAACTTCCAGTTTGTTGAAGAAATATTTTCTGACTGGTTAAGTGGGAAAAATAATCACTGTACCTGTTATTTAGTTGTACTGCCAAAAGTACGTTCAAGTTTTAAACCCAGATACCTATGAATGAGGACTTGGAAAGAGGGTCTTTGAAGATGTAATCAGGTAAAGTAAAATGAGGTCATTAGTGCAGGCCCTAATCCAATACAATTTATGGCATTATAAGGAACTGGAAATGCCATTGAAGACAAGAATATGTGGGCAGAACATGTGATGACAGAAGCAAAGTCTACAGTGACATTGCTGCAAGCAAGGAACATCAAGGATTGATGGTCACCACCAGAAGCCAGGAAGAGGCACGGATTCTCCCTAGTGTACCAATGTGCAAGGCCCTACTGGCATCTTGATTTCAAACTTTTATCATCCAGAACTGTGAGAAACTCAATTTCTGTTATGTTAAGCTACTAGCTTGTATATTTTATTGCACATGGAAACTAATAGAGAACCTTAGTTTTTGTTTCTTTTTTGGATTTGTTGCTTTGCTGTGATTAACAATAAAGCTCTATCTTATGACAGGAGCAGCAGTAGCAGTAGCATTTACTGGTTACATGCACTTACTAAGAAGCTACACAGCGTCAGTTCACATCTAAACCTTAAAACTTAGCAGCGCTATCAACAATAGCCAAATTATGGACAGGGCATAAATGTCCATCAGCTGATGAATGCATAAAGAAGACGTGGTTTTATATACAATGGAATTCAACTTGCTAATGAGAAAGAATGAAATGATGCCATTTGCAGCAACATAGATAGAACTGGAAGGTATTATGCTAAGTGAAATAAGTCAGTCATAGAAGGACATATATGTTTTCACTCATATGTGGAAGTTGAGAAACTTAGCAGAAGACCATGGAGGAAGGAGGGGTAAAAATAGTTACAGAGAGGGAAGGAGGCAAACCATAAGAGACCCTTAAATACAGAATACAAACTGAGGGTTGATGAGGGGCAGGTAGGGGAGAGGGGAAAATGGGTGATGGGCATTGAGGAGGGCACTTGTTGGGATGAGCACTGGGTGTTGTGTGTGAGCAATGAATCACGGTAGTCTAACCCCGAAACCAGGAGTACACTGTACACACTGTATGTTAGCCAACTTGACGATAAATTATATTATAAAAAAAGTAAAGTGAAAAAATAACTTGCCAGCCCTGCCTGTGCTGTACCTCAGTTCCCAGATTTTGAAAGTTGGGCAAAAAAAAAAAATAGTTGTTCCTCATAAATTGTTGTGAAGCTTAATGAGTAAGTATAGCTTTAGCACTAATGCCAGTTTTGGGCAAGGAAAAAGCAACAATAAATGTAAATTATGCTATCATTAATACCACATCAGAATGGACAATTAAAGTTTTGACTGCCATTTTTATTATTGTGTGCATTTATGTTGTATGGCATGGATTGACCTTCATAATATAACATTTATGATAAAAAATGTTTACAAGGCTGTAGGTAAGATATATGTATGTTCTTTTGCAGAACTTCTAACATGGTCACACCATTTTCTCACTTTACATGCTGTAGGAAGCACTCATATAATCAGCAGATACTATGTTCAGTCACTTTTTTATCATCTGTGTTCAGTCTTAGAGTTCCCAGGCTCCACCAACCCAAAACAGTGTTTCAGTGTTTCTTGATTATGAAACATCTTCCCTTTGGGAATAGTTTTCTGGCTTTCATTCACAATATTACTCATCTAGGCCTAAATATCCAGACCCTAATCTGGACCATCCTGGTAAGATAAGGCAGTGATTGTAGGAAGTGCCATTTTCTGTGTCTAGACTAACACCCAAAACCTTAGATCGTTTTAAAGATGCCTCCTAATTTGAACTTGAGCTGATTACTATTAAAAATGCTGTACATGTAAATATTTTCCTTTCCTTTTACTATTTTGGTTGCACAAGTAAGATACTTTAAATTAATATTTTAATTCACCTGTGTTTAATTCACCTGGGCTAAAGAAGTCTGTGACTAAACTTCCCCCTGAATCCTGCTGTTGAAGCATCCCCCGTCTAGAAGCTGTGGGCTGAGTCCTGGGCCATCTCAGGCACTTGCCTCCCATTCCCTCCTCTGTGGGTTCCCTGCTTGACTAACTGGGAGGTTAAACCCATGAACCTGATTATTTGAAGAGAACAGAAAGAATCATGTTGTGAAAGTACTTTTGTCTTATGACCTTCACTAAACCCTGGGGAGTGGAGACATCCTAGGACTGAGGCATGTAAGGTTTATTTGAGAGACATAATTATTCTTCCTTAGACATCTGTAGTGTCCCTGAAGCCACTCACTGGGACTGTTATGTCATAGATTCATAACTTAATGCTGTGGCTACTGTATTACCTAATTCCTTGCTTTAGGAATATTCTATATCTGACCACATTCTTATTGGCATGGATGGGAATATTTATTTTTTTCTTGTTATTTTTCCTTCTAAACCTAAGTGCTTTTATTACAAACAAAAATGGAAAAGATAGGGGAGGAAAAAAATCATTAGAACCCTTAATGTCTATTACTTACAGATAAGCATTTTTCATTGCAAATTTTTTTTTAGAAATTTTACTATGTAAATGTAATTATATTTGATTACGGTAATGAAGAAATATCCTACTGACAGTTTTGTAAACGGCTTTTTATAGTGAGGAAAACAGGCGCCATCTTCAGATGTTTGGGACTCAGCTAAGAATGTGGGTCCCCGTGAAGGGGGCTGAACTATCCTGGGCTGTTAGGAGACTAAGGGATCCAGATTCAAGTCACTTCTTTCCTGTTGTGGGGCTCAATGACCCACCTATCTCATAAGTCAAACCATTGGCATCAGTCTGGCCACAATGAGCATGGGTCCTGCTTGAAGGGAGTCCTGGAGCTGCTTTCCTCTAAAGGCAGGGGTGCAGGAGTGAAGGCAAGTAAAAACTCTTGAGTTCCAGCCTCTCCCTCTGTAAAATGGGGGTGATAATGCTTCACAAACAGGATCACTAAGAACAGTCAGTGATACACATGAGCAAGCCCGTGGCCCTGTGGTTACTGCAGGATTGTGAATGTCTATATGAATTCAGGCCACTTCTTTTCCTTTTCAACTTTGTTGTTAAGGTGTAGATGAGGACAGGAAGAGAAAAAGGCCCTGGTGGTCCCATGACATGTGGCCCTGGTGGTCCCAGGTCCATTATGACATGCAGCTGTTATAATCACTACTTAATTGTATCAATGTCATTGTCACTAACCTAGTGCCTGGCACATCAGGGAAATACAGTTACACCAGGAAAACGTAGTGATAGCTGGATTTATCGCCCCTTGTTCAGCTCTTCATGCTGATATCCAAACTCATATCAGGTGCCTGATGGAGGCTGATTCTGAGGATCTGTGTCCTGATGGCTGCTGAAGCTTCTACTCCAGATTCAAGGGCAACAGTCCCTGGGAGAACCCAACCCTTCACATACCTGGTGGGATATGAATCCTAGCTCAAGTGAGTTCATAGATATGAATAAAAGTATGCTCTGGAACAGCTCCTTTGAGTTTCACTAACTAGCCTAAAAGTAGAGAAGCTACCTTGATCTCATCATGCGAAAAGAGGTTTAGCAGTTGGAATATCATTCCTCAGCAGCTACATGGTTTGTAGTAGCCCTTAAGGCTCATCTTAGAGAAGTCTGCCATTGTCTAAAAGCAATGAATGGCTTCTCCCTGCAAGAAATATTCAACAAGACTCTTTGAGTGTAAAGAAAAGACCAAAAGTGATGGTATGAAAGTAGGAATCACAAAGCAGTAAAAATAAATATTTTATAAAATAATTAGTTAAGGAAGTACCAAAATAAAAGGATGCAAAATATCACACCATATACCTAAAATGTGGGAAGGAAAGGATTAAGAGTGGGGTAAAGCTAAAATGACCATCAATTTAATATATACTTTATGTAGAAGAGGTTATATACAAACCTAATAGTGACCACAAATCAAAACCACTAGTATATATGCAAAGAATGAAAAGAAAGAAATCCAAATATATCACTAAAGAAAACCAGCAAACCCTGAAACAAAGAAAGAGAATAAAGGATCAGAGAAAGAGAAGAAACAACCACAACACAGGTGATCAAATGGCAATAAATATATATCTATCAATAATTACTTTGAATGTAAATGGAATAAATGCTCCAATAAAAAATATAAAGTGAAAGAATGGATAAAAAAAACAAGACTTATCTATATGCTGCCTATAGGAGACTAATTTTAGACCTAGAGACAGCTAAAGATTGAAATTTATCATGCAAATGGATGTCAAAAGAAATGCTGAATAGCAATACTTATATTAGACAAAAGAGATTTTAAAACAAAGACTATAACAAGAGACAAAGAAGGACATTGTATAATAAAAAAGAGGACAACCCAACAAGAGAATATAACAATTGTAAATATTTATGCATTGAACATGGAGCACCCAAATACATAAAACAGTTAATAATATGCATAAAGTAACTAATCCATAGTAATATAATAATAATAGGGGACTTTAACATTCCAATTACAACAATGGACAAATCATCCAAACAGAATATCAAAAAGGAAACTATGGCTTTGAATGACACACTGGACCAGATGGATTTATTTAGAACATTCCATCCTAAAACCGCAGAATACACATTCTTTTCAAGTGCACAAGGAACATTCTCCAGAATAGATTACATATTAGGCCACAAAACATGTCTCAACAATTTTAAAAAGATCCAAGTTATATAGGACATGGATCTTTTCTGCCACAATGCTATGAAACTAGAAATCAACCATATGAAAAAATCTGGAAAGAACACAAAGACATGGAGGTTAAATAACATGCTACTAAACAATGAATGGGTCAAGCGGGAAATCAAAGAAGAAATCCAAAAGTACATGGAGAAGAATGAAAATACAATAGTCCAAAACATTTAGGATGCAGCAAAAGTGGTTCTAAAAAGGATAGTTTATCACAATACTTTGCCCACCTCAAAAAGCAGGAAAAATATCAAATAAACAACCTAACTTTACACCTCAAGGAGCTAGAAAGAGAACAACAAAGCCCAAAAACAGCAGAAGGAAGGGAAGGAAATAATAAAGATTAGAGCATAAATAAATTATATAGAAACAAACAAACAAACCAAACAGAACAGATCAATGAAATCAGGAGTTGGTTCTTTGAAAAGATCAACAACATTAATAAACCTCTAGTCAGACTCATTAAAAAACAAAGAGAAAGATCTCAAATAAATAAAATTACATGCAAAAGAGTATAAATAACAACCTAGACCATGGAAATACAAACAATTAAAACAGAATATTATAAAAACCTATATGCCAACAAACTGGACAACCTAGAGGAAATGGATAAATTCCTAGAAACATATAACCGACCAAAACTAAAGCAGGAAAAAATAGAAATTTGAATAGACAAATTACAGGCAGAGAGATTGAATCAATATTCAAAAACCTTCCAACGAACAAAAGTCCAGGACCAGAAAGCTTCAGAGGCAAATTCTAGCAAACATTCAAAGAAGAGTTAATACCTATTCTTCTCAAACTATTTCAAAAAAATAGAAAATGAAGGCAAACTTCCAATTTCATTATATGAGGCCAGCATTACACTGATACCAAAACGAGATAAAGACGCCACAAAGAAAGAGAACTACAGGCCAATATCTTTGATGTACATAGATGCAAAAATCCTCAATGAAATACTAGCAAACCAAAGTCAACAATATATTTTAAAAAATCATTCACCACAATCAAGTGGGATTTATTCCTGGTATGTCAGGGTGGCTCAATATTCACAAATCAATCAACGTTATACATCACATGATTAAGAAAAAGGATGAAACCCATATGATCATTTCAATAGATGCAAAGTACAACATTTGACAAAGCATGGACAAAGTACAACATCAACTCATTATAAAAGCCCTCAACAAAGTAGGTTTAGAGGAACGTACCTCAACATAAAAAAGGCCATATATGAAAAACCCACAGCCATCATCACACTCAATGGGGAAAAACTGAGAGCTTTCCCCATAAGGTTAGGAGCAAGACAAGAATGTCCACTCTCACCAGAGGAAACAAGAGTTGGAGAGGATGTGGGGAAAAAGGAACCCTCCTCCACTGTTGAGAATGCAAACTGATGCAGCTACTGCATAAAACAGTATGGAGTTTCCTCAAAAGGTTAAAAATAGGACTACTGTATGATCCAGTAATTGCATTTCTGGATATCTATCTCCAAAATACAAAACACTAATTCAAAGTGATACATGCACCCCTATGTTTATAGAGGCATTATTTACAATAGCCAAATTATTGAAGCAGTCCAAGTGTCCATTTATAGATGAATGGATAAAGATGTGGTATATATACACAATGGAATATTATTCAGCCATAAAAAGAATGAAAACTTGCCATTTGCAAGGACATGGATGGAGCTAGTGAGTACAATGCTAAGTGAAATGTCAGACAGAGAAAGAAAAATACTATATGATTTCACTCATATGTGGCATTTAAGAAACAAAACAAATGAGCAGAGAGAGAGAAACCAAGAAACTTAACTATAGACAACAAACTGATGTTTACCAGAGGGGAAGTGGGAGGGAAAGTGGGTGAAATAGGTGATGGGGATTAAGGAGTACACTTGTTGTGATGAGCACTGGGTGACGTATGGAACTGTTGAATTATGATACACCTGAAACTAATAAAACACTGTATGTTAATTAAATAAATTAAATAAAATTAAACTTTTAAACCAGGAATGATGTACTGATTATGTTTGAACCTTGAAAATGTTAAGCCAAGAGAAAGAAGCTGAATATTGAAAAGATAGCATACTGTATGATTCCATTTATATGAAATGCCTAGAGAATTCCATCAATATGCCCAATATACCCAAGGAATTCCACCCTTTCCATCCAGACTTCTAGAAAGCTCAGTCTGAGGTGTTTAGGTCACAGCCCCTCCCTCCCACTTTCCTTCCTTGAGATGTTCAAGCTGCAGTTCAGACTTTTATCACAAGGTGGCACCAAAGCACCATTACCATCAAATATTTCCTTGGTGTCTGCAAGTAGTAATACTAAACACAATAATCTCCCCAAACTCCAGGCTTTGAACCTACACAATATGATTCTACTTCTGTCTGAAATAAACTGGTAGGTGTAAAATAAAATTATGAAAGCATATATTTCAGGGCCTGGCTACATTGAAAAGCTTGATGGCAGTGATGTGATTTGCCCCACTGTGGCAGGTATTCCAGGGGTGGTGCAGTAAGAAGAGGGGGTAGGTGATGAAAGAGAATGGGGAATAAGATTGGGGTCTGGGCAGCCGTCTCTTGTGTCATTGACAGAGGATGAAAGACAGAGAGCGGGAAGAAGGTATGTGCAGCCTATATAAGGGTGGGGTAATAGAGGGTGAACATGCCATTCTCTGGTAAGGACCCTCTGTACAGTCCACACTGTACCTCAGCAGAAAGTGATGAAGAAAGAAGGAAATCAATGAACACCATGTAGTCTTGGGTCAACAGCAAATGGATCTGCTAATATATTTATGAATTTTCCTTGTAAAATTGGTATCACAGTATACAAACTCTTTCATATTTTTATAGTCTTTGCAAAATGTACTCTTCATTAAAAGAGAGCTACAGAAATGGAAATAAGTGTGATGTTACTCAGTGTTGAGATCAAGGATGGCAACTCTGAAAGTCTCAGCAAAGGAGACTCTGCAAGGGGAGGGAGGATGGAGGTTGGGAGCTTAACTTCATGGAATCAGGCAGCTCTTTGGAATTTCACTCAACTCAAACAATCCCTCTGTATCTATCACTTTTCTGATACTAAAAAAACACCCACATTTTATGGGATATCTAATCCTGATATTGGAGGTCCAGCTCTGGTCTGAACTGACAGTTAGCTATAACTGTAAGCGTGTTTTGGAGGTGGTAGAGCTGTAGGGGACAAAGAAAGACACACAGTCAATTAAAAAAAATTAAAACGAACACAGTATTGTTTAATTTGTAGAGTCAACAGTTGTTTGTTCTTGATTACAGCATTCAACAGGGAAATTACATTCACTTCTTGGTACATAAATGGCATCTGCCACTCCCTTGGGACAGTTGATCCAAAAGGCATTATTCCTGGGAAAGCCTTAACTATATGTTTGCCAGTTTGCTCTCTCTCCCTTCTCACTTAGATATGGAAACTCTCTTACAAAAAATAAAGTCATATCTTCAACCAAGTAGATATATACAGTACAGCACCACTGACTTGTCAATGGATTTGATATATTCTGAACTCCAGATGAAGATCTTGCATTGTTGAATGTGTCTTTGATGATTCCCAAAGCACTTGAAATGTGGCATGTCTCAGGATCACTGATTTTCACTGAACATTGTTAAACGATATAGCTTTACTAAGTCTGTGCTGACTTGGGGTATTTACTCTGAAAAGAACTTATTTGAAAAAGGTTTTGACACATTTTCTCTGTATGTCATTCTGTAGGCTCAAAATGAACAACATAGGGAGCTTCAATTTGTTCATCCATAACTGCTACATTTTCAGCAATGAAATGCATCATTTGTCTAAAGAAAGAATTAAAAACACTAACAAAAAATTAAAGGTTAAATGCGTGTTTTGATCCCAAGGAAAGAAAAGAGTTTTTTGTGTTTAGAAGGCAGGCCAAAAGTATATAATAATTAGATATAATTGGCAAGGCTTTTTCCACCAATGGAGTTTTTGCTAAGTTTTGTATATTTTCCCTAGCTTTGGGTTTCCCCTTTCTCTTATTTTCACTACTGGACTCACCAGTCTTCATCCATGAGCTCATCTTTGATATCACTTAGTACCCACTAGTGATGTGTCAGTTCTGAAACTTCCTACTCTGTCTTGAAACCTGTGTTGGTGCCTGGGCATGGCCATGGTGGCTCCAGATATCTGTTCCTGCATCATTTGTGATTGGTCAGCAGCATTATCCTGACCCAGAATAAGAGTAAATGCTTTGAAACCCAAAGATACTGAGGAAGTAACAGAATGGAGAACTCACCCAGGGTGCCTCTAATGTAAGTGGTTGAATTCCTTCTTGTCACATAGTCTTAAAAGACAGTTTCTGGGGAAACAGTACCTTGCTTGCGACAAAGCCTGAAAATATCATATTGATCCATTTACCAATAAGATTCATAGTGAGTATATGTGGTATATACATAAAATGTAATATTACTCAGCCATAACAAAGGTGAGATCTTGCTATTTGTGAGAACATGAATGGACCTAAAGGGAATTATGTTAAGGGAAATAAGTCAGACAGAGAAAGATAAATACCACATGATTTCAATTATATGAATTATATGTCAAAACTAGAAGAACAAATGAACAAGCAAAGAAACAATAACAACAAAAAGTAGACTCTTAAGTACCAAGTATAAACTGGTGGTTGCCAGAGGGGGTGGGTAGGTGAGAGGATAGGTGAAATACGTAAAAGGAATGAAGAGTTACCAACTTCCAGTTAAAAAATGAATAAGTCATGGAGAAGAAAAGAACAGCATAAAGAATATAATCAACAATGTTGTAATAATGTGGTATGGTGACTATATTCACCAGGGTGAGCATTGTGTTATGTATAGAATTGTCTAATCAATATGTTGTAAAACTGAAACTAATATAACATTCTATGTCAAATATACTTAAATAAAACAAATAAATAAAATTAATTAATAAAAGAATCATAAAAAGGACCTTTCCTACATTGTCTTTCATCATGTCTGTGAGTATAATGGGATGAGTCAGAGGAGAATAGGTACTCTTAGTTTGTTGTTTTTTTTTTAATCCCATCCTCTGGTTATTGAAATAATATTTTCTGCCTAGTTAGATGAGAAAAATCATTGTACCTGCTATATGATTGTATTTGCTCACAAAAGTTGCTGAGGTTCTAAAACTTATGAATAAGACCCTATTTGGAAATAGTGTCCTTGCAAATGCATCAGGTTAACGTGAGTTCATTCGGTCAGGCCCAATCCAACATTACTTATGGCATTATAAGAAGGTGAAAATGCCATTGAAGAACAAGAATTGGACACACAGGGAAAACATGCAATAACAGAGGTAGAGGTTGGAATATTATTGCCGCAAGCAATGAACATCAAGGACTAATGTTCACCACGAGAGGCCAGAAAAAGGCAAGGAGGATTGTCTCTAATGTCTCAATGTGCAAGACCCCACTGACACTGGATTTCAGACTTTCAGCTTCCAGAACTGCAAGAAAGTCAATTTCTGTTGTTTTAAGTCACCAGTCTGTATACTTTATTACAGAAGTCCATGTAAATTAATACAGTACCTTAGTTTTGTTTCTTTATTTCTGGATTTGTTGCCTTGGTGTGATTAAAATAAGGTGGTATCTTATGATATGAGCAGCAATATCATATACTGATAAGACGTATTTACTCAGGAGCCACACAGCCTGTTTTTGAATTTATGTCTTGAATCTTACCAAGCCTGCTCTTACTGTGCTTCAGTTCCTTGATATTTAAAGTCAGGCAACAATAGCTCCTCCTGATAGGTTGTAGTAAGAATTAATGAGTAAGTATAGGTTTAGCATTTACAGCAGTATTGGACAGGGGACAGCAACAATGAATATTAATCATATTACTAATATCATTTCAGAATGGACCATTAAAGTTTCAACTGCCATTTTTATTATGTTCATTCACATTGTATGGCATTCATTGACTTTCATAATATAATATTTATCATAAAAATCAGTTTACAAAACTGTAGGTAAAATATTATCTCATTTCTTTTCTTAAGTATAGTTATATTTGCATAGTAAAATCTCTGAAAAATATATATATGCAAATGGAAACAGTGCTTATCCCTGAGTAATAGACTTTTAAGGGTTTCCAATGATTTATTTTTCCTCATGTCCTGTATTTTACATTTTTATTTACAACAAAAGCACTTGGGTTTAGAAGCGAAAAAATAAGAGAAAAATAAATATCCTCAGCCATTCCCACTGGAGAGTGAGTCTGCATCAGATGTAGAAAATCTCTAAAGCAAGGGTATAGTGTAATAAGGTGTCATAAAATTAATTTTTGAATCTACCACATGACAGTCTTAATTAGGTGGCTTTAGGGACACAACAGATGCCTAAGGGAAAGGCAAGCATGTCTTTCAAATAAACCCTTACATTTCACAGTCCTATGATGTTTCCACTTCCCAGGATTTAGTGAAGGTTATGAGAGAAAATTACTATCAAAATGCTTCTTTCTGTTCTCTACAAATAAAAGTCCCTTGAACTAAAAGCAGGCTCATAGGTTTAAACTTCCAGTTAGCCAATCAGGGAACCCACAGGGGAGGGAAAGGGGGAGGGTGCATGATGGCCCAGCTTCCAGAGGGGAGATGCTTCAACATAGAGATTCAGGGAGAAGTCTGAACAAAAGCTCCTTTAGCCCAGGGTGCAAGTAAGCAAACACACATAGATTGAAACACCTCTGAAGTACCCTCATTGTGTAACTAAAATAGTAAACATAAATTAAAATATTAATGTGCCCAGCAGTTGTAATACAAATCAGCTCAAAACCAAAATGGTATGCATCCCTAAACCAAACTAAGGATTTGGGCGTTAGTCTGGACACAGGAAAATTAACTCCCTACAATCACTGTCCAACCTCACCAGGATATTCCAGAGTAGCTCCACATGTACAGGCCTAGGTAAGTAACAGTGTGAATGAAAGCCAGAAAATTCGGCCTGAACATATGAAGATGTTTCAGGTTCAGGAAACGTTGAGACACAATTTGGGGCTAGCTGGAGCTTGGGAACTCTAAGTGTGAACACAGCTGATTTAAGTGAGTGAACATAGTATCTGCTCATTCTGTAAGTGTTCCCTACAGCATGTAAAGTGAGAAAATGGGTGTGTCCATGTTAGAAGCTCTGAAAGAGAACACATGTGTCAAGGAGGCAGAAATGGAGATCACTTTTTTGAGATGTGAATTTGTTCTTTTTATATTTCTTCCTTCCTCCTTTTCGATTAAATAGCCAGGCATCTATAAATAACACTTGTAATAAAACAATGTAATATTTCATTCACTGAAGGAGAAATGATAAAGATTTCAAGAGCAAAATCCCCAATTATTGGAACTGGTCATATTTGGGACATCATAGAAGAAGGCAAAGTGAGTGTCACTTCTGTATGTAGTGTTTACTTATGAATATTAGGGCAGAGAAGTCTGATATACTTTTTTTCTATAACTATCTTAAATCTGTAATATTTCAAAACAACCATGGTTTCAATTCTGATTTTGAAAAATCATCTATAGTAATTTAGAGAAAGTGAAAACTATAGCTAATTCCAGGTAAAAATAAATAAACTGCAACCCCACCACTCATTAATTTTTTTTAAGTATCATATTTGTGCATTTCTTTCCTTTATTAGTTTGCTAGGGCTTTCATAACAAAATTACACAGATTACTGGCTAACTTAAACCATAGAAATAAATGTTCTCAAAATTGTGAAAGCTAAAAGTCCAACGTCAAAGTGTCAGCAAATTTGATTTCTTCTGAGGCTTTTCTTCTTGGCTTGTAGATGGTTGCCTATTCACTGTATCCTCACATAGATACCACTAAATCTGTCTTTCTGTGACCTATTATCCTTTTTATAAAGGCACCATTTATATTGGTATAGGGCCCACCCATACAATTTCATTTTATCTTAATTTCCCTTTGAATGTCTTGTCTCCAAAAACTATCACATTTTACGGTACTGGGTGTTAGGATTTCAATGCATGAATTTTGTGTGGACACAATTCAGTCCATTACATACCCATAATATTTTCCATGTATGCAAATGTAATGCATATACATTACATGTATGTCTCATATATCTGAAGACTCAAAATTTGCTAAAGATTATGAAACCAGTAATTAAATGTGCCCAATTTTCTCCCACTCTAACCATTGGGATATGCAGTCTTTCTCTGTAAGGCCTGAGGCCAGCACAGCGGAAGTCACTACCCACAGACCTGTAGGTAAGGACCAATCCAGTATTTGAGACTCATGTCTCCATTTTTCAGTCTGTTGTACAGCAGACCCATCTTCACACTCTGTTATTCTGTATGGTCTCCTTTCCGGCAGTCAGTGGGAGACTGCTATTGCAATTTCAAAATGGAAATTAAAAAAGAAGACCAGAAATAAAATCAAATAGCTATAATATCTGATAAGAGGTTTATACCCAAAATATATATACAAATGCATGCAACTCAATAGCAAAAAGGAAAAAAACAAACAAACAATGCAATCTACAAATGGACATTAGGTCTGAATAGGCAGTATTCCAAGGAGACATAGAGATGGTAAACAATACATAAAAATATCTCACATCACTAATCATCAGAGAAATGCAAAACAAAACCACAATGAGATTTATCTCTCCCATGTTTAGAATGGCTATCATGAAAACAAAAACAGATAACAAGTGTTGAAGAATGAGGAAAATGGCACCCTTGTGTCCTGTTACTAGAAATGGAAACTGGTGTAGCCACTATAAAATACCATTATAGAAGTTCATCAAAAAACAAAACAAAAACAAAAACAAAAATAGAACTACCATATGATCCAGCAATTCTACTTCTGGGTACTTATCTGATGAAAACAAAAACACTAACTTGAAAAGATATATGCACCCTCCACGTTAATTGCAGCATTATTAACAATAGCCATGATATAGAAACAACCTAAGTGTCAATAGACGAGAATGGATTAAAAAAATGTGCTTTATATATACACAAAAGAGTATTATTCAGCCATAAAAAAAGAATAAAATCTTGCCATTTGTGGCAACATGGATGGACTTCCAGCCTAGTGTATTAAATGAGGTAAGTCAGGCAACCACAAATACCATATGACCTCAGGTACAGAATCTAAACAAACAAACTAAAAACTTGAGCATATAGATATAGAAGAGACATTGCTGGTTTCCTGAAGCCATGGCTGAGGGGTGGGCAAAATGGGTGAGGTGGGTCAAAGGGTACAAACTTCTATTCATACAAGAAACAACCCATGAGGACGTCATGTACAGCATGTTGATATAATTAATAATATTTGTATTGCATATTTGAAAGTTGTCAAAATACTAGATCTAAAAAGTCCTCATCACACACACAAAAATCTGTAACTATGTAAGGTGATAAATGTTAACAACACTTACTGTGATGATCATTCCATGATAGAGATACAAATAAATTATTATGTTGTGTACACACACACACACACACACACACACACCAGTAATGAGGGGGTGATTTGCTTCCTCATTACCCTAATCAGGTAACTCATCTGCAAAGAAATGGCACTAAAGCTAATCCAATGTATAAATATGTGTACATTTCCTTTTCTGCTGTGTCAAAGCCCAATGAAATCTATGAGTTGCTTATGGTTAAGTCATCTCTTTTGTTGAGGGGAGAACACAGGAGACACCATACATATGTGTGTGGAAGTTTTACAGTATTATGTTTCAGATATGTCCTATTAGTTATTCATTTCTTCTCACAACTCTGTGAGGTAAGTATCAACCTACCCATTTTACAGATGACCTACCACAGGGTCCACAAATCTACATAGACACATCATTTTCAATTTCTATAGGTTATCTATTCTAATGAAAAGACATAATTTTTAGAAATGGAAACAAAAAGTTTTCTTCAAACCAGATTATTAAACAATAACTGCTATGTGATCCCAATGTTCCTAGAAAAATTCATATGTGTATTAAAATAATGAAAGAACATATACACACTTTCAGATCCTACTTATCTATATCTTCATATCATGCTTATTAAATGTGAATTAAATGTTTACTATGTGCCAGGCAAAGTCATTCCAATTCCACATCTGCATCCACGTCTTCCTTCTCTTAGCATCTAGACTGGATAACTAGAAACGTCTACAAGCAGCAAGATGGTTGTTAGTGCCCACCCCGTGGGGTGGTGGTGAGGTTTAACCTCAAAAAGACTCCATTCCAAGCAACATTCATCCAAGCTTGACCCTGAGTCCTGGAAACATGGCATCTAAACAGGAAACTGTGATTGTAAGGGGAGAGGTTGTACTTGGGAAACTGAGCCAACTTGGAACCCATACCTCCATCCTCTTCAATAGCACTAAGAGGCTACAACCATCTCCTGAGGAGAACTTACTGCCAGATAGAGAGTGAAGGACAAGGTAACACTTGTATGGTTTCAGTCTTTGTTCTTTCATGGGTACAAACTAGAGGTTTTACTTTCACATTAGTGCAGGGACTGATGGTGTGGTAGATTTTGGAAATGATTTTGTCCCTATCTTATCCCCTCCTCTTCAGTTATGTGAGGGGACCTATGGCATGGCATGGAGTTTCTATTTCATTGAAGAGCTCATGTCCCACTTGTGGAAACCTGAATCCACATCCACAGGGGAAAGAGGAGAGACTGAATTTTCAAAGATAAGCAGAAGATCAAGACCCTAATCTCAACATCAAATCCTTCTGACTTGGTGACATGGTTTTCACAGATTGCTCACAACATGGTCACATCTCCACTGTTCTTCTTATTCCTAACACCCCAAAATGATCCATCTCTTTCTCATCTCTCTCCTGTCCACAGAAGTACATATAGTAAAATTCCTCTATAACTTGGTGGTATAGGAAACTTTTCCAACTATGACTAAAATTCCAGAAGCATTTAGAGAAAACAGTGATGCATTTAATTTTATTTAAAAATTGCATGGCAAAAGCAAAAAAAAAAACATAAGCACAGTAAAATGAAAAGTTACAAATTGGGGAAAATATTTACAACTTACATCACAAAGGTTGTATTCCTGATATATCAAGAATCATGAAAAAGTAAAGGGAACAACACCAGGGAAGAAAAAGGGGTGATGAATACAAACAGGTATTTTATCAGAAAAAAAAGACCCTAAAACATGTAAAAATTGCTCAACTTAACTCATGATAAGACATGCCAAGAAAAAAAAAAGTACTTCTTAATCAGGTATTCTGTGAAGAAATGGGAATTTCCATGCATCACTGGAGGAAATGTAAATTGGTAGAAACCCAGTGGATGGTATTTGATGGCTGTCTAGTAAAATCACATATCTGTTTCCTCTTGGAACCAGTAACCTCTCTTTTAAGAATCTATTCCAAAGAAGCAATGCAAAAAATAAAATAGCCAAAGTGTAAAGATATTCATTTATAGAAAAATTCATAACAGCAGAAGACTAGAAAAAAGACAGCTGTCTAATAATAAGGGCCTAAATTAAGAAGCTATGACACATCTATGTCCTGGTGTACCATTCAGCTAGAAAACCAATGAAGACTTCACCTCTGGACTGCTATGGAATGATATCCAGGATAGTTGTTTGGGAAAAAAGCGAAGTGCAGAAAAATGTGTGGAGCTGCTGTCATCCAATAGCGTACCCTCTAGTCATACAGGGCTATTTAAATTTCAGTGAAATTAAACATTAGTTTCTCAGTGGTAGTAGCCATATTTTAGAACCTTAACACCCATGGTAGCTAGTGGCTACCATATTCAGCAGCATGGACACAGAATATTTTCATTTCTGCAGAAATGTCTATTTTACAACACTGGTGTAGAATATGCCACCTTTTACCTATGAACAGGGGATAAAACTAAAATACATATTGTATTTTATTATATTTTCTTAACTGGAGGGTTAAAACAAAAACTGAGAAAAATGATTACCTATAACATCACAGAGGAGCAGATCAGGGTTGACAAGGATGAGATGTATTTTCATAAAAATTATAATTCATATCTACAGGCTCCAACGCAAGAAACAGTGACCAAACAAATAGCAATGAGCATTTTTAGTTTCCAGATTGAATCCTCTAAAAACATTTCCCTCTAGATGGAACCAGGATTTCTTGGAGAAATGCCTGATTGCAGAGCTGGATAGGGATTGTACCAAGTGAATCTGGACCAAACTCTCATACCAGAAAGCATGTGAAAGACATAAAAGCCAACCCAAAGGAACTCCCACAGGCCAAAGACAGGAAAGTTTAAATATCAAAACTTTTAATGTCTGCAATAAGTTAATTACAATCTCAAATATATAAGCATTTAAAGCTCATTATGACACTATAAAAGAACAACAAAAAGCATAAAACAAACTCACTGTTTACCTTTGAAGTATTCTGGAAAAACAACACATTGTTTTGAAAAGTGGAAATACTGCAAAAGAAGTAAGCATTCATCCTTCCCTTCTATATGGACTATTCTTCAGTATAACCATGTAGTCGCTGAGGGGTACTTTGTTTCACAGAAGAATTCTACCTAATATAAGTGCAGATGAAATTAAAAAATTAAAACATTACTCTTTGTATACGTTAATGAAATGTAGATCTAGGCAACAATCTTTAAGAAGCTACAAAAAACCTGAGTTAAAAAGTGGGAAATTTCATAATGGATGAATCAGGCTGACAAAATCTGAACCCAATGATAAATCTCAACAGCACAGGAGGAGAGATAACCAGACATGACAAAGCTCCTGATTTAACACTACAGGAAGTACAACACCATATCTGAGGTACTCTTTCCTAAAAAACAAAATCTGAACAAGACTCTATATCTTACTACCAATTTAAAAGACCTAAGAGGGGCCAAAGGACCAGAATAAACAACACACTAGAGATACAATCACATCATTCAGAATGGAAAACCATGGGACAAAGATCCAGTTTGTGAATCTAGTCAATGGAACATGAAAGCAATAGGACATTTGAATAAAAAAAAAAAAAAAACTTGAGTTCACAGAAAGTAACTTAAAACCATAATGAGATACCACCACAAGCCTAGAAGAACAAAGTGAACAAAGATAAAAAATAGTAAGTTGTCTAGTATGTAGTAACTGTGAGGATTATTGCATTTTGGTTGTTATAATTATTATCTTCTCATTTTTATTAAACAATACCCTATTTATATGGATAAATGTGTACTAAAGCATAGTTTCCACTGTAAATATCAAAAATTTGACTGAGTGAATCCATATATGTAATTGGATTTTTAAAGTAATTTATGAATCTGATAGCATCCCATCTAACAAGTAGAGAGAGGCTCCAGACAGGGCTAGAGGAAGGAAAAAGATTTTAAAGGAGGACAAGGAAGTCTTTAACAGAAAATAGGATTATTTCAGGAGAGGTCACCTTCATTTTGGTACAAACAGGTTTAATAGGTGGATTACCTCTTCTTCCTTTGGGGGATCCAGAGGCCCATGTGATGGATTATTTTATTGGTTTAGACCAGAATCGTCCTGACTGGCGAGTCAAGATGAAATTTTGGGGGAGGTTAAAAATGTAATTAGGTTAGGTATTAAGCCCAAGTTTGGTGACTTGGCCTAGCATAAGTGACTCCATTTTGACCTGTAGTTTTCTTTTTGACACTACCGAAAGAGATATGGGTCTGGTCTAACATCACCCACCATGGGCTGCCACAGTTCAACAAATGTCTCTTCTTTGTAACTGAACTGGTCAGAAGTATGGACTCTGGAGACAGACTGGTTATAAACCATAGTCCTCTGCTTACAGATGATGTGAGTTTGATTACTTTTACTTCACGTTAGAGTCACTCAATTGCCTGACTTGCAAAATTGCAATTTTACAATACTTACCGAAGAATAAAAAAGATTAAAACAAAAATATATCCTCATGTTTTGCTTTTTACAAGAATAAATAATCATAAATCATATCATTTAAGAACTTCTAATGCAGAGACATTGGGAAATCTAACTTTCTCTGAACCCTGGGAGAGTGAAAGAAACTCTCTGTGCCTCAGTTTCCTCTTCTGTAAATGAGGAAACAATCTGCCCTTCCTCAAGAATTGTCATTGTAATGACTTAATACGCGAACACAATTAGAGTGAGACACACAGTAACAGTCCAGTAAATGTTATAATTTTTATAAATATATGCAAGTACAGATTCTAACAGTTTTGGTAGCTTTATAAAAACTTTTCATGTGTTTTTAATGAAGGTCAATAAACTTAAAACTGAATCCTATCAACTGGTATATGTGTTTTAAATCACTAAATTTCACTATAACCACTATTGGGTGCCTAAATAATTATCATGATAACATCTAAAAAGGGCTTGTAGGGGCGCCTGGGTGGCGCAGTCGGTTAAGCGTCCGACTTCAGCCAGGTCACGATCTCGCGGTCCGTGAGTTCGAGCCCCGCGTCAGGCTCTGGGCTGATGGCTCAGAGCCTGGAGCCTGTTTCCGATTCTGTGTCTCCCTCTCTCTCTGCCCCTCCCCCGTTCATGCTCTGTCTCTCTCTGTCCCAAAAATAAATAAACGTTGAAAAAAAATTTAAAAAAAATAAAAATAAATAAATAAAAAGGGCTTGTAGTAACTGATCTCAGGAAACAGTACCACCATTTCTGCACAAATCTGAACAAATAGTCACAGGCTCATCAAGGATCCTGGATTATCCTTGTATACACTCACCCACAGCCACTACAGGTCCCAAGTGTCCTACCCCCAACATGCCCTGCCCACAGCTACCCTTGCCCCCTGCACACTGCAGCACCATTGGACCAAGCTACCCTCATCCCTCTGCTGGATAGCTGCAAGATTCTCTTAATGATAATCCCCACAGACATCTTGTCCCTGTCAAGAACATTCTCATCACAATAGGAGAGCCACCTTGTGACTCATATGTTGTTGAGCACATGAATCAGATTATGTCATTCTAATACTGTAACTCTCCATTCTCAGAATGACTCCAAATTCCTTACATGACCCAACCACTCTCAGAATGACTCCAAACTCCTTACATGGCCCAAATGATGTAGCTCTTTTCTGCCCTTTTACCTTATGTCCTACCACCCACACTTTGTCTGCCAGGCTCCATGCACTTGAGCTCGTTGTTCGCTCCTGAAACAGCTGGTGCCACACATATCACAAACCAAAAGGCCAGCCCCAGCCTGGTTTCCTCTTGTTTTTCAGGACTCAGCTCAAATATCACTTTCTGAGATAGTTTCATGAATCACCCCATCTATAATAATCCCTGTCCCATCATTTTTTTGAGGAAAATATTTTATTTTATTTTATTTTATTTTATTTTATTAATTTTATCTTATCTTATTTTACTTCACTTTATTTTATATTCTTTTCTTTTCTTTTCTTTTCTTTTCTTTTCTTTTTAGAACGTAAAATGTCTATTTTATTTTAGAGTTCAGTTCCAGACATGTAATCCATTATAAGTTTTAAAACATTATCCACTTTGGCTTATCATATTCAACAGTCATAAAAAGACTCTTTAATTTTTAAATTTAGAACAATTTTGCCTCATGAAGAAGCATCCGGAATTTACAAGAGATAATACTATTCCACCCCATCCATCACGTAATCCCTCACTACAGCTTCTAATGTCAAAAACGCTACTTCCTCTAAACTCTTCCATAGATTTCTCTTTCTTTCTTTCTTTCTTTCTTTCTTTCTTTCTTTCTTTCTTTATATGAAATTTATTGCCAAATTGGCTTCCATGCAACACCCAGTGCTCATCCCAACAGGTGTCCTCCTCAATACCCATCACCCATCCTCCCCTCCCTCCCACCCCCCATCAGCCCTCAGTTTATTCTCAGTTTTTAAGAGTCTCTTATGGTTTGCCTCCCTCCCTCTCTAACTTTTTTTTCATTTTCTATTCAAAAAAATGTTTTTGAAACATTCTCTTTTTGAAACTGTTAATTCCAATATGAAATTGTCGTGCTTATTCATTTCCTTTCCTGCTTATTACCAGTTTTTTCAAGCTACATACAAAGCACTAGGGACACTCATTCATCTTGTTTGGTGTGTTGCATTCACAGCAGTGCCTGATATGGGGTTGAGGTGTGTCACCACAAAAAAAGATATGTTGAAATCTTAACACTCAGTACCTCAATGTAACCATATTTGAAGTATGGTTGTTGTAGATATAATTAGTTGAGATGAGATCATACTAGAATATAGTCTGTCCCCAAATCAATCAATGTGATCAGAATCTTTATAAGAAGACAGCCATATGAAGACAGAACAGGGATAATACCATGAAAGCAGAGTTTGGAGTCACACAACTGCAAGCCAAAGTATGCAGTTTGCCAACAAACCATGAAAAGATATAAAGAGGCATGGGTAGAGTCCCCAAAAGGACGTTGAGGGAACCTGGCTCTGGGAACACCTTCATTAAAGACTTTAGCCCCCAGAAGTATGAAACTATAAATTTCTATAATTTAAGCCATCCAGTTTGTGGTACTTTGTTATGGTACCCTTAGGAAACTACTGTAGCCTCCCTCACATGAAACATTGAATAAGAATGACTGAAGATAAAAAAACTGTTCCCTTTTAATACACTGGGAGCAGACACAGATACAAAAAGCTCTGTTGCAGGACAAATCTATACTAAAATAAGACATGAAAGGATTCAAAATTTTAAGAACACCTTGTTGCAATTCACAGTAGTGACTTTCTAACTTGGATAAATACCACAATATACAAAAGAAGCTATTTAAAATTTAGACACCTCCCAACCCACCTTACTCGTTTGGGTACAACAGACCTAGGGTGGACCTATTTACCTGCTCTTTTAACAATCACCTGTTCCAATTTTGATGGACAATACTTGGAAAACTCCTGACATAAACATCTGACGTTTGTGTATCATTATTTTAATGCTGAGTTCTGTGATATGTGGGATGTCTCTGTTAATAGAATTACTCAAAAGGGCACCAGTTTTTCCCTTACAACTATGACCACATATTCCTTTCCTACGTGGGTTCACACTTAATAATACTCCTGGATGGCTGGGAACATTGAATATTGTTACCTTTGTACAGAAGACACTGCAGGAAGGGCAGTGACTTACCTAAAATGTCTCAGTGATGGGATCCTGTTCTCTTCACTCTTGCTCCAGGAAATTGTCAAGCACACTGAACATCCTATTTGGTTTTTCTCTTTCAACTCTTCTTTCTGGGGTCAGAGTCCACACACTGATTTGATGTTCAACTAGAAGGGACAGTCAGGGGATCAGATAGCACATGGAATAGAGAGGAAAGGGAGAGGAAGAGACAGCACATGAAAGGCAAGGGAAATGGGACAGGATGTGGTTGCCAGTCCCTACTCAGGTCACTGGAAGCTTTGAAATGATGCTGTGCTTCTTCCCCAGCTCCATCCCCTAGACCCCTCCCTCACATAGCAGTGACCCTGAAGCTCTCACATCATGGAAATGTTGGCCCATTCCTGCTTGCTGCTCTCTGTCCAAGTATCCTTTCTAGTAGTCATATTATGATGTTCATATCCAAAGCATCACTTCAACAGAATGAAATAAGCATTGCTAAACTTTTTGTCTTTAAATCCTCAGAGGATTGCTCTGAGGTGAAATATTACTTTCTTATTTTAGGGGCGTCTGGTGGCTCAGTCAGTTGAGTGTTTGACTTCAGTTCAGGTCATGATATCGCAGTTTGTGAGTTCAAGCCCGGAGTCAGGTTCTATGCTGACAGCTAAGAGCCTGGAGCCTGCTTGGGGATCTGTGTCTCCCTCCTTTCTGCCCCTCACCTGCTTGCTTGCTCGCTCTTTCTCTCTCTCTCAAAAATAAATAAAACTTCAAAAATTTAAAAAATAAACAATAAAAATTAATTTAAAAATAAAGTTTATTTGTTTTTTTAACATTTTTTATTTGTTTTGAGTGAGAGAGAGAGAGAGAGAGAGAGAGCACAAGCGGGAGAGGGACAGTGAGAGGGAGAAAGAGAGAGAATCCCAAGTAGGCTCTACACTGTCAGTACAGAGCCCAATGCGGGGCTCAAACCCACAAACCATGAGATCATGACCTGAACCATAATCAAGAGTTGGACACTTAACCAACTGAGCCACCCAGGCACCCCTAAAAACATTATAGTAAAACCTTGGTTTGTGAGCATAATTTGCTCTGGAAACATGTTTATAATCCAAAGCATTTGTATATCAAAGTGAATTCCCCCATAAGAAATAATGGAAACTCTGATAATTCATTACAAAACCCAAAAATATTCACATAAAAATTATTACAAGACTGTAACATAATACAAAATAATAAAGAAAATACAAAATATAAAGAAAAATAAACAAATTAACCTGCACTTACCTTTGAAAACCTTCGTGGCTGGTGTGAGGGAGACAAGAGAGGAGGGTCATTGTGTAGGACAATTTTCACTATCACTAATGAAATCACTGCTATCTCTTGGCTCAATAGAATCTTTTTATTCATGGGGGCCATTGTATACACTCATACAGATGTTGACTACAGTACAGTATTGATAAACTCTTGTCATATACTGGATGTAATGTAACTGGCAATAAGGCAGCAGAGGTAAAGGTCTATACATACAGGCAGCCTAACCTAGAATGAAGCAAAGCATTCCTAAGCTTACTCTTGTGTGGATAAGAAAAGGACTGTCCATGGGTGCTTTGAAGTGACAAAAAATACACTAGTACCAGTTGTGGGCACCTTCCAACATTCTGAAAACTCACTGATTTCTGCCAAACACCGCGGCCTGAGCCTGAGCATCCGAGCATGGGAGACCATCACCCACAATCCTGCAGACAGAGAGAGAAAGAGAGAGAGAGGACCATTGGCTCAGTTGTGATCATGTGACATTTGGCTTCACATACTACTCATATTGCAAGACATCACTCATTTATCAAGTTAAAATTTATTAGAAATGTTTGCACATCTTGTGGAACACTCACAGAACAAGTTACTAGCAATCCAAGGTTTTAGTGTACTTTCTTTCTACAGATTGGGAGATAATCAGACTCACACAGCAAAGCTCATGTTCAGTGAATTCATAGGAGGCAGCAAGTGGACACAGAAGCCAATTTGAACGGGCTAACACTGCCCAATTCTGTGACAGTGTGACACTCAAAATACATAATTATAATGTCAAAGGGTAACTATATGAGTAAAATACAAAAATATGATTCATACTAATAAAATAAATACATGACTAAATAGGTCAATGATAGGGGAAAAGGGAAAAGCTCTATCTAAATTTTGAATGTCAATTTCTAAATCTACAAGGAATTACAACATTATAAAAGTGACAGTTAACAAATATCATAGTGATGAGTGCTTTAAGCAAAAATCATAAATGCATTTCAGTCTGTACAAAACCCAACAGCAGTTACTGGATCACCATGGTAACCAAGCTGGCCAAAAAGAACTAGGAAAAAACAAACAGCAACCAACCTGACTTGACTCCTAACATGTGCTAGGAACTGAGGAAGATTGACATAACCCACAGTAATTCGTCTCACACATTCCTCACAATAAATATTCCTCACAGCTTCAAAAATACACACACACACACACACACACACACACACACACACTCATACATGATCTCTCCCTGTTTTTTACCACCCAAGAAACCAGGAATTCATCAAGGTGAAACCCCAAGAAACTCCATAATTCAATTTAAACCACACAAATAAAGTTGAAAAACACTAAACTATTTTATTTTAGTGAATGATTTTCTGATGAACTGTAGTTTTTTCCTAGGGGACATTTTACTCCCTAGGTTCAGTACATTGCTAATCACACCTCAAATCTAATATGGAAATCTAGGCAAATTAATAATTGTGATGATAGATTGTATGTATCAATTTGGTGGAGCTACGGTGCCCAGATATTTGATCAAACATTATTCTGGATATTTCTGTGAAAGTGTTTTGAATAATATTTACATTTAAGGGGTAGAATTTGAATAAGGCAGTTAGCTTCCCATTAAGTGAGTGGGCCTAATCTAGTCAGGTGAAGGACTGAATAGGACAAAGGGCTGATCTTCCCTGAGCCAGAAGGAGTTTTGCTAGAAAATTCCCCTTGACTTCATTAAAACATCAGTACCTCATGTTTCTCTAGTAGACTCCTTTCAGATTCCAACTGTAACTCTTTCCTGCTGAAATTTCCTTCTATAAAAACTTTCCTTTTGTGTATCTCCTAAGACCACCTTCCCATTTCTTTGATGGGTTTGTGTATCTCCTAAGACCACCTTTCTATTTCTTTGATGGGATGCTTCCATAATAATGAATCATTTTAAAAATCCAACTAGATCTTTACAGTTTACACAGCTTATTGAGTTTTTGTTATTTCACTCCCTGATTGTTTCTGGGTTGTTAGTTATAGCTGGAAAAATTTCCTTCACCACTGGTTTATTGAGGAATTTCACTCGGTGTACTTCTGTAGACAGGAGAAAGAGGTGAGTTATACTGGTGTGTCAGGCATAAGTGGAACAGTTGTGGAGGTGACTATGTTGTAACCAAACCCATGTCTGTATACCTAAAGCACAGGAAAGCCAATCACTGAGACATCAGGTATGCAGCAGGGAAGAGTTTATTTGAGAGGCAGACAAATGAGGAGATGGGAAGACAAGCCTCAAGTCAGTCTCCCCAAAAGGATGAGAATCAGTATTTTATAATCACAGGAGTTGAGATTACATATATTTTGATGGGAAGGATGAGGAAAAATGACTATTCATGAGGAAAGATGGAGCATGTGCATTAAGCAAACATATATGTAACATATATCCAATTTTCACTTCTTAATGGAGACTTAACATCAAAATGAGGCAAAATTCAGACCCTGGCATCAGAAGGTTATCTTAGGACAAGATGAAGGAGCTGTGGACATGCTTTGAGAGCCAGTATAAACTTGATAGTGTCTTGGCCTTTTTATCTCTGGTAAAGAATTCAGTCCTGCTTGTTCCTAGGCTGGAGCCATATCAGTTGACATTGAGTCCAGGCTTCTGTAGACACAGCTAATGCGTTTGTTAGTGGAGTCTAAGAAGACACAATAGCTGATTATAGAGAAATGGTTCCCTGATACACAAGCTTTAAATTTTCTGCGAGTTTCAGCCTCATTAACCCTATGAAACATGGTTTCAACTCCCCCCGAGTTAAGATAGTTCCACAATCTTGAGGAATTGAGATGATGACTACTCTTGCTACTTACTTATCTCCTTGGGTGAGGTAGGTTTTGAATAAAGAGTGGTTTTTGTGAATCTTAGCTGCAAGCAAAATTCCTTCAATTACTAACATGCCTACATGCAGGGCTAAGCAGAAATTTCTAACCTATAGGTCACAGCAGCAAGGGAAATAGAAGGAATAGGAAGTCAGACATGTTAAGTTTCTCTTTGTTATATTGTGAGAGACATATGAAAACTGTGTCACCAAGTCAGGAGATTTAGATGTTGATATCAGGGCTCCAGTCTTATGCTCCAGTCTTTGAGAACTCTATCTCTCCTCTTCCTCCTGTGGATCTGGTCCCACAACTAGGAGACAAGGTCTTAAATGAAGTGGAAACTCCATGTCACCTCAGATGGACCCTCCCCCCAGAGGGCTGAATGGGAGGGGCCACCATGCTAGGGATAAGGCAGACACAAACTCATTTCTGAAATCTACCACACAACCTGGCCATGGACTAAAGAGAAAGTAAAACCTCTAGTTTGCACCCATGAGAGATCTAGGACTGAAACCACACAAGTGTTTGCACTCATGAGAGGTCTAGGACTGAAACCACACAAGTGTTACCTCATCCTTCACTCTCCATCTGGGTGTGAGTCTCCATAGGAGAAGACTGTAGCCTCTCAATGCCAGTTTCCCAGGTACTACCTCCCTCCTCAACCAAATTATTTCCTGTTGAGATACTGGGTTTCCAAGACACAGTGTCAAGCTTTGATAAAACTTGCTTGGAATGGAGTCCATTTGAGGTCAAACCTCAGCACACCATGGGATGGGCTCTAACATCCACCGTGCTGCCTATGGAAATTTCCAGTTATCCAGTCTCACTATCAAGACAGGGAAGATATGGATATAGATATAGAATTGGACTGACAGTGACTTACAGCAGACATTTAATTCACATTTAATAAACATAAGATAAAGATGTAGGTATATGTAAGACATAAACTATGTTTTATACGTATTTGGTTTTTTTTTTTCAGAGATACCTGACTACCTACTGGAAAGGAGGAAGGAAGAAACATAAGGAAAACATATCCACATTCACATCTCAACAGATGATCTGTCATTTATGTCTCCTTGCCATGTGTACTCTCTTTCAGAGCTTCTGACATGGACATGCCCATTTTCTCACTTTACATGCTTTAGGAGCACTAACAGAATCAGCAGATGTGATACTGTTTTCAGTCATGTTATTAATCAGCTATGTTATGTCTTACAGTTAGTTCCCAGGCTCCAGTCATAATAAATTATTGTCAGGTACATCCTGAACATGAAACATCTTCCTTTCCCCCAGGCCTAATTTTCTGGCTTTCATTCACACTGTTATTCATCTGGACCTATACCTCCAGAACCTAATCTGAGCCAAACTGGTGAAAGATAACAGTAATTACAGGGAGTTCATTTTCCAGTGTCCAGACTAACACTCAAATCCCTAGGATGGGTAAGGCATGCATCTGGTTTTAAACTTGAACTTCTTTGTATGGTATGTGCTGGGCATATATATATACATATTTTTTTTCCTTTCCTTTTACTATTTTAGTTGCACAAGGAAGGTGCTTCAAACCTGTTTTAATTCCCATGTGTTGGTTGCCCTGGGCCCTGGGCTGAGGGAGCCTGTGACTGAAGTTCCCCTTGAATCCCACTGTTGAAGCATCTGCCCTCTGGAAGCTCTGGGGCTAAGCTCTGGGCAGTGTCCTGCAGTCTCCCTCTTTGCCTCCCTTGCGGGTTCCCTGTTTGGCTAACTGGAAGGTTAAACCCATGAGACTGCTTTCGGTTCAAAGGGCTTTATTTGGAAAGAAGAGAAAAGTGTTTTCCTCTCATGACCTTCACTAATTCCTGGGAAGTAGAGATACCAGAGGTTTTCTTAATGTAATATTTATTTGTGGGACTTGCTTTCACTTTCCCTGAGTATCTGTATTGACCCTGAGCCACCCAAGTAAGGTTGTCATGAGTAGATTCTAACATTAATATTGTAACCACCTTAGTACCTTATACCCTTTCTTTAGGGATATTCTGCATCTGATGCAGACTTACTATCCTACAGGAATGGTGGAGGATATTTATTTTTTCTTGTTCTTTTTTCACTTCTAAACCCATGTACTTTTGTTGTAAAGAGAAATGGAAAATACAGGGCAGGAAAAAAATCATTGGAAACCCTTAAAAGTCTTTTACTCAGGGATAAGCACTGTTTCCATTTGCATATTTTTTTTCAGAAATTTTACTTTGAAAATGTAACTATATTTAAGAAAAGAAATGATAAAATCTACTTTCAGCTTTGTAAGCTGCTTTTTATGATAAATATTATATTGTGAAAGTCGATGCAAACCATATAATATAAATGCACATAATACAAATGGCAGTTGAAAATTAATGGTCCATTCTGTCATGAAAAAAACAGTATTGGGCAACAATAAATATTAATCATGTTACTCTGATTAATATTTATTGTTGCCCAATACTGTTTTTTTCGAGACAGAGAGCTGAGGAGAGGGGCAGAGGGAGGCAGAGAGAGAGAGAGAGAGAGAGAGAGAGAATCTCAAGGAGGCTCCATGCTGAGCAACTAGGATCATGACCCAAGCCAAAATCAAGAGTCAGACACTTAATGTACTGAGCCACCCAAGCACCCTGCCCAATACTGATGTGAGGGCTAAATCTATCCTTACTCATTAATCCTCACCACAACTTATGAGAAGGAACAGTTTCAATATCAGGAAACTGAGGCACAGCAAGGACAGGGTTAGGACATTTCAAGGCTTATATTTGAACACAAAGTGTGGCTCCTGTGTAAAATCATCTAACCAGCATGTGCTACTGCTGCTCACATCATAAGATACCACCTTATTGTTAATCACACCAATGCAACAAATCTAAGAGAAAGAAACAAAACTAAAGTACTATATTAGTTTCCATGGACTGTTATAATAAAATACACAAACTAGTAGCTTTACATAACAGAAATTGAGTTTCTCATAGTTTTGGATTCTGAAAGTCTGAAATCAAGGTGTCAGTAGAGCCTTGTACCTTAAGACACTAGGAAGAATCCTCCTTGTTCTTCCTGGCCTCTGGTGGTGACCATCAGTCCTTGGTGTTCACTGCTTGCAGCAACATTAGTCTCTGCCTCTGTCAATCACATGTTCTCCCTTAGTGTCCTTGCCTTCAGTGGCATTTTCACCTTCTTATAATGCCATAAATTATATAGATTAGGAGCCACTCTAACGACCTAATCTTAATTTGATTGTGTTTGCAAAGACCCTATTTCTGAATAAAGCCCCATTCATAGATACCTGGAGTTAGAACCTCAACATGCTTTCAGAGAACATTACAATCAAATAATAGGCACAATATTTTTTACAATTAACAATACAGAAAATATTACTTCAACAACATGAGAATGGATTATTTTAAAAAAAAGTAAAATGAAGGACTCATCCCGGTATCCTCATAGACACAATGAACCAAATGCCCTCCCTATGATTCTTATTGGTTAATGGATCAGCATTATATTTTCAGGCTCTATCACAAGGCAAGATCTCTTTTTCACTGACCCATCATTTTAAATCTAGACTACAGCAATGAATCAAGCTATTTTCATTAGATGCATTCTGGATTAGTTCTGCATCCTGGTATTTCACCAATGTATTTGGGCTTCAGAGCATTTACTCTGATTTTGGGCCAAGATGCTGCTGCTGGCCAATCACATATGACTCAGCAGCAGAAAACTAGAGCCACCAAGAACATGCCCACAGACAATAACAAAGCTTTCAAGACAGAGTAGGAACCTATAGAACTGGCACATCACCAGCAGGCACTAGATAATGTTGAAGAGGAGCTCATGACCAAAGACCTCCACTTTGAAAGCATGTTCAAAAAGGAATCATAGACCTCTATTTTTGAAGAAAAGGAGTGATTAGTTATATTAGAAACTTGGAGAAATACTTTACCTTGTAATTTTCATGTAAACTGGAGCCTCTCAGAATAAAGAGGAGGACGCATGAGCTGGTGGCTGTATGGCAAAGATCCTTCTTGTCTGAGCTGAGATCTCTTTCATATTTGAAACCAGAGGAAATATAAGGAGTGTGTGCTGGGAAATAGCTGTTACTTGGAATAGTGTTACTTGGAAATAGCTGTTTTTGAGATGTTTTAAATTTTCCTCCTAGTGATGGTAGTAATGAAAATCAGAGAAAAGGGGAAAACTTAAGCTACTGAAAATATACAAACTTGGCAGAAAAATCTGTGGAAAAGGCATTGTCAATTATACTTAATTATTATGTGCAGTCAGCCTGACTTCTGCCAGAGGAAACTCTTGTTTTCTTGGGATCCAATACCCTGTATTTTACTTTTAATTTTTGGTTAGGGTTTTATAGCTTTCTTTACTCAAATAATGCATTTTCATTACCAAAAATGTAAACCCTAGATGAGCAAACTTAAACTCCTGTTTTTTTTAATTTTAAGCCTACAAAATGACATACAGAGCAAATGTTCAAAACCTTATTCAAATAAACTGTTCAAAGTAAATACCCAGAGCCAGCATAAAATTAGCAAACCCTTTCCATGGCTTAATAACTCTTCAGTGAAAATTGGTGACACTGAGACCCTGCTGGATTCTAAACTTCCCTTTGGATCATAAAAGACAAGGTTAAATAATGTGAGATCTTGATCTGGGGTTCATAATATATCAAATCCATTGACAAATCCATGGTGCTCTACTGTATATGGCTATTGAATTGAAGAAAATACATTTACCAGGAATTCTTGATAAGAGAGAGTTTACATGTCTATTCAAGGGACAGAGGGAAATTTCTGGCAGACACATAGGTAAGTGTTGGCCAGGAATAATTCTATCTGGATCAACTGTCTCAAGGAAGTGGCAGGGTACCACTTATGTACCAAGATGTGAATGTGATTTACCTGTTGAATGCTGTAATCAAGAACAAACAACTGTTGACTCCACAAATTAAACCATTCAATTTCCTCTTAAAAAATGAATTGTAGGGTGCCTGGGTGGCTCAGTTCATTAAGGATCCAACTCTTGATATTGGCCCAGTTCGTGATCTCACAGTTGTGAAGTGGAGTCCAGAGTTGGTCTGAGCATGGAGGCTGCTTGGGATTCTTTTCCTCCCTCTCTCTCTGCCTCTCCCCTACTCACATGCTTTATCTCTCAAAATAAATAAATAAACTTAAAAAATGAATTTATTCTGTGTGTGTGTATGTTTCTATATCCCCTCTAGCTCTATCACCTCCATATACTCTCACAGTTGTGGCTTTCCTTTCTACTCAGACTGGAGATGGATCTCCAATCTCAGGTACGGATATTCCAGAAAATCTATTTTTTTTATATCCTAGAAAAGCGATGGATACAGACAGAGTGTTCCAGGTAGGTGAAAATCCAGAAATATGGCTGATCCCATGAAGTCAAGCTCCCAACCTCCATCCTCCCTCCCCTTTGTGGAGCCCCCTGGTCTCACTCTCAGAGCTGTCATCCTGGATATGACTTCCAAAGACATCACATTTATTTTTATTAATTAAAATGAATACATTTTACATATAGTAAAAAATATGAAATGGTTGTGTTTACTATGATTTCAATTCTACTTATAAAATTCACATGTATATTAAAGCAAATCCATTCACTGCAGACCCCAAACTTCAACTTGTTCATTGATCTGTCTCTTCCACATCACTATCTGCTGATGTACAGTGTGGACTGTACAGAGGGTCCCTACTAGAGAACAAGGTGCTCACCCTCCATTGCTCCATTGTTGCGCAGGCTGCCCAGATCTTCTCCCACCTGGTTTGTCATCCTTTTTCCATAACACAGGGCACTGGTGCCCACTCCTCATTCTGATGCTCATTCTCTGTCAGTCACAGCCCTTCTGTTCTGACTTGTACTGAGCTTGCACACAGGCCAGACTGCCAATGTGTGCTAGTGTCACCTGGTGTTTTATCGTCTGCAGACACAAGACTACATATTTTCACAATCTTATTTTATACCTATCAATTTCATCAGACAGGATTAGAATCGTTCTTTATATGTTCAAAGCCAGGGTGTTCCAGAGATTTTTTTTTTTTTTTCTCTTTGCAGACCATTCTCAGTAGAGAACTTTGATGATGCTGGTAAGTTGGTGTCATCTAGTGACAAAAACCTGAACTGCAGCTTGAACATTATGGGTCAGGAAAGTGGGTGGGGCTGTTACCCAAATCCACCAGAAAGAGCTTTCAGCAAGTCAGAATGTAAAGAATGGAATGGCTTGGGTACAGCATGTTGATGGGTTCTCTCTGGACACTTCATGTAAAAGGAACCATATAACATGTGGTCTTTTACATATTAGACTTCTTTCACTAGGCTTAACATTTTCAAGGTTCATCCATATTGTGGTATGTATTCATTACTACATCATTCCTTTTAATTGCCAAATATTATATGACAATTTATATTATATGACAATTTATCCATGTATTAACTGATGGACATTTGAGTTGTTTCCACTTTTTTTAAAATTTTTTTTCAATGTTTTTTATTTATTTTTGGGACAGAGAGAGACAGAGCATGAATGGGGGAGGGGCAGAGAGAGAGGGAGACACAGAATCGGAAACAGGCTCCAGGCTCCGAGACATCAGCCCAGAGCCTGACGCGGGGCTCGAACTCACGGACCGCGAGATCGTGACCTGGCTGAAGTCGGACGCTTAACCGACTGCGCCACCCAGGCGCCCCACCACTTTTGACTTTATGAATGATGCTATGTACATTCATGTACAACTTTTTATGTTGACATATGTTGGTATTTCTCCTGGCTGTGTACCTAGGAGTGGAATATCTGGGTCACATGGTAACTCTATGGTGAACATTTTGAGGAAGTACCAGATTGTTTTCATGACCTGATGGTGTTGAAGAGTGCAGGCATACTCTGTTATTTTTATGATTAGTCTGTGGAATAAATTTTGGGAAAGAAAGCCTTTCCCCGATGGTCAGGAACAAGACAAAGATGTCCACTCTCACCATTACTATTTGACATAGCACTGGAAGTCTTAGCCTCAAAAATCAGACAACAAAAAAAGATAAAAGGCGTCCAAATTGGAAAGGAAGAAGTTAAGCTTCCACTATTTGTAAATGACACAATACTCTATATAGAAAACCCAAAAGACTCAAGCAAAAAATTTCCTAGCACTAATACATGAATTCAGCAAAGTCACAGAATTCAAAATCAATATGCAGAAATCTGTTGCAACTACAAAATAACCAAGCAGCAAAGAAATCAAGTAATCAATCCCATTTGCAATTGCATCAAAAACAATAAGATATCTAGGAATAAACCTAACCAAAGATGTAAAAGACCTGTACTCTGAAAACTATAGAACACTTATGAAAGAAATGTTATGAAAGAAACACTTATGAAAGAAATATATATAATGGAATATTACTCACCCATCAAAAAGCATGAAATCTTGCCATTTGCAATGATGTGGATGGAGCTAGAGTGTACTTTGTATTCACTCATATGTGGAATTTAAGAAACAGATGATAACATGGGAAGGGGAAAAAAAGAGAAAGGGAAACAAACCATGAGAAATTCTTAAAGTTAGAGAGCAAACTGAGGGCTCATGGAGGGAGTGAGGTGGGGTATGGGCTAGATGAGTGATGGGCACTTAGGAGGGCATTTGTTATGATGAGCAATGGGTGATATATGTATGTGATGAATTACTGAATTCTAATCCTAAAACCAGTATTGTGCTGTATGTTAACTAACTGGAATTTAGATAAAAATTTGAAAAAAAAAAAAGGGCTTTACTTCAAGCAGTGGACTTTGAGGTATTATGATTTCCCTTTCCATGTCATCTACTTTTAATTGTAATAAACACCCATTGCTCTTGCAATTACACAAAATATTGAAACGGCTGAAAAACATAAGTATTTTCTGCCCCAACCACAGGTAAGCCATTCACTTTAGAATCAGAATATTCCTCAGTCCGAGGAAGGGAGACAAGATACTGGAGGAGGATTTTCCACGGTATAAGACGATACCATTTTCCAAATTCCAAGCCACACTAATGATCAATATTTTAAATGTTTTCCTAGTTAACTGAAAAAAAAAAAAACCATAGGACCTTAATTAGTTTTCTTTTGTTGTACCCTGTCAACAGTAAGTTTGAGGGTCTTATAAAATGAAAAGCAGCAGTGGACACTGGCTAAATGTAGATGCTTAGCAGCCCCAAAAATCTGTTGAAATCTTAATTTTGTGACTTTCTAGCCCTGACTTCACTGTGCCTCAGTTCCCTGCTGTGTAAATTTGAGCAACAACAGCTCCTCATCATAGGTTGAAATGAGTAGGTATGGATTTAGCACTTACAACAGTGTGGGGCATGGGGAAATCAGCAATAATATTAACTTTTCTTATCATTATTATCATACCAGACCATTAGTGTTTCTACTACCATTTTTATTATACGGGCTTATATTAAATGGCATGGATTGACCTTCATAGTATGTTTGTTGTAAAAAAGTTTACAAAGTTGTAAGTAGGATATCACTTCATTGCTATTAAATATACATGGATATATTTTCATGGTAAATTTATGAAAATTACAAATTTATTCAACTGTTAGTACCTATCCATAAGTAATAGACTTTTAAACATTTGTAATGAGTTTTATTTTGTTTTCATGTATTTTCTGTTTTTATCTACAATGAAAGTGCCTTGGATTTGAAACTTAAAAAAAGTAATCAGAAAACTTAAATATCCCCAGCCTTTCCTATAGGAAATGGGCTCAGTGTTAGAATGGGGACATCCCTAAATCAAAGAAATTAGATAATAGGATGGTTCCAGAACTAATTTATGAATCTACCACATGACAGTCTTAACTGAGCAGCTACAGGGACATACAAATGCCTAGGGGAAGGACAAGCATATCTCTCAAACAAACCTTATATTCTGTAGTGCTATGATTTCTCTACTTCCTAGGATTTAGTGAAGGTTATGAGACAAAAGTATTTTCACAATATGCTTTTTTTTGTTCTCTCCAAATAAATGTACCTTGACCTTTAACTGAAAGCAGGCTTATGGGTTTAACCTCCCAGTTAGCCAAGCAGAGACCCACCTGAGAGAGAAAGGTAAAAGCTGCATGAGGTTTCCCAGCACTCAGCCCACAGCAGCCAGAGGGGAAAATGCTTCAACGCTTGGATTCAGGGAGAACTTCAGTCACAGGCTCCTTCAGACCAGGGCCCAGGGTAATCAACACACGTGGATTAAAACAGCTTTGAAGTATTTTCCTTGTACAACTAAAATAGTAAAAGGAAAGGAAAATATACATGTGCAGAGTACTTATAATACAAATCAGCTAACAATAACATGGATGGACCTTGAAGGCATTATCCTAAATTAAATAAGACAGAAAAAGACAAATACTGTATGATTTCATTTACATACAGAATCTAAACAAATAAACAAAATAAAACCTACAGAAAAAGAGATCAGATTTTTGGTTACCAAGGATGGAGGCTACGGGGAGGGGGAACTGGATAAAATTACAAACTTCCAGTTATAAGATAGGGAAGTAGTGGTGACAGATGGTAGCTATACTTCTGGTCAGTACAGCATAATATATACAATTTTGAATCACTATGTTCTATACCTGAAACTAATGTTACATTGTATATCAACTATACACAAATTAAAAAAAATAGATTAAGTGGGGCATCTGGGGTGGCTTAGTCTGTTAAGCATCAGACTCTTGACCTCGGCTCAGGTCATGATCTCACCGTTCATGGGTTTGAGCCCCACACGAGCTGTGTGTTGATGGTGTGGGATTCTGTCTCTCCTTCTCTCTGCCTCTCCCCTGTTTGTGTGCTCTCACTCTCTTGCTCTCTCTCTCTCTCTCTCTCACTCTATTTTTCTCTGTCAAAATAAATAAACTTAAAAAAACTAAAAATAGATAAGTAGTAGGGATGTAATGTACAAAATGATGACTATAGTTAACGTTGTACGGTATATTTGAAAGTTGTTAATAGAATAGATCCTAAAACTTTTCATCACAATGAAAAAACTTTTCTTTTTTTGTGTGTCTTTTTGAGATGATAGATCTTAACTAAAATTATTGTAACTTTCACAATATATATAAATCAATCATTATGCTGTATTACCCTTAAACCTATACAGTACTGTATGTCAACTGTATATCAATAAAACTAGAACAAAAATTTAAAAAGAAAAAAAGTATAAAAAATCAGCTCAACTTCAAAATGGAATGCATGCCTAAACCAACCTAGGGATTTGGATGTTAGTATGGACACAGGACAACAAAATCTCTGCAATCACTGTCATCTTCACCAGGATGGCCCATATTAGCACATAAAAATCGATCATGAACTTATAGTTTATTCTAAAAATGCAAAGGTGTTTCAATATCAAGAAACTTATTGAATATAACCTAGTGTATTCACAGAGCCAAGGAAACAATTACATGACACATTCATATGCGGGAAGGTATTTAATAGCATCAACACTCATGTTTTTAAAAAACTCAATAAAATTGGATTTGGTAGGTAATTACTTAATGTGAAAATATGTGTACATGCCTCAGACAAAAAACTAGCATTCTACTAAATGGAGAAACACTAAAGGCATTCCTACTAAAGCCCAAGAAACTAAAAACAAATAATAATAATGATCTTGAAATCAAAGAAAGAATGCATTACTTACAGGATGTATATGGTATGAAGGACAGCATATTTCTTTGAAAAATTGTGAAGCCCAGAAGGAAATGGCACATTTTTCAAGTGCTGAAATAAAGGAACTGTCAACCTCAAATTCTATCTCCAATTGAATTATCCTTGAAAAATTAATAGCAGTAAAAAAGACATTCTTTTTTTGGCAATTCACAATTTTATTTTATTTTATTTTATTTTATTTTATTTTATTTATATATATATTTTTTAATTTACATCCAAATTAGTTACCATATAGTGCAACAATGATTTCAGGAGTAGATTCCTTAATGCCCTTTACCCATTTAGCTCATCCCCCCTCCTAAACAACCCTTCCAGTAACCTTTTGTTTGTTCTTCATGAATCTCTTATGCTTTGTCCCCCCTCCCTGTTTTTATATTATTTTTGTTTCCCTTCCATTATGTTCATCTCTTTTGTCTCTTAAAGTCCTCATATGAGTGAAGTCATACGATATTTGTCTTTCTCTAGTTTCACTTAGCATAATACCCTCCAGTTCCATCCACGTTGTTGCAAATGGCAAGATTTCATTCTTTTCGATTGCCAAGTAATACTCCATTGTATGTATATACCACATCTTCTTTATCCATACATCCATCGATGGACATTTGGGCTCTTTCCATACTTTGGCTATTGTTGATAATGCTGCTATAAACATTGGGGTGCAGGTGTCCCTTTGAAACAGCACATCTGTATCCCTTGGATAAATTCCTAGTAGTGCAATTGCTGGGTGATAGGGTAGTTCTATTTTTAGTTTTTTGAGGAACCTCCATACTGTTTTCCAGAGTGGCTGCACCAGCTTGCAGTCCCACCAGCAATGCAAAAGAGATCCTCTTTCTCCGCATCCTTGCCAACATCTATTGTTGCCTGACTTGTTAATGTTAGCCATTCTGACAGGTGTGAGGTGGTATCTCATGGTGGAATAGCAGTAAAAAAGACATTCTTAAATGAAGTAAAACTAAAATAATTTGTCACCATCAGATACACCCTAAAGAATGGGTAAAAGAAACAGAAAGGCATCGATATAAGAAGAAATCTAGAAAAATATGGAAGGACAAAAAAACAACAGAAAGCATAAAGTATGGTTAAATATTTTCCTTTTCCTCTTGACATTTCCAAATTTTGTTTGCTGGTTGAAACAAAAAGTATAACACTATTTGATGTGGTTCTAAATATATGTAGAAGAAATACTGAAGACTATACCACTATAAATGGTAGGTGGCAGCAGGATTTTATTGACCACACCAATGGAAAGTTCTGAGCATGCAGGTATTTACCAATAGGTTTGGGGCACCTATTATTCATGAATGTATAAATCAATGAATGAATGGCAGGTATACTGAGATAAGGGTACACATTTCCCCCATATTTTAAATAGATGGTTAAGAACTAAATATCACTTCTTAAGGTATTTGGCTACTTTGGCCTCAGTGATCTTTTCTCTTACCTTACAAGTATCTTTATTGGAATGCAATGCTTCCCAGATGTTCCAAATTGTGCAAATGTACCTATCTTATTTCATCAGATCCATTCCTTGGTTATTAGATACTTCTGCTGTAAGGTAAAAGGACTCAAGACAGACTAGGAATCATCCTTTGTATCTTTGTTAATCTCAACCTTTGGTAACTTGGCAGAAATATGAATTTAGAGATAAATGAAAGGAGCATTGTGGGTCCACATAATAAAACACTGAAACTACCCAAAAAGAATAAAGTGATATAGCCAATTATGTATGTGGCAACATGTGCAGATAACATGATTAAAATCCAGAAAAAAAATCACATACCAGGTGAAATCCTGTGCAGAGATTCTACTGAACACAATTAAAAAGATCAGGTAGTGTGAACACATTTGAAAAGGTCAGATAGTATGGACAATAGTAAAATGCACATTTGAGTAAAGTATGCAGAGCTATGTGTCTACCACAACACAGTGACCCAACAATAAGTGGGTGTTTGGTCAAAAAATCCATTCCAGTTGTGGTCATGGTGCCACATTTAACCCTGCAGAAATAAGTGTGCAAAGTGTCTTTCACATGTAAAAGACAGTGAAGGCAAATGCTAAATTTTGCCTAAACTTGTCCAGTGTTGTGCTCTGATATAACCCACTGAACTCATGAAAGGAGTTGAGGCAACAAAAGAGGAGAAAAGTCTCACTGAGTGATCTCTGGTAGGATTCAGAGATGAAACAAATGAAAGCATGGAGAGAGAGCTAACAGGTGGAGAAAATGTTCTGGTTAAGAATGCGGCTGCAGGGGGCACCTGGGTGGCTCAGTCAGTTGAGTGTCTGATACTTGATTTCAGCTCAGGTCATGATCCCAGGGTCGTGGGATGGAGCCAGCATTGGGCTCTGCACTGAACGTGGAGCCAGTTTGAGATTCTCTCTCTCTCCACCCCTCTGCCCCCCATCCCTCTCACCTGCTGGAAGTCTCTCAAAAAAAAAAAAAATGACACTGAAGAAGCAGGCAGAAACTTGCTGACAAGATGGGATTCTATAGAATGTGGGATCAGTGAGAATATTATTTCCAGACACCGTAGGGATCCATTAACAGTAAATCCTTCCCCTTGATATCTGCTTCTGCTTTAATGAAGGTTTAGGGAGCTAAACATCAACTCAGCTTTACTACTGTCAGTGATCCTGGTTCTTTCCTGCCCCCACGGACTAGTGAGACATGTACTTTACTTCTTACCAACAGTTGTGTCATTTCAGTGTGTAAGGGGGCTATGTAGCATCCCATTGAAGTAAATGTGTCCTTTTAAGATCTCTAATCGATACCAAACCAGAATGGCCTCAGCCCCCTGGAGTATCCAATCAGTTACCTCTGAGGCCTGTCTGCTCACCTGGGAGCCCCCACACTTCACCAGTTACTCTGGACTCCTTGTCACTTCTCTCCTATTCATAATCCACAAGTCCTGATCACTGTGCCAGGCCCACCTCTTTGAAGAGTCTCTGACTACTCCAGTGAGCCATTCCTTCTCTTTATACATTAAGAAGATTCTACAAGGTTCACTATAACTTCTAAAGGACGAGGACCCTGTGAAACCATTACCATGACCTCTGTAGCCCCTGGGCCACTGAAGGTATAAAGAGTGATGGATGCTCAGTGCACAACTGCATCATGGTGCAGGTCACAGCAGAGGAAGGAACTCACCCTGGGATGGCTCCAGTACTGAGACCCAGGAAGAGCTCCTGACTCTCACTGCAGTATCGCTCCTTGCCAACCCCCAACCACCTCTTCCTAGAGCTTCCAATAGGTACCAGACTCAACATTACATGCAATTCTGATGTGAGTAAAGAGGGCATCAACAGAGAAGAAACGCACAATTGTTCCCATATGAGGGGTGAGGAATTTTCCCTCAGCCCAGCTCCTTTACACTGCATATCACAGAGATGGCACCAAATTTCCCATAAAATATGTGTTTGTGTGTGTGTGTGTGTGTGTGTGTGTGTGTTTCCCTTCTTACATTCCCAAATGCTCACTAAAATATAGTAATTTTATTGAAACTAAGAAACAACTTCCCTGTTAAAGATCAGAAGAGCTGGAATGGGAAGGCTGCAAACATTGGCATTATGCATGATGTACCAAATACTGCACTGGAATCTTGAAGAGCTTTTCTTCTTGAATTCCTCACAATACTCCCTGAGTGTAAGGAACAGGAGGGACATATGCAACATGTAATTTTAATAAACAGGTATAAAGTTAGATTATATACATATGTAATAATTAATATATAATAAATGCATTACATATTATAATATTCATTTAAATTACATAACATATATCATCATATATATTTATTAATTGTATATAGTTATTGCATAATATTCTATATTATAAGTAATTATGTATAATAAATATATAGAATATTAGATATATTTAATGTATAATATATTATGTAAAATATATATGACATATTATGTATATATTAAAGATGTCAGCAAGCTGGAAAATAGCTGTGTGTTTATATATTAAAATGTGTAAAACAATATTTTATTTTGTTCAGGGAAGCTAAGAGAATATATATTAAAAGTTCTCATCACAAGAAAAAAAATTTGTACTTATGTGTGGTGATCAATGCTAACTAGACTTATTGTAGTGATCATTTTGTAATATATACAGGTATTGAATTATTATTTTCTATACCTGAAACTAATATAATGTTATATATCAACTATATCTCAATAGAAAAAAAAGAGAGAGAATGCACATAAAAAAACAATACAAATCCCCAACAAATACTTAGAAACACACCACAAATAAATAAATAAGATGAAAAAAGAATCATCTTTAATCAGTCAGACAAGTCAAAAATATAATGTAGGGGGTGCCTGGCTGGCTCAGTTGGTAGAGCATGTGACTCTTGATCTTAGGGTTGTGAGTTCAAGCCCCATGTTGGGCCTAGAGCTTATCTTTAAAAAATAATAAAAATGAAGACAGTCAAAAAAATAAAAATATAAAAAATAATATAGAATATGGGTCTCATTATGCAAAGAATATATCAACATGGGTTTATAGATATCTGTGTGTGGTTAAAATTAGTGTATTAGATATAGAGAAAAAGAATCTGAGAATAGTTTTGAATAAACTAACAGTGACTATCTTTGTATTATGTGGGTGGAGAAGGTGGAGACAGAAAGAACATACAGAATAATTTTAATTTCTAATGCAAATTTTGATATTGCTTTATGTATCTTAAACAACAAAACCATTAACTGGTGATGTGACAAATACCGAAAGGTGGGAGTGTGCCTAAGGGCCGTTGCCAAACAATCTTAAGCAAAACAAAGGAGTACTGACTGAATCTGAAACAGAGAAAGATATTCCCACACAAGGCAAAAACCCAGCACAGGCTATGTGCACTCTTTATCTCTTGATATGTGTTCCAGGCCCAAGGCCCACTCTTATGTGACTGAGTGGGGTTAAAAGACTGCGCACATAAGAATTCCTTTATCAACAACAAAGAATACAGCAGAATCACAACTAGTGTGTAGAAAATTCCAGAAAGCTTTGCCTATACAATAAAATCCATACACAAGCCTCACTCTCTCCCATTACCTCATCCTTTTCCAAGTTCCCTAGAAGAGGCTTTTACACCTGCAACTCTGACTCTGATCGCTAGGTGGCATCTTTCTCCATTTTCTACACGTTATTTTTACCAATGAAAAAGCATAATTTTTTATAATCAGACATAAAATGTTTCCTCAAAGGAGATTATTAAACAGTAAGTACTTAGTGATCACAACTCTCTTTTGAAAATTCATATGCTTATAAAAAATATTGAGAGAACATATACATAATTTCCTATTCTGCTTATTCCTACATCTAAATCTCATTAATTTATTAATTTTTTTTTCAACGTTTATTTATTTTTGGGACAGAGACAGAGCATGAACGGGGGAGGGGCAGAGAGAGAGGGAGACACAGAATCGGAAACAGGCTCCAGGCTCTGAGCCATCAGCCCAGAGCCTGACGCGGGGCTCGAACTCACGGACCGCGAGATCGTGACCTGGCTGAAGTCGGACGCTTAACCGACTGCGCCACCCAGGCGCCCCTCTCATTAATTTATTAATGTGTATTGGGTGTTTACTTTGCGCCAGGCACTGTCAGTTCAATTCAATATCTGTATCCTACACTTTGTCTCCCTTGATCTCCATACCTGCATAAGTGGAAAGGTCCACAGGCAGCAAAATGGATGTTAATGCTCACCCTATGAGGTGTTGAGGCTTGACCTCAAATGGACTCCATTTCAAACAAGTTTAGTCCAATTTTCATCCTGAGTCCCAGAAATTCAGCATCTAAACAGAAAATCACAGTGTTTAGAGGTCAGAATTTTAACCCTAGAAGACGGTTGCACCTTGTAACTGACACCTTTTTTGCATATTGCGAACAGGCTCCTACTTCCTTCTCTAAGGTCTCACTCACAGAAAGTAAAGAACAACGTCAATCTTGTTTCTCCTCATAAAACTACCTATAGATTTTGCTTTCTCCTCTAGCCTTTTGTTAGGTGAGTATGATTTATTTCTGAACTGGATTTTTTGCCTGCCTTATCACTAAAGGGAAGATCTTCCATTTAGTATTCTCAGATAAACATGAAGTTTCTGCTTCATGTTAAGGCCTCCTCTGTCAGTTGGAGGGGCCTGGACCTAGAACCATAGGAGACAAAAAAGGATAGAGCAAGACTATCAAAGACAAGGAGGACTAAGACCCTTGTCCAAACATCTAATTTTCCTGATTTGTGAAATAGTTTTCATAGATTTCTCACATCATATTCACCTTCCCTCAGAGTTCATCTTAGATACTCTGTGAGGAAATAGGATTCTGATGCATTGCTAGAGATAATGTAAAATCTCTTTGGTGTGGATTTGATGCTATCTAGTAAAATTACACAGGTATTTATTCTTGGAACCAGAAATCATTCTTCTAAGAATCTACCCCAAAGAAAAAAATGCAAAAAGACAAAAAAGCATAAGCATAAAACCATCCCTTGAAGAACAATTCATAGTAGCATAAGAGTAGACACATGACAGATGTCAATCAATAAGGGATTGGTTGAATAATCTAAGGTAAACCTACATCCTAGAGTACTATACAGCTATAAAAACCAGTGGGTGCTCCCTTTCTATACTACTATGAAGTGATCTCCAGGATACATTGTTAGGTGAAAAACAAGGTGTAGAAAAGTATGTAAAGTATTCAAAGTTGCTCCTGCCCAATACAGAAACCACTAGCCACACATGGCATTTAAACTTAATAAACCATATTTAAATAACACTATAAACTCAGTTCCTCACTAACATTCACTGTGTTAATATTGAGCAACAGAGATACAGAAAATTTTCATTTCCACAGCAATTTCTATTGGACTGCACTGTTGTAGAATAAGCCACATTTTACCTATGAACAGGGGTAAAAACTAACATACATGTTAAATTTGCTTATATTTTTAAAAACTGAAAGGATAGGGGTGCCTGGGTGGTTCAGTCGATTAAGTGTCCTACTTTGGCTCAGGTCATGATTTCACGGTTTGTGAGCTCGAGCCCTGCATCAGGCTCTGTGTTGACAGCTCAGAGCCTGGAGCCTGCTTCAGATCCTGTGTCTCCCTCTCTCTCTGCCCCTCCCCCACTCCCACTCTGTCTCTGTCTCTCAAAAATAAATAAAATGATAAAAAAATTTTTAAAAAGAAGTTCGAAGTTACTACTCCATTCTTAAAAGTTAAAAAGCTGAATGAACTGAAAAAAAATCAAGAACTCTTCTTAGATCCATAAGAGATATGAGATACTAACTACCAACCTAGAATTCTGTACCCTGTAAAATTATCCTTCAAAAACTGAATAAAGACTTCCTCAGAAATAGAAAATGAAGGAATTTGTTGCCAGTAGATGTGCCTTGCATTAAGTGTTAGAAGTTCTTTAGAGACAGGGAAAATGCTATAGGTAGAAAACTCAGATCTACATAAAAAAGGAAGAGCATTAAAGGAATAAGTGAAGGTAAAATAAAAACTTTTCTTTCTTTATTCTTAATTGATCTAACAAGTTTATTCAAATTAATGATAGCAATACTGTCTTTGACTATCTATATGCTTATGCCTAAGTAAAATGAATGCCAGCAATGAGACTAGGATATGAGGGAGGAATTAGGATTATTTGGTTATTATTAAGTACTTACATTACTCATGAAGCTGTATAATGTTATTGGAATGTAGATTTGGATTAAATATAAATATAGGGATTGTATATTTGGATTAAATATAAATATTGCAACTTCTAGAACAACCACTAAGCAAAGTTTTTTTGCTGTTTTTTTTTTTAATGTAATGGAAAGGGGTGCCTAGTTGTCTCAGTCAGTAGACTTGCAACTCTTGATCTCAGGCTTGTGAGTTTGAGCCCCACATTGGGTGTAAAAGTTACTTTAAAAATATAAAATCTTTAAAAAAATTATAATTGATATACTCCAAGAAAAAAGAGAAAATGGAGTCATATAAAATTCTCAATTAAAACTACAAAATGCAGGGGCACCTGGGTGGTTCACTTGGTTGAGCATCTGACTTCAGCTCAGCTCATGATCTCACAGTTGTGAATTCGAACTCCGCATTGGTCTCTGTGCTGACAGCTCAGAGCCTAGGGCCTGCTTCAGATTCTGTGTCCCTCTCTCTGCCTTTCCCATGCTCATGCTCTCTCTCTCTCTCTCAAAACTAAACTTTAAAAAATTAAAAAAAAATAAAATTAAAAAATACAGAAAAAGGATAGGAGAAAAACAGAAGTAGAGAACAAGGGCAATAAACAGAAAGCAGTGCCAACTATACTAGATATTAATCTAACTATATCAATAATCACTAAATGTATCAATTAAAAGACAGAGATTATCAAAGCAGACCAAAAAGTAAGACCCAACAATATGATATCTACAAGAAACCCTCTTTATGTATAATGACATAATATGATACCTACAAGAAACCCTGTTTAAGTATAATGACACATATAGATTAAAAGTAAATGGATGGACACCCCCATGTTCATTGAAGAATTATTTACAAAAGCCAAAATATAAAAGCAACCTAAGTGTCCACTGATAGATGAATGGATAAAGAAGATTTGCTATATATGTGTTTGCATGTGTGTATGTGTGTAATGAAATATTACTTAGACATAAAAAAGAATGAAACCTTGCCACTTATGACAACATGAATGGACACAGAAATTATTATGCTAAGTGAAATAGGTCAGTCAGAAAAAGACAAATACCATATGATTTCACTTATAGTTGGAATCCAAAAAATAAAACAAACATAAAGATAGAAATAGACTCATAAACATGGAGAACAAACTGGTAGTTGCCACATAGGAGGAGAGTGGGGGAATGGGCAAAGTAGGTGAAAGGGATAAAGAGGTACAAACTTCCAGTTATAAAATAAGCAAGTCATGGGGATGAAAAGTACAGCATAGAGAATATACTCAATAATATTGCAATAATTCTATATGGAGACAGATGATAACTACACTTATTGTGGTGAGCATTTTGTAATGTATATAACTGACAAATCACTATGTTGTACACCTGAAACTAATATAATATTGTGTGTCAACTATACTTAAATAAAAAAAAATTGAAAAAGTAAATGGATGGAGAAAGACATAACATACTAACACTAATCAAAAGAAAGCAGGAATGGCTATATTAATATTAAACATAGTACACATCAAAGTAGAGGAAGTTATTAGGAATAAAAAAAGGGCATCATATAATGATAAAGAGATCAGTTCACCAAGAAGACATAATGATTCTTAACATGTATGTGCCTAACAACATAGTGTCACAACATATAAAGCAGAGGTGCCTGGGTGGCTCAGTCGATTGAGTGTCTGACTCTTGACTTTGGCTCAGGTCATGATCTCACAGTTCATGAGTTCAAGCCCTACACTGGGCTTGGCGCTGCCAGTGCAGAGCCTGCTTGGGATTCTCTGTCTCTTCCCCTCTCTCAACTCCTCCCCTGCTCACTCACTCTCTCTCAAAATAAATAAGTAAACTTAAAAATATTTTTTAAAAGTATATAAAGGAAAAACTGATAAAACTGCAAAACTTTGAGAAATATATAAATCTATTATAGTTGGACATTTCAACAGCCCTCTATCAAAAATTGGCATATCTAGCAAGCAAAAAAATTAGTAAAACAAGTTTAACTCAACAGCACCATCAATCAATTGGATATAATGGACATCTATAGACTACTTCATCTAACAGCAGGGTACACAGTCTTCTTAAACTCACATGTAACATTCACCAAGACAGATCACATTCTGGGCCATAAAACATGCTGAACAAATTTTAAAAGAGAAAAATCATGCAATGTCTGCTCTCAGACCACAATGGGATTGAAGAGAAATCGATAAAGAAAGATAGCTGGAAAATACCACAATACTTGGAGGTTAAACGACACATCTATAAATAAAGTATGAGTCAAAAAAGAAATCTCAAGAGAAATTTTTTTAATTTTTTAACTTTTATTTATTATTGAGAGACAGAGAGACACAGAGCATGAGCAGTGGAGGGGCAGAGAGAGAGAGACAGAATCTGAAGCAGGCTCCAGGCTCTGAGCTGTCAGCACAGAGCCCGACACGGGGCTCGAACTCACGAGCTGCGAGATCATGACCTGAGCTGAAGTCGGTCGCTTAACCAACTGAGCCACCCAGGTGCTCTGAGAGACATTTTTAAATATTTAAAAACTAAACAAACATTACAACTTACCAGGATTTGTAGGATGCAATGAAATCAGTGCTTAGAAAGAAATATATAGCAGTTAATGAATATATTAGAAAGAAGAAAGATCCAAAATCAATAATATAAGCTTCTGCCTTAGAAAATTAGAAAAAAAATAAGGGCACCTGGGTCGCTCAGTCAGTTGAGAACCCGACACTTGGTTTCAGCTCCGGTCACGATCCCAGGGTTGTGGGATTGAGCCCCATGTCAAATCCAGCACTGAGTGTGGAGCCTGCTTAGGATTCTCAATCTCTCTCTCTCTCTCTCTCTCTCTCTCTCTCTCCCTCTCTCACTCTGTCCCTCTCACATGCTTGTGTAATCTCTCTAAAAAAAAATAGAAAAAAGAAGAGCAAATTAAATCCAAAGTGAAAGAAAAGAAATAATAAAGTTTAGAGCAGAAATCCATGAAATTAAAACCAAGAAATCAATACAGAAAATCGATGAAACAAAAAGCTGGTTCTTTGAGAAGACCCTTCACAAAAAATAACTTTAGGTGGATGATAAACCTAAATGAAAAGAAGGTGACACAGGAAAAAATCAAGATGACCTTGGATATAACTGTTTAGATACAACACCAAAAGCATGATCCATGAAAGAAATAATTGATAAGCTGATTTCATTAAAATAAAAATCTTCTGCTCTAAGAAAAACAGCATCAAGAGAATGAAAAGACAAGACACGGACTGGGAAAAAAAATATTTGTAGAAGATATATCTAATAAAGAACTATTATCAAAAATACAAAAGGAACTCTTAAAATTTAACAATAAGAAAACAAGCAACCCAATTAAAAAATGTGCCAAAGACCTTAACAGACACCTCACCAAAGAAGATATACAGATGTAAAGTAGGCATATGAAAAAATGCTCTATGAGTTTAGTTTAAAATGGCAGAGTAGCAAGGGGGTCCTATGCTTGCCTCATCCCTTCAACTCAGCCAGATAAATATCAAATCATTCTGAACAACCAAGAAATTGATCTGAGGACTGAGAGAACAAACTACATAACTAGAGGGAGACAAGAGGTCTCACATCCTGGAAGGAAGGAGGTGCAGAGATGTGATTTGGGGGAGAAAAGGATCATTGGCACTGCGGAGGGGAGAAGGCCCTCATCACAGAGAAATGTGAGAGAGAGAGAGAGAGAGAGCAGCACACAGGGGATCGCACAAGAAAAACACTTCCCCAAAACCATTGGGAAAATAAGAGGGGATGATTATCTTGAGTTTTTACAACCAGTGGAGCTCGAAAACTGGAGTTCTAGATGTCTGCACCATGGTTGGTATGGAGCCTAGTGGATGCAGCAGTGCTTCTGTGGAGAACGAGGGCAGAAGACCAGAAGAAGAGTGTGCAATCTGAGGATACCCTGGGATGCACTGGAATAGAAAGTTTTTTATTATTGGAGAGCCTCTGAGGGAGGTAGCATTACCTCTCAGGGGACAAAAGATTCAACAGGCACTATCACTGCCTCATTTCTTAGCAGAGGGGTAAAGACACCTGCTGAGGGCACCTAACATGGTTGCCAGCTTTTTGCTACACTCTACTCTGAACTCGAAGCTCCTGAACCTTAGTGTGACTGCCCTTCTGAACAAATGGCACCCGCCCCAATGAAGCAAGACCCTTCCCCAGAAGACCAGCTTGGGTCCACGGCGCATCAGTCCTTAAAGTTTGGATTTTTGAAACTCAGCTGCATGTCTAAGATAAAAAACAAGAACACTGCACCACCAGGGAGGCATATGGCCTGGACACAGACAAGGTGAAGGTATGGATCTGTGGGATGTCTGGGACACACAAATGGAGATTGTTCACTATTCTGTGAGGGTTTCTGGGAAGAAGTGGTGAGAACTCCCCTCTCTGGGGATGAAGGAGATAGCTGGCACCATTATTTTTCTCCCCCTCTCCCCCACCCATCACCACGGACTGACTTCAGTGAGCAGAACACCACAAACACTGAAGGCCTCACCACCTACACCAAGCCCTGCCCCCCCCCCCCGTGCTCTTCAGGTGCTTCTTTACTAGTACAAGTGTGCCCGAGAACTACAGTGGTAGCAGGCTCCTCCCCCAGAAGACCAGCACAAACACCTGCACACACCAAACCTACTGACCATAGAGTGCTATCAAGCTTCACCTCTAGTGGAAATAGGATCTGGTCTCTTTTAACAAGCAGACCAGAGCACATCTAGTTAAAACTCTCCTCTCTCTGGACAAGGTGAAAACACTCCCCACTGCAGACAAGGAGAAACTCTGAAGGGGATTAACCTCAGGGAAAGAGCAGCCAAAACACACAAGCAGAGTGCATACAACATACACCAGAAACACTTCCTGAAGCACCAGATCCTAGATAGTATAAGACCACGTCTTCATAAAGTCACTACTGTCAGGAGCAGTAAACATAGCAAGATTTCCTAACACACAGAAGACAGAGACATGACAAAATGCCAAGATGGAAAAATTAATCCCAAAAGAAAGAACGAGAAAAGATCACAGCCAGGGATCTAATTGAAACAAATATAAGTAATATGCCTGATCCAGAATTTAAAACAACAATCATAAGGATACTGTCCAGGCTTGAGAAAACCATAGAAGTCAGCAGGGAGTCCTTTACCACCAAGACAAAAGACCTAAAAACTAGCCAGGTTGAAATAAAAAATGGTATAACCACCATGTGAAACCAGTTGTATGTAATGACCACAAGGATGGAAAAAGCAGAAAAGCACATAAGTGATAGATATATAGAAGATAAAATGATGGAAAATAGTGAAGCTGAAAAGGAGAGAGAAAGAAACATATTGGATCATAATGTAGACTTAAGGAACTCAGTTATTCCATAAGGTGTAATAGCATTTATATCATAAGAGTCCCAGAATAAGAAGAGAGGGTAAAGGGGGAAGAAGGTTTATTTCAGCAAATTATACCTGAAAACTTCCCTAATTGGGGGAAGGAACCAGATAACCAAATGCAGGAGGCACAGAGACCACACATCAAAATCAACAAAAGTCAGGCAACCAAGACATATTGTAGTAAAATTTTCCAAATACAGAGATAAGGAAAAAGTCTTAAAAGCAGCAAGTGAAAAGAAATCCTTCACTTACAAGGGAAGACAAAGTGGAAAGAAATCCTTGACTTACAAAGGAAGACAAATCAGGTTAGCAGAATCCACAGAAACTTAGTAACCAAGAAAGGAATGGCAAGATATATTCAACATGCTGAATGGGAAAAATATGTAGCCAAGAATACTTCAAACCAGCAAGGCTGTCATTAAGATTAGAAGAAAAGAGAAAGAGTTTCCCAGGCAAACAAACTAAAGGAACTCATGACCATTAAACCAACCTTGCAAGAAGTATTAAAGGGGACTCTGAGTAGAAAGGAGAGACCAAAAGTGACAAAAACTAGAAAGAAACAGAGAAAATCTCCAGAAATAACAACTTAACAGGTAATACAATGGAATTAAATTCATATCTATTAATAATCACTTTGACTGTAAAATGGATTGAATGCTCCAATCAAAAGGCATAGGATATCAAGATGGATAAAAAAAAGAACTTTCTATATGTTGCCTACAAAAAAGATTCATTTTAGACATAAAGACACATGCAGATTGAAAGTGAGGTGATGAAGAACCATTTACCATGCTAAAGGACATCAAAAGTAAGCCAGAATAGCCACAATTACATCAAACTAGAATTTAAACTAAAGACTGTAACAAAAGATGAAGAAGGGCAATATATTATAATGAAGGAGTCTATCCATCAAGAAGATCTAACAGTTGTAAACATTTATGCCCACAACTTGAAGCACACAAATATATAAAACAATTAATAACAAAGATAAAGAAACCCATTGTGAACAATACAGTAATAGTAGTGGACTTTTATCCCCACTTTCAGCAATGGACAGATCATCTAAGCAGAAAATCAACAAAGAAACAATGGGTTTCAATGACATGCTGGCCCAGATGGACTTACCAGATATATTCAGAACATTTCATCATACAGCAACAGAATACACATTCTTTCTGAGTGCACATGGGACATTCTCCAGAATATATCAGATACAGGTCAAAACTCAGGCCTCAACAATCACAAAAAGATTGAGATCATACCATGCATAATTTCCAACTACAATGCTATGAAACTAGAATGCAACCACAAGAAAAAAAATTGCAAACACCACGAATATATGAAGGTGAGAGACATCTTACTAAAGAAAGAAAGGATTGACCAGGAAATCAAAGATGAAATTAAAATTACATGGAAATATGGGGGCGTGGGTGGCTCAGTCGGTTAAGGGTCAAACTCTTAATTTCAGCTCAGGTCATGATCTCACAGTTTGTGGGTTCGAGCACCACATTGAGCTCTGCACTGGCAGCACAGCGTCTGCTTGGGATTCTCTGTCTCCCTATCTCTTTCCCTCCCCTGCTCTTGCTCTCACTCTATCTCTCATAAATAAATAAATAAATAAATAAATAAATAAATAAATAAACATTTAAAAAAAAATACATGAAGCTTTCCCCCTAAGGTCAGGAACAAGACAGGGATGTCCACTCTCACCACTGTTACTCAACATAGTATTGAAAGTCTTAGCTTCTGCAATCAGACAACACAAAGAAATAAAAGGCATCCAAATCAGCCAGGAGGAGGTCAAACGCTCACTCTTCGCAGATGACATGATACTCCACGTGGAAAACCCAAAGGATTACACCAAAACTGCTAGAACTGATTCATGAATTCAGCAAAGTTGCAGGATATAAAATCACATAGAAATCGGTTGCATTCCTATACGCCAACAATGAAGCAACAGAAAGAGAAATCAAGGAATTGATCCCATTTATAATTGCACCAAAACCCATAAAATATCTAGGAATAAATCTAACCAAAGAAGTAAAACATCTATCCACTGAAATCCATACAAAGCTTATGAAAGAAATTAAAGAAGACACACAAAAAATGGAAAAAGATTCCATGCTCCTGTATAGGAAGAACAAATATTGGTAAAATGTCAATACTACCCAAAGCAATCTACATATTCAATGCAATCCTTATCAAAATAACACCAGCATTCTTCACAGAGCCAGAACAAAGATTCCTAAAATTTGTATGGAACCAGAAAAGACCCTGAATAGCCAAAGCAATCTTGAAAAAGAAAACCAAAGCAGGAGGCATCACAATCCCAGACTTCAAGCTACACTACAAAGCTGTAAGCATCAAGACAGTGTGGTACTGGCACAAGAACAGACACTGAGATCAAAGTAACAGAAGAGAGAACCCAGAAATAGATCCACAAACGTATGGCCAACTAATTTTTCACAAAGCAGGAAAGAATATCCAGTGGAATAAAGACAGTCTCTTCAGCAAGTGGTGCTGGTAAAACTGGACAGCGACATGCAGAAGAATGAACCTGGACCACTTTCTTACACCATACACAAAAATAAACTCAAAATGGATGAGTGAAAGACCTCAGTGTAAGACAGGAAGCCATAAAAATGCTCAAGGAGAAAGCAGACAAAAACCTCTTTGATCTTGCCCACAGCAACTTCTAACACAACACCTTTCTGGAGGCAAGGGGAGTAAAGAAAAAATGAACTACTGGGACCTCATCAAAATAAAAACTTCTGCACAGCAAAGGAAACAATCAGCAAAACTAAAAGGCAACCAACAGAATGGTAGAACATATTTGCAAACGAGATATCAGATAAAGGGTTAGTATCCAAAACTATAAAGAACTTATCAAACTCAACAACCAAAACTCATCATCATCATCATCGTCATCATCATCCAGTGAAGAAATGGGCAAAAGACATGAATAGACACTTCTCCAAAGAAGACACCCAGATGGCCAATCGACATGAAAAAATGCGCATCACTCATCGTCAGGGAAATACAAATGAAAACCACAATGAGATACCACCTTACACCTGTCAGAATGGCTAACATTAACAACTCAGGCAACAATAGATGTTGCCAAGAATGTGGAGAAAGAGGATCTCTTTTGCATTGTTGGTGGGAAAGCACACTGGTGCAGCCACTCTGGAAAACAGTATGGAGGTTCCTCAAAAAACTAAAAATAGAACTATCCTATCACCCAGCAATTGCACTACTAGGAATTTATCCAAGGGATACAGGTGTGCTGTTTCAAAGGGACACCTGCACCCCCATGTTTATAGCAGCACTATCAACAATAGCCACAGTACGGAAAGAGCCCAAATGTCCATCAATGGATGAATGGATAAAGAAAATGTGGTACATATATACAATGGAGTATTACTAAGCAATCAAAAAGAATGAAATCTTGCCATTTACAACAATGTGGATGGAACCAGAGGGTATCATGCTAAGTGAAATTAGTCAGAGAAAGACAAATATCGTATGACTTCACTCATATGAGGACTTTAAGAGACAAAGCAGATGAACATAAGGGAAGGGAAGCAAAAATAATATAAAAGAGGGAGGGGAACGAAGCACAAGAGACTCACAAATATGGAGAACAAAACAGAGGGTTACTGGAGGGGTTCTGGGAGGGGGGGGGATGGGCTAAATGCGTAGGGGGCATTAGGGAATCTACTCCTGAAATCATTGTTGCACTATATGCTAACTAATTTGGATGTAAATTTTTAAAAAGACACTAAAAAATACATGAAGCAAATGAAAATATGGCAGTCTAAAATCTTTGGGATGCCACAAAACACTCATAGGAGGGAAGTATATACAATACAGGCCTAATTCAAGAAGCAAGAAAAATTTCAAATACATGTGGGAGATGCAGGAGAGAAGCATCAAAGGAAAATACTTCAAAAGGGAAGGGCTGGAGAAGGTTCAAGGCCTTAGGACATGTTTGCACAGCTGAACAGCTGGGCTGAGGCTCATAAGGACTGCCTAGAGCCATTAACATTGTCCAAGGCCAGATTCTCCTTCACACCCTGACCCTTCCTAGTGTTATAGAAACGAATTAACTCAAAATTCAACCTTGAAAAGCTAAACTATTAGATTGATTAACACACTTGCTTAGCTGAATTTATACACATAGTCTTTAGCAATTATCCTAACAAAAAGAAGCTTCATTCTGGAGTCAGAGCCTCATTTGGACTCGAGTATGAGGACCTTCACTTACTGCACTTTGTTTGCAGACTCATCTTATGCAACTCCCGCCATACTCCCTGCAACACATACACAACCTAAATTTACACCTAACAGAGCTAGAAAAAAGATAACAAATGAAGCCTAAAGCCATCATAAGGGAAATAATAAATATTAGAGCAGAAGGGAATCTGGGTGGCTCAATTAAGCATCTGACTTCATTTTGGCTAAGGTCATAATCTTGCAGTCCGTGGTAATAAATCTTGTGTCAGGCTCTTCACTGAAAGCACGGAGCCTGCTTGAGACTCTCTCTGCCCCTCCCCTGTGCATACTCTCTCTCTCAAAACAAATAAATAAACTTAAAAAAAGGTTAGAGCAGAAATAAACGACACAGAAACAGAAAACAAACAAATAAACAAAAAACTCAGTAGAAGAGAGCAATGAAACAAGGAGCTGGTTCTTCAAAAGAATTAATAAAATTGATAAATCCTTAGCCAGACTTATCAAAAAGAAAAGGGAAAGGACCCTAATAAATAAAATCACAAACAAAAGAGGAGAGATCACAGCCAACACCACAGAAATACAAACAATTATGAGAATATTGTGAAATAACACGTGCCAAAAAATTGGGCAATCTGGAAGAAATGCATAAATTCCTAGAAATGTATAAACTACCAAAACTGAAACAGGAAGAAATAGAAAATTTTTACAGATTCATAACTACCAAAGAAATTTAATCAGTAATCAAAAATCTCCCAACACACAAACTTCCAGGGCCAGAAGGCTTCCCCAAAAATTTCTACCAAACATTTGAAGAAGAGTTCATAACTATACTTCTCAAATTGTGCCAAAAACGAGGAATGGAAAGAAAACTTCCAAACTCATTCTACAAGGGCAGCATTACTTTGATTCCAAAACTAGACAAAGACACCACTAAAAAGGAGAATTACAGGCCAATATCCCTGATGAACATGGATGCAAAAATTCTCAACAAGATACTAGTAAATCTATTTTCAAAAGTATATTAAAAAAATTATTCACCATGATCAAGTGGGATTTATTCCTGGGCTGCAGAGCTTGTTCAATTTTCACAAATCAACGTAATGCACCATGTTAATAAAAGAAAGTGTAAGAACCATATGATCCTGTCAATAGATGCAGAAAAAGCATGTGACAAAATACAGGATCCATTCTTGATAAAAACCCTCCACACAAAAAAGCTAAAAAATAAAAAAAATAAAAAAAAAACTTTCCACAAAGTAAAGATAGATGGGACATACCTCAACATCATAAAGGACATATAAGAAAGACCCACAGTTAATATCATCCTCAATGGAGAACAACTGAGAGCTTTTTGCCTAAGGTCAGGAACAGGACAGGGATGTCCACTCTCACTACTGTTGTTAAACATAGTACTGGAAGTCCTAGCCTCAGCAATCAGACAACAAAAGAAATAAAAAGCATACAAAATGGCAAAGAAGAGGTAAAACTTTCACTATTCATAGATGCCATGATTTTTTATGTAGAAAACCCACAAGACTCCACCATAATATTGCTAGAACTAATACATAAATTCAGTAAAGTCTCAGGTTACAAAATCAACATACAGAAATCTGTTGCAATTCTATATGACAACAAAGAAGCAGCAGAAAGAGAAATCAAGGAACCAATCCCATTTACATTTGCACCAAAACATAAGATACATAGGAATAAACCTAACCAAAGAGGTAAAAACCTGTACTCTGAAAACTATAGAACACTTATGAAAGAAATTGAAGGGGACACAAAGAAATGGAAATACATTCCGTGAATTGGAAGAACAAACATTGTTAAAATGTCTATACTATTTAAAGCAATCTACACATTTAATGTAATCCCCATCAAAATACCGCCAGCATTTTTTACAGAGCTAGAAGAAACAGTGCTAAAGTCTGTATGGAACCACAAAAGACCTCGAATAGCCAAAGCAATCTTGAAAAAGGAAACCAAAGCTGGAGGCATCACAATTTTGGACCTCAAGCTATATTACAAAGCTGCAGTCATCAAGACAGTATGGTACTGGCACAACAACAGACACAAGGATCAATGGAACAGAATAGAAAACCCAGAAACGGACCCACAATTTATATGGTCAACGCATCTTCAAGAAAGCTGAAAGAATATCCAATGGAAAAAAGACAGTCTCTTCAACAAATGGTGCTGAGAAAACTGAACAGCAACATGCAGAAGAATGAAACTGGACCACCTTTTCACCCTATACACAAAACTAAGTTTTAAATGGATGAAAGACCTAAATGTGAGACAGGAAACCATAAAAATCCTAGAGGAGAACATAGGCAGCAACCACTTTGACCTCAGCCATACCAACTACTTACTAGATACATCTCTGGAGGTAAGGGAAACAAAAGCAAAAATAAACTATTGGGACTTCAAGATAAAAATCTCCACAGGGAAGGAAACAATCAACAAAACTAAAAGGCATTCTACAGAATGGGAGAAGATATTTGCAAATAACATATCTGATAAAGGGTTAGTATCTAAAATCTATAAAGAACTTCTCAAACTCAACACCCAAACAACAAATAAGCCAATTAAGAAATGGGAGGAAGAGGAGTCTAGGGAAGATGGAGGCGAAGGAGGATGCTGGGCTCACCGCATCCTGCTGATCACTAGGATTCCACCCACACCTGCCTAAACTACCCAGAAAACCGCCAGAAGACTAGCAGAACGGATTCTCTGGAGTCAAGCATAGGTGAGAGGCCCACAGAAGAGGGTAGGAAGGGCGAAGAGGCGGTGTATGCTACACGGACTGGTGGGAGGGAGCCAGGGCAGAGGGGCAGCCTGCCTGCAAAGCAGAGCCCCCAAGTCTGGCTTGCAAAAGCAGAGGGTCCAGATGGAGTGTGTTCTGACAGCAAACGGGACTTAACATCTGGAAGATATAAGTTAACAGCTCTGCTCAGAGAGCGGGAAGGCTGGAGGACAACGGGAAGGAGAGTTGTTGAGCCCTGGACAACAGAGCTCAGCTTGGCAGGGAACAAAGGCGCTTGCCAGCTCCATCTCCCTCACCATCCCCCAGCCAAAATCCCAAAGGGAACCAGTTCCTGCCAAGGAACTTGCTTGCACCGAACAAACACCCAATGCTGTGCTTCTGAGGATCCATTCCTCCAGCAGCGGGTCTGACTCCCTCCCGGTGCCGCAGGGCCCCTCCCAAAGCAGATCACCAAAGGAAAAGTGACCTGAGCCTGCCCCTCCCACCCCTGTGCACCTCACGGATCCACCCTTTTATGGAAAAAGAGGAAGCTGAGAAAAAGAGAGATTAAAAAAGCCAGGAGTATGAGGAGAGAATTAGAGAACTGAGTGATGCAATCAAACGGAACACTATCCTTATCATAGGAATTCCAGAAGAAGAAGAAGAAGAAGAGACACAGAGAAAGGGGCTGAAGGTGTAATTGAAGAAATAATAGTTGAGAACTTCCCTGAACTGGGGAAGGAAAAAGGCATTGAAATCCAAGAGGCACAGAGAACTCCCTTCAGACGTAACTTGAATCGATCTTCTGCACGACATATCATAGTGAAACTGGCAAAATACAAGGATAAAGAGAAAATTCTGAAAGCCGCTAGGGAGAAACATGCTCTAACATATAAAGGGAGACCTATAAGACTCCTGACCGATCTCTCTACTGAAACTTAGCAGGCCAGAAAGGAATGGCAGGAAATCTTCAATGTGATGAACAGAAAAAATGTGCAGCCGAGAATCCTTTCTCCAGCAAGTCTATCATTTAGAATAGAAGGAGAGATAAAGGTCTTCCCAAACAAACAAAAACTGAAGGAATTCATCACCATTAAACCAGCTCTACAAGAGAACCTAAGGGGGATCCTGTGAGACAAAGTACCAGAGACATCGCTACAAGCATGAAACCTACAGACATCACAATGACTCTAAACCCATACCTTTCTATAATAACACTGAATGTAAATGGACTAAATGCTCCAACCAAAAGACATAGGGTATCAGAATGGATAAAAAAAATAAGACCCATCTATTTGCTGTTTACAAAAGACTCATTTTAGAAGTGAGGACACCTTCAGATTGAAAGTGAAGGGATGGAGAACTATTTATCATGCTCCTGGAAGTCAAAAGAAAGCTGGAGTAGCCATACTTATATCAGACAAACTAGACTTTAAATTAAAGGCTGGAACAAGAGATGAAGAAGGGCATTATATAACCATTTACAGGGTCTATCCATCAGGAAGAGCTAACAATTATAAACGTCTATGCACCGAACACGGGAGCCGCCAAATATATAAAACAATTAGTCACAAACATAAGCAACCTTATTGATAAGAATGTGGTAATTGCAGGGGACTTTAATACTCCACTTACAACAATGGATAGATCATCTAGACACATGGTCAATACAGAAACAAGGGCCCTGAATGATACATTGGATCCGATGGACTTGACGGATACATTTAGAACTCTGCATCCCAAAGCAACAGAATATACTTTCTTCTCGAGTGCACATGGAACATTCTCCAAGATAGATCACATACTGGGTCACAAAACAGCCCTTCATAAGTATACAAGAATTGAGATCAAAACATGCATACTTTCAGACCACAAGGCTATGAAGCTTGAAATCAAGCACAGGAAAAAGTCTGGAAAACCTCCAAAAACATGGAGGTTAAAGAACACCCCACTAAAGAATGAATGGGCCAACCAGGCAATTACAGAAGAAATTAAAAAATATATGGAAACAAATGAAAATGAAAATACAACATTCCAAATGCTTTGGGATACAGCGAAGGCAGTCCTGAGAGGAAAATACATTGCAATTCAGGCCTATCTCAAGTAACAAGAAAAATCCCAAATACAAAATCTAACAGCACACCTAAAGGAAATAGAAGCAGAACAGCAAAGACACGCTAAACCAGCAGAAGAAGAAAATAATAAACATCAGAACAGAAATAAACAATATAGAATCTAAAAAAACTGCAGAGCAGATCAATGAAACCAAGAGTTGGTTTTTTTGAAAAAAGAAACAAAATTGATAAACCTCTAGCCAGGCGTCTCAAAAAGAAAAGGGAGATGACCCAAATAGAATAAAATCATGAATGAAAATGGAAGTATTACAACCAATCCCTCAGAAATACAAGCAATTATCAGGGAATACTATGAAAAATTATATGCCAACAAATTGGACAACCTGGAAGAAATAGACAAATTCCTAAACACCCACACACTTCCAAAACTCAAACAGGAGGCAATAGAAAGCTTGAACAGACCCATAACCAGTGAAGAAATGGAATCAGTTATCAAAAATCTCCCAACACATAAGAGTCCAGGACCAGATGGCTTCCCAGGGGAGTTCTACCAGATGTTTAAAGCAGAGATAATACCTATCCTTCTCAAGCTATTCCAAAAAATAGAAAGGGAAGGAAAACTCCCAGACTCATTCTAGGAAGCCAGTATTACTTTGATTCCTAAACCAGACAGAGACCCAGTAAAAAAAAGAGAATTACAGGCCAATGTCCCTGATGAATATGGACGCAAAAATTCTCAATAAGGAACTCGCAAATCGAATTCAACAGCATAAAAAAAGAATTATTCACCATGATCAAGTGGGATTCATTCCTGGGCTGCAGGGCTGGTTCAACATTCGCAAATCAATCAACGCAATACATCACATTAATAAAAGAAAAGATAAGAACCATATGATCCTGTCAATCGATGCCGAAAAAGCATTTGACAAAATTTGACAAAATTCAGCATGCTTTCTTAATAAAAACCCTGGAGAAAGTCAGGATAGAAGGAATATACTAACGCCATTATAAACGCCATTTATGAAACGCCCACAGCTAACATCATCCTCAATGGGGAAAAACTGAGAGCTTTTTCCCTGACGTCAGGAACTCGACAGGGATGTCCACTATCACTGCTGTTGTTTAACATAGTGTTGGAAGTTCTAGCATCAGCAATCAGACAACAAAAGGAAATCAAAGGCATCAAAATTAGCAGTGATGATGTCAACCTTTCACTTTTTGCAGATGACGTGATATTATACATGGAAAATCTGATAGACTCCACCAAAAGTCTGCTAGAACTGATACATGAATTCACCAAAGTCGCAGGATACAAAATCAATGTACAGAAATCAGTTGCATTCTTATACACTAATAATGAAGCAACAGAAAGACAAATAAAGAAACTGATCCCATTCACAATTGCACCAAGAAGCATAAAATACCTAGGGAAAAATCTAACCAAAGATGTAAAAGATCTGTATGCTGAAAACTATAGAAAGCTTATGAAAGAAATTGACGAAGATATAAAGAAATGGAAAAACATTCCATGCTCATGGGTTGGAAGAATACATATTGTTAAAATGTCAATACTACCCAAAGCTATCTACACATTCAATGCAATCCCAATCAATATTGCACCAGCATTCTTCTCGAAGCTAGAACAAGCAATCCTAAAATTTGTATGGAACCACAAAAGGCCCCGAATAGCCAAAGTAATTTTGAAGAGAATACCAAAGCAGGAGGCATTACAATCTGAGACTTTAGCCTCTACTACAAAGCTGTAATCATCAAGACAGCATGGTATTGGCACAAAAACAGACACATAGACCAATGGAACAGAATAGAAACACCAGAACTAGACCCACAAACGTATGGCCAACTCATCTTTGACAAAGCAGGAAAGAACATCCAATGGAAAAAAGGCAGCCTCTTTAACAAATGGTGCTGGGAGAACTGGACAGCAACATGCAGAAGGTTGAAACTAGACCACTTTCTCACACCATTCACAAAAATAAACTCAAAATGGATAAAGGACCTAAATGTGAGACAGGAAACCATCAAAACCTTAGAGGAGAAAGCAGGAAAAGACCTCTCTGACCTCAGCCGTAGCAATCTCTTACTCGACACATCCCCAAAGGAAGGGAATTAAAAGCAAAAGTGAATTACTGGGACCTTATGAAGATAAAAAGCTTCTGCACAGCAAAGGAAACAACCAACAAAACTAAAAGGCAACCAACGGAATGGGAAAAGATATTTGCAAATGACATATTGGACAAAGGGCGAGTATCCAAAATCTATAAAGAGCTCACCAAACTCCACACCTGAAAAACAAATAACCCAGTGAAGAAATGGGCAGAAAACATGAATAGACACTTCTCTAAAGAAGACATCTGGATGGCCAACAGGTACATGAAAAGATGCTCAATGTCTCTCCTCATCAGAGAGATACAAATCAAAACCACACTCAGATATCACCTCACGCCAATCAGAGTGGCCAAAATGAACAAATCGGGAGGCTATAGATGCTGGATAGGATGTGGAGAAACAGGAACCCTCTTGCACTGTTGGTGGGAATGCAAATTGGTGCAGCCACTCTGGAAAACAGTATGGATGTTCCTCAAAAAATTAAAAATAGACCTACCCTATGACCCAGCAATAGCACTGCTAGGAATTTACCCAAGGGATACAGGAGTACTGATGCATAGGGGCACTTGTACCCCAATGTTGATAGCAGCACTCTCAACAATAGCCCAATTATGGAAAGAGCCTAAATGTCCATCAACTAATGAATGGATAAAGAAATTGTAGTTTATATACACAATGGAGTACTACGTGGCCATGAGAAAGAATGAAATATGGTCCTTTGTAGCAACGTGGATGGAACTGGAGAGTGTGATGCTAAGTGAAATAAGCCATGCAGAGTAAGACAGATACCATATGTTTTCGCTCTGATGTGGATCCTGAGAAACTTAACAGAAACCCATGGGGGAGGAGATGGAAAAAAAAAAAGAGGTTAGAGTGGGAGACAGCCAAAGCATAAGAGACTTAAAAACTGAGAACAAACTGAGGGTTGATGGGGGGTGGGAGGGAGGGAAGGGTGGGTGATGTGTATTGAAAAGGGCACCTTTTGGGATGAGCACTGGGTGTTGTATGGAAACCAATTTGACAATAAATTTCATATATTAAAAAAATGGGAAGAAGACATTAATAGACAATTTTTCAAAGAAGACATACAGATGGCTAACAGACCCATGAGGGAAAAAAAAGCTCAATATCACTCATCATCAGGGAAATACAAATTAAAACCATGATGATGAGATATCACCTCACACCTGTCAGTATGACTAAAATTAAGAACACAGGAAACAACAGATATTGGGGAAGATGTGGAGAAGGGAGAGCCCTCTTACACTGTTTATGGGAGTGCAAACTGGTGCAACCCCTCTGGAAAACAGTATACTGTTTCCTCAAATAGTTAAAAATAAAACTACCCTATGACCCAGCAATTACACCACTGGGTATTTCCCATAAGATACAAAAATACTGACCAAAGGGGCATGTGGACCCCGATATTTATAGCAGCATTATCACCATTAGCCAAGTTACAGAAATATCCCAGATGCCCATCAACTGATGAATGGATAAAGAAGATATGATAGATGTATATACACATACATATACATACCAATATATAATGGGGTATTACCCAGCCATGAAAAAGAATGAAATCTTGCCATTTGCAAAGAAGTGGATGGAGCTTGAGTGTGTTATGCTAAGCAAAATAAGTCAGTCAGAGAAAGACAAATATCATATGTGGGTTTTAAGAAACAAAAGAGATGAACATAGGGGAAAGAAAAAAGAGTGGGAAGCAAATCATAACAGACTCGGTTTTCTTTTTTTAACTATTTATTTATTTTATTTTATTTTATTTTTACTGCATTATTTTATTCTATTTTTTAAGCTTTTTTTTTATATATGAAATTTATTGACAAATTGGTTTCCATACAACACCCAGTGCTCATGCAGCACTCTCAACAATAGCCAAATTATGGAAAGAGCCTAAATGTCCATCAACTGATGAATGGATAAGGAAATTGTGGTTTATATACACAATGGAATACTACGTGGTAACTTTTTATTTATTTTTGAGAGAGCTCCAGTGACAGAGAGGCATAAAGAGAGGGGTAAATATGATCCAAACTGGGCTCTGCACTGACAGCAGGGAGCCCAATGTAGGGCTCAAACTTGCGAACCATGAGATCATGACCTGAGCTGAAGTTGGATGCTCAACTGACTGAGCCAGCAGGCGCCCCAAGAGACTCTTAAGTATAGAGAAAAAACTGAGGGGATATGGGCAGGGGGATGGGCTAAATGGGTGAGGGGTATTAAGGAGGGCACTTGTGATGAGCACTATGTCTTATATGTAAGTGTTGAATCACTAAACTATACTCCTGAAACTAATATTATACTATATGTTAACCAACTAGAATTTAAAATGAAACTTGAAACATTAAAAAAAAGATGCTCCACATCATATGTCACCAAAGAAATGCAAACTAAAACAAGAAACCACTACACACCTATTAGAATGACCAAAATCCAGAACACTGACAACACCAAAAGATGTCATGAATGTAGCACATAAGAATTCTCATTCATTGGTAATGGGAATACAAAATAGTACAGTCACTTTTGTAGACAGTTTGGCAGTTTCTTACAAAACTAAACATCCTCTTACCATGTGATCCAACAATCATGCTCCCCACTGTGTACTCAAAGGAGTTGAAAAGTTTTGTACTCACAAAAACCTGCACACAAATGTTTACAGCAGCTTTATTCATAATGGCCAAAACCTGAAATAATCCAAGATGTCCTTACAAAATAATGGATAAATAAACTGTGGTACATAAAGACAATGGAATATTTTCAGTGATAACAAGCAATGAAGAATCAAGGCATGAAAACACGGAAGAACCTTAAATACATGTTATTAGGTGTAAGAAGCGAATCTGAAAAAGCTACACACTATATGATTCCAACCATATGACATTTTGAAATAGGCAAAACTATGGTGACAGTAAAAGATCAGTGGTTGCCAGGGATTAGAGTAGGAAAAGCGATGAATTCATGAAACACAGAGGATTTTTAGGGCAGTGAAAGTACAGAGTACTTTCTGTGTAGATACAGGTAGATACATATCATTATACACTTTCCAAACCCATAAAATGCACAACACCAAGAATGAACCATATAGTAAACTGTGGACTTTGGGTGATAATGACGTGTTAAAATAGCTTCACCAATGATAACAAATGTACTACTTTGATAATGGGAGAGGCTATGTATGTGCAGGGCAAGGCATATATGGGAAATCTCTATACTTTCCACTCAGTTTTGCTATGTGCCTAAAACTGCTCTATAAAATAACATCTATTTTAAAATAATATCTTAAAATATATATAATAAGTATTTACAGGCTGCATGCATTAAAATGGTCAAGAAACAATGGCTAACCAAGTGGCAATGAGCACCTCTAGTACCCTGATTGAGCCCTCTAAAATCATTTCCCACTAAAAGGAACCAGGCTTCCTTGGAAAAATGGCTGATTCCAGGTCTGCGGTAGGAGTTGTATCAGATGAATTATGCCAAACTATATTACCAGAAAGCATGTTAAATAAGTCTCAGAAGCCAGTGGTATCTGGGTGGCTCAGTCAGTTAAGTGTCTAACTCTTAATTTTGGCTCAGGTCATGATCTCACAGTCATGAGATTAAGCTGTAAGATTGGAGCTGTATGCTGAGAATGGAGCCTGCTTGAGATTCTCTCTCTCCCTCTGTGCCTTTCCCCCACTCGTGCACTCTCTCTCTCTCTCAAAAATAAAAAAAAAAAAGAAAAAAAAGAAAAGAAAGGAAAAGACTCAAAAGTCAATCTGAAGGAACCTCCACTGGCCAAACATAGAACATTTTGAAGATCAAAATGATTCATGACCATAATGGATTAAAACATATCAAATATAAAGATCTATGAGTTCATGATGACACTGTAACCAAAATGCAAAACAAAATAAAATGAACTCACTGCTCACCTTTGGAGGATTCTAGTGAAACAAATCATTATTTTGAAAAGTGGAAATAGGTGCACCTGGGTGGCTCAGTCAGTTGAGCGTCTGACTTTGTCTCAGGTCATGTTCTCACTGTCCCTGAGTTCGAGCCTCACATCGGGCTCTGTGCTGACAGCTCAGAGCCTGGAGCTTGCTTTGTATTCTGTGTCTCCCTCTCTCTCTTCCCCTGCCCCATTCATACTCTGTCTCTCTCTCTCTCTGTCAAAAATAAATAAACATTAAAAATAATAAAAAAAAGTGGAAATACTGCAAAAGAATTACACATTCATCCTTCTCTTCATGTGCAAACCAAGCTCAGCACAACCTAAAGGTTAATTAGGTTAGGGTTTTTTTTCAATAAAAAAAATTTAGCTAATGAATGCAGAAGAAATCAGAATTAGAACACTATTTTGTAGTCTTTAATGAAATGCAGACCCAGGCAACAATCTTCAAAAATTGTATAAACCATAAGGTGAAAAGCACATGGGTAATTTTATACTCAATGGATTAGGTTAAGAATACTCAAATTAAGTGATCAATCTTAGTGTCACAACAGGAGACAACTAGACAAAATCAGCTTCATGGTGTAATACTATAGAACTAAACAACACCACATCTAAGGTACTCCTGCAAAAAACCTGAATCTTAACAAGCCTCTAAACCTAATTATCAACTTAAAGTCAATAGAAAGGGGGCACCTAGATGGCTTAGTCGGTTAGGCATCCAACTCTTGATTTTGGCTTGGGTCATAATCTCAGGGTCGTGAGATTGAGCCCAACATTGAATTATGAGCTGGGTGTGGAGTCTGTTTTAGATTCTCTCTCTCCCTCTCCTTCTGCCCCTCTGCTGCTTGTGCTCTCTAAAAAAATAATAAATAAATAAACAAATAAGTAAGTAAGTAAGTAAAGGCATAAATAAATAAAGGCAATGGGAGGAGCCAGAGGAATATAACAAATAACACAATAAGGATATAATTAGCAAAACCCAAAATTTAAACTCCACAGGACAAATGATCCAGTTTTTTCAGCAAATAAATTAGAAGGTTAAGAAAATGGACCTTCTTTAGATTAAAAAAAATTAAATATTTTAGAGACAGTTAAAGAAAAATTAAAACAGAGAAATTAAAGTTAAAATCAAAATGACATAACACTACATGCCCACCAGAATAACAAAATGAAAAAGGTGGAATATACCAAGTATTGTCGAAAATTTGGAAAAAGTGGAACTCTCACATAATGCTGGTAGGAACACAGACTGGAACAACCACTTGAAAAACTGCTTGGCACTGTCTGATGTACTCAACATATGCATACTCTATGACTTAGAAGTGCCACTCTTTGGTATATGTCCAAGAGAAATGAAAATATATATCCATCAAAAAATATGTAGAAGAACATTCATAGTACCATTACTCAAAATAAGTCAAAAATGTAAAAATACATAAATTCCCAAAACAGATACATATATTGTAAAATACCCACATAATGTACTACTTGCTATACAACCAATGAAAATGAAAAATCTAAAACTATGGACAATGATAATGTAAATATACTTTATGTTGACTGAAAGAAGCCAGACACAGAAAAGTACATGCTGCATGTATGATTCCAGGAATTTTTCTTCTAACCTCCCAATAGAGATTAGGGAAGGAGAGGATAATCAATACTCTATTTCTTTTTATTTGAAGAGACTCAGTGTCTTTGTATATTACTTGCAGGTTAACTTTAAAGAGAACATATCCTGTGAGCTCTTAAAGTGATTCACTACGTATAAGAACAAGGCTAGTGCTATATTTGATGTACAGAAAAATGAGTACCAGTCAAGAGACATACTTGGATCCATAGGCGAACCTAACCCACTAACTCTAGGTGACCCTGGGTAAAATACCACACCTCCTCTGGCCTCACCTATCAAGAGTGGTCACATCAGCCCTGCCTCCCATCTAACAAAGCCTAGAACACAGAGCAATGTGATTCCCATCTGAAAAGCACTTTGGGTTCATAAGAGGGAAAAAAAATTACCATGAAAGTCCAAGGAATTATTTTAACAGAATTTGTCTAATTCATAGTAATTTTCATGATTATTCTCTTTTTTATAATTATCACCTTTGACGAAGATTGTCTCCTGGACAAAACTCTAGGCATACTCCTCTTAGCACTCTTCTTGACTACACCTCAACCCTGGACAATTAAGTCTTGATCTAAACACTACCATAGTTTCTAACAGCTGAAGGCTGCATCTCTAAGATGAGCCTAAACCCCTTTAAAGTGATCGCCTGAGAAAACGCAAGGCTTCCAGAACAATTTACTGTTTGTTCCAGCTAGCACCTGAAGATACGGCCCCTGCCTCCAGCCTCTGTGGGAGAATAGAAATCTAACTTGAATAAAAGCCAGTTAACAAACTCTGATGGGTTTCACCTGGATGAAACCTACTTCATTATTTTTGTAATTTTTCACTTGCTTGAATCTACTTAACTCCTACTCACTCCTCTCCCTATTCCCTCATGTTCCCTTTAAACTTCTCAGTCACCTCTAGACAAATTGAAGTTGAGATGAGTTCATACTGGACTCTTCCCTGTCGCAAAAGTATATTGCTGATTAAAATCTGTCCTTACCACTTTAACCAGGGTCTAGCTTTGTTCATCTTTGACACATTTTTTTGTCTATAATCACTACCTTTTCGTTTTTCTTAAATAAATACCATTTGGTACACTGCAAACGCCTACTGAAACATAGTTTCCACCCAAAGAGATACAGATGGTCCTGACCTAACATCACCCATAGTAGGTTGACATAGTGCAACAAATGTCTTTTTCTTCCTCCCTAAGGGTACTGGTTAGGAATGTGGCTTCTGGAGACAGACCAGGTCCAAATCCTAGTTCTGTATGAGTCTGAATTCTTTTTCTTCACCTTACAGTCACTCGATTGCCTCATGTAGAAAATTGGGGTTGTGCGTTACTATAGAAGACACAGCAGTTTTAAATAAACATTGCTTTGAATTTTGGTCTTTACAAGAATAAATAGTCCACAATCCTATTATTTAAAAAATTCTGCAAAGACTTTGGGATACCTAGCTCTCTGTGATCTTTGGAGATTAAAAAACCTGTGCCTCAGTTTCCTCTTCTGTAAAATGGAAAATACAATCACCCCTATGTCATGGGTTATTGTTTTGAGAATTGAGTTAATACACTATTAGAACACTGCTGGGTGCACAGTAACAGCTCAAAAATGCTAGCTACTTTAAATAAATACTTACAATATGATATTTATATAGTTTTATAGTCTGCATGTGTGTTTAATAAAGTGTAATAGTTTTACAACTAAATCCTATTCATTAAATGATCCATTTTGTAAATCGCTTTTACCATAACTACTTTTGCTTACCTAATTATCATGAGAATGTCTCAAAAGTGCATGGAACAACCGATCTCAGGAAACACCACCACCGTGTCTGCACTTGGCTGAACAAAAGCCAAGTGCTCATCCTTCATTCAGAATTATCCTCATGTACCCCCACGCACAGCCACCTCAGGCCCCACCTGTCCTATCACCAACACATCCTGTCCAAGGCTATCCCTTGTCATTTGCACACTGTGGCAGTACTGGGTCAATCCACCCTCATCCCTCCCCTGGACTTCTGCAAGACTACATTTGGAGAAATCCTGACCTAAGCATCTGATGTTTGTGTACCATTAATTTTATGTCTCCCATTCAGAGTTCAATGATATCTGTGGTGTCTCTGTTAATGTAATTACTCAAAAGCACACTGGTCCTTCCCTCACACATATGACCACAGATTGCTTTCCCACATGGGATCACACTTAAATTTCATAATACTCCCAGGTGGTTGGGAGAATTGGGTACTGTTATCCTGTTGTATAGACAAGGCTGGTGGAAGCATAGTGACTTACCTAAAGTGTCCCAATGATGGGACCCTGATCTGTTCATTCTTGCTCTAGGAACCAGTCTAGCACACTCTACATCACACTTTGTTCTTCTCTATCGGTTCCTGTTTTCAGGGCTCAGAATTCACATGCCTGTCTGTTGTTCCACTAGAAAGGAAGAGTCAGGGGTTCAGACATCACATGGAATAGAACAGAAAGTGAAAGGAAGGGAAAATACATGAAACACAACAGCAGTTAGTGAGCTTGTGCTTGCCTGTCCCCACCCAGTTCACAGGAAGCTGTGCAATGACGCTGTGCCTCTTCTCTACCTCCATCCCACAGCCTCCTCACACACACAGCAGTGACACTGAAGCTCTCACATCATGTGAATGGGGGCTCATCCCTGCTTGCTGTTCCATGTCCAAACATTCTCTCTGGTAGTCCTGCTATCATGTTCATGTCAGAGGTAACATATTGACAGAGTGAAGAAGGCAAAATTGGAATGGAGAATTAGCACCCACTGAGAGCCTACTAGATGCCACACACAGGAGGTTGTTATTTTCAGACTTTTTCTCTTCAATTCCTCAAAATGATTATCTGAGGTGATTTCCCTTCTAAAGATTAGAAGATAGCCTCAGGAGACAAAGTAAATATTGAAAGAATTCTAAGCAGTTGTCAAATAGACATAGAAGTCAACTTGAAGGGGCTTCCATTGGCCAATTCTGAGACATTTAAGCATAAAAATAAATAATTGTAGCATCAAATTGTAACTCTATTTTGCAGAATGCAAAATAGAAATCTATTATTCATACTGATGTAAATTTTAAAAACATATAAAACAGAGAGAAGAGAAATCTCTACCTTCAGTCAAATTTCAATGGATAATGCAGGAAGGAATGAGGAAATCAGAAAAGCAACATTTGACAACCATGTTACTAATAAGCAATTTGGGCTAGAATTATAAAACAATGCTCAATCTGCACCAAATCTCACAGCAGTCACAGAGTCACCATGGTAACCATGCTGGCCAACTAAAGCTGGAGAAAAAACAACCACTGTGATTTACTTCCTATTATATGCTAGGAAGTGAACAGGACTGACACAACCACAGTAAAGTAATTAACCTGAAGTATTCTTCACAATAAAGATTCCTGGCAGCTTCAGCAACATACACATACATACAAACATACATACTCATATATGTACATGCTCTCTCCTTCCCCTGTCTCACCATTCAAGTACCCAGAATTCATCAATTCAAGGGACAAAAAAGAAAAACCCCACAATTTAACTGGTTCAATTCTAACCACACATAACTACTTCATTTTAGTGACTGATTTTTCTGGAGATGACCTGTAGAGTTGTCTCTGTGACATTTTTCTACCTAGTTTCAGTACATTGCCAATGATGTCAAAAAGCTGATATAGAAACAGTCAAATGCATGTTATCCATCAGGTAACTTTTTCATCCTAGAGTGGTCTGTGCTTTCAACCAAAAAGATCCTGTAACAGTTATTATTAAATATTTGGCTGCTGACAGCTTAGTGAAAATAAAATAATTGGGAATAATATTTATAAAACAATGTATTTTACAATAACATCAAAAAGTATGAAATAGTTATGGATCATCTGTCCACATATGTGCAAAGCTTGTTCACTGAACACTACAAAATATTGCTTAGAAAAATTAAAGACCTAAATGAATGGAGAGACAACTATCTTCACAGGTTGGAAGATTCAGTATTATTTCAATGTTACTTCTCCTTAAATACATCCATATATTCAATGCAATCCAAATAAAAATACTAGAAAATATTTTTAAAGAAATTGGCAGGCCAATTCTGAAGTTTATATGGAAATTCAGAGGATCTATACCATGAAAAACAACTGAAAAAGAATCAAGTTGGAGGATGAACACTCTCAGATTTTAAGACTCATTTAAAACATATAGTAATCAAGCAGTATGGTATTAGAATCAAGGTAGACAAGTAGATTGAAGAAAAAGATTAAAGAGTCCAGAAACAGACCCACACATATATGGACAACTGATTTTTGAAAAGTGGGCAAAAACAATTTAGTGAAGAAATGGGAGTCTTATCAACAAATGGTACTAGGACAAGTGCATATCATATACACAAATATAAATTGTTACCTATGTATCACACTATATACAAAAGTCCACTCAAAATGGATCACAGACTTAAGTATATAACCTAAAGCTATCAATCTTTTAGAAGAAACATAGGAAAAAGTCCTTGTGACCTTGGATTAGGTGAAGATTTCATACAGGAGATACCAAAACTATAATCTGTAAGTGAAGTAATATATAAATTGGACTTCCTCCAAGTCAAAAACTGCTCTTCCTAAGACACTGTTAAGATAATTTAAAAACAAGGCGCTTATTGGCAGAATATACATGCAAATTACATATCTGACAAAGGACCTGTATCTAGAATATAGAAAATCTATAAAGTCAATTAGAAAAAAAAATGACACTACAATAAAAAAATGGAGGAAAATTTTGAATAGACACTTCATCAAAGATGTAGAAATGGCAAAAAAAAAACACACATGAAAATATGCTCAACATCATTAGGGAATTGTAAATTAAAACTATAATTTCATACCACTACATCCCCATGAGAATGGCTATAATTAAAAAGATTGACCATAGCATTCATTAGCAGGGTTGTAGAGGACACTCCCATACACTGCTGGTGACAAGGGAAAAATGGTACAACCAGTTTGGTAGTTTCTTAACAATGTTAGTCTTACATCTACTACATGATCCAGCCATTGCATTCTTAAGTATATACTCTGGGGAAATACTAGAGAAAGAAAGCATATATCCATGCAAAAAGTTATACACAAACGTTCATTGGAGGTTTAATTTTAAAAAAAAAAACAAATTTCAAACAAATTGTAACATATCCATATACTGGGATGCTACTCATCAATTAAAAAAGTATAAACTATTTAGTCGCCTGGGTGGCTCAGTCAGTTAAGAGCCTGACTTCAGCTCAGGTCATGATCTCATGGTTCATGAGTTTGAGCCTCCCATCCGAATCCCTCCTTGGGATTCTTTCTCTCTGCCCCTCCCCACCACCTCAAAATAAATAAACTTAAAAAAAGAGAATGAATTATTGATACATGCAAAAAAAAAAAAAAAGTAAATCTAAATAAATAGGCTCAGTGAACGAAGCCAGACCAAAACCAAAAAAGCAAAAAAACCCTTTATGATTCCATTCAAATAAAATTCTAGGACATGAAAACTAATCTACAGTGAGAGAAGATAAGTGCTTGCCTGGATACATAGTGGGCAGGGGGTGGGGTGGAGGCCAGGTAACAAAGAACTGAAACTGTTATATACTGGGAAAGTAAACATAACTATATTTAAGAGTACCTGGTTATTATAGGATATAAGGCTCAGTATAATAAGTATATAATAATAAAACACAGAAGTATTTTTTAAAATATAAATTCTTATAACTGACATGTTTAATATTTGTAAAATTTCTGGTTTCCTAAAATGTTTCATTATAAAATGGATAAAAACACAGCAGCCAGGGAACTATATTACATTCTCAAATTACTAGGAATACTTTAACCAAATGCATTTTTCAACACACATCTGTGAGAAATATGAGAATCACTGAATAATATTTACCCAGGGAGAACAACTTAGGTAAATTTATTCCAAATGCATGTTAAAGATCACATTCCTTCCTCAAGCTGGATAATTCAGTGCTTTCAGACAAAACACTTCCCTAAAATGAGCCTCAGGGGCTACTACAAACCATATAGCTACTGAAGGAATGACATTCCACCTGGTAAACCTCTTCTCTCAAGATGAGATCAACGCAGCTTCTCTATTTTTAGGCTAGCTCGTGAACTTCATAGGAGCTATTCTAAAACATGCTTTTGTTCAGATCAATAAAGTTATTGATCCAGGCCTCATATTCCACCAGGAATGCAAGGTTTTGGGCTCTCCTGAGGACTGCTGCCCTTGAACCTGGAGTAGAAACTTCAGTAGCCATCAGGACTCAGATCCTCAAAACCTGCCTTCTTCAGGCACCTGATATGAGCTGGGCCGCTGGTATGAAGAGCTCCACAGGAAAAGACAGATCCAGCTATCACAATCCCTTACTGGTGTGACTATGTGGCCAGTACCAAGCCAGGCACTAGGTTACTGACAATGACATACAACCAGGTGGTGGTCATAGCAACCACATGTTTTAATGGGCTTCTCACCAGAGCCTTTTTTCTCCTCTTTATCTCCTAACAACAAAATTGGAAAGGGATAAGAAATGGCCTGAATTCATGCAGGCATTTATGACCCCGCAATAACCACAGGGCTATGGGTTTGCTCAGTCCAATTGCTGACTGTTCTCAGCGATCCTGAGTGAAGCATTCTCATATCCACTGTACAGAGGGGGGAAGCTGGTGCACAGAGAGGTTAAGTTACCTGTCCTAACCTCCCGCATCCTTGTCTTTAGAGGAAAGCAGCTCCAGGACACCCCAGCAGGAACACTTACACTCACTGGAGCTGGGAGGGACCACAATGGCTTTACATACAAGACAGCCGGGGCACCGAGCCCCAAAGCGGGAAAAGCTGGATCTGGATTCTTCTGTCTCCTCACACTCCAAGGCGGTTCAGCCCCCTCAGCGGGACCCCACACTCTCAGCTGAGTCCCAAACTTCTGAGGTCGAGACCTGCTCTCCAAATCAGGGCTTATTAAAAATTCGTCACGGTCGCCCTATGACGTCAGGTTTCTACGGCAACTGCGAAGCATAGGCTTTTTTAGTCCATACTAGAAATGCTTCTGCAAGACTCACGCACCCCTTGGAATCTCGCTGAACGCAAAATACCTTTGCTCTTCAGGCCACCACAGGAGAAATCATAGTAATTAGAGGCTCTAGACTGAAACTAGGACAGTTGTTAGAACTTGGCCTAGGTTGATGGAACAAAGAATTCCCCTGCTGTGAGGATTTTTGTTTGCTTTAAAGAGACAGTAGGGGAGTATTATCAGTACATTCAGCCCCAGGGAAGTGTCCTAGCCTTCTTGGAGATGAGCTAGCACTGAGAGGGTGGACATGTAAAATTCCACACCATGCTAAGCAGTTAACCATCTGTAGTGGAAAACTAAAAGATCATCTATAATCATGTGACTGAATGATCTAGATACATACACGAAATGTCATTTCAGCAATTTGTAATTATTTCAAGGAAGCAGGCCTAGAATATTATAGTAATTTAGTAGGCAGAAACTTAGTCAGTTGAACAGTACATTTGTTTGTACTTGAGGATTCTGATCATTCATTCCTGATAATTTCTTCCATATGGAGCGGCATCGATACGTAACCAAAATACTTCTATCTTCTCTATATACCAGGCCTTGTCCCTTCAAACCTTTGGTGGTAAATTGCTCTTATGAAGCAAATTTTCTGCTCTTCCCTCAGGAGTGGGTCCTACAATTATCCCACAGCTCTTCTCCCCTTTCTGTGACTTGCTAGCTCTCAGCTATTTCTATGGTCTTGATCCAAAATGCTTGAGCTTTTAAGCCCCCACCCACCCACCATACATCCCTGCTCCACATCTGAGCTGTAAAACAACTAAAAATATGAAAAAAAAATACTGAGGAGAACAATATATCAACTTTCTTATAAAAGTTGTATTAGAGAAAGGGCTTAGAATCTGCAGGAAAGGCCTTTATTATTAATAAACCCCAGAGTTGGACACAGTTATCCACTCAGCAGTGCTGCATTGACACAATAGCAAAGGCCAAGGGCTGTAATGCTTATCTATCTGCTGTCTTGTCAAAGATCCCTGTCCACATGTATCCAAAAGAAGTTCCCTTTCAATAGACATTTTTATCTCTCAGGATTCTGTGGGTTAACTGGGCTCCACTAGGTATCTTTCTGCTCTATTTGGTATCTCCCACCTGGGGCTGCAGTCATCTGGAAGCTCCACTTAGCTGGAACATCCAAGAGAGCTCGCTCAACATGGATGATGATCCATGTGGCATCTGCTGGGGGGGTTGGCTGAGGCTATTGACTGGAGCATCTTGGTTCTACCCCACAGAGCCCCCCATATGTAACATTGCCAAACTAAATTTAACTCATATATATTTGAATTTCAGATAAACAGCAAAAACTTTCTAGTGTAAATACATCTTATGCAATATTATTTTGTTTGTCTGAAATTCAAATTCACCTGGGCATCCTGTGTGTTTATTTACTAAATCTGACAACTCTAGGGGACAAGCCTGTGAATCTGTAAGTTTAACAACCATCTGAGAAGACTCTTCCAATGGTGAAAGTCTGGGGAACACATATAGATTGAAAATAGAGATAAGATCATAATACCTGGTATTGTGGAATGAAAGGGCAACAGATATTCACATATACCGTTGGTGCTAAATAGGGTATCTGTTTTCTGAGACCTGTATTATTATAACTTAATCATTTGAATGGCCTTTGATAGAAGCCCTATTTCCACCAACAAGGAAATTTCAGGTGAGGGTTTAGAAAAGGATCCCGAAGTTGATTCTGACCTGCATTCAGGTTAACATGGATATATCCATGCATATATGCATGGATATATGCTAAGGGAGCAATTCAAGGAGCTGTATGAGTTTCCTGCTCTGGGGAGGAAAGACAGCTATAATTTATGGATCAGATGGTTGAGCTGAGCCCAAGTCCAATGTTCTTCACTTAGTGGCTGGATTTAATCCTCATGACAACCCTGGTAGTGAGGTATCACTATCCTCTCTTCATGAATACATATTAGTACAAAGCACGTGCTCCTGAACACAGACACAGACAGAAAAGAGGTTTCTCCCCACACCCACTGGCAGAGCCAGGGATGGACCTGGGCATTCTGGGCACCTTTAGTTGCTGGTGGCAGAGCTTTAGCAAAGGAATCAGGACACATACTGCTGAGGTGATTAATCACTGTTCTTTTTTACCCTCCCTGCACCAGGGAGACAGGCTTGGTGCTTCGTCCTCTTACCTCAGGGGAGGTTTGTGCCAGGGTGGGAAGTAAAAGATGTCTGAAGCCCATGTTTCTTCCATGCTTTGTGAAAAGTTAAACTTGTGGAAAGGATTGGGCTTCTTGTACCTAGTAGGGAGAGGAGGGCATCTGAGGACCCAAGGGTAAGAGGATGGAAGATTTTACTTAGGGGTTAGATCAGAGGTCAATACATTATTCCAGGAGGAACCGGAGTGCTGTTCCATATCAATGCTTGAGATGGCTCCATGGATGGTCCATCAAGGCTGCATCCAGCTATAAGACAGATTTTCCTGTTTCAATTGAAGGCTGGATGGCACAGGGTCTGGACGACTGAAGATACAGAACCAGCTAGGGCAATGCACAGCTCAGCCCTGAGCAGTGTGGATAGATGAGTAATGATGTAGGGGCCTCACCAACTGCATCAGGAGGATAGATAGCATAAGTGAGACTCCTTTGTCAAAGAGCATGAGCATCTAATATTTTTTAGTACTATCTGGCTTAACCTTGAAATTTCTTTACTAATGTGTATCTCAACCCACAACAAGATGAGAACATTCATCTTTCCAGATCTGTGCAAACAATGAGTTTCATGGCATTTTTAATATTTGCTAATCGGATACCTTGTTAGAATGTTGATGACACTTTTTCTCTATTTCTCTATAAATGGTACATTTCACCTGTCCATTTCTAAATGTTCAGCTTTATGTTAACTTTATGCTTCAGAATATATATTGAAATAATTATTAAGTTTCAAAAGAAAACTTGGTCATTGGCTTTGTATTTATTCTACACACTGCTTCCATACACTGCTGGGGGAGGACACATTGTTACAACCTCTTTACAGAGACATTTGGCAATATCTATGACAAAAGGAGATAAGGTGAGGCACCTGGGTGGCTCAGTCAGTTAAGCGTCTGACTCATGATTTCAGCTCAGATCATGATCTCATGGCTCATGATATCAAGCCCCATGTTCAGCTCTGTTGCAGTGCAGAGCTTGCTTGGGATCCTCTCTCTCCTTCTCTCTTTACCCCTCCCTCACTTTTGCACTCTTTCTCTCTCTCTCTCTCTCTCTTAAAATAAATAAACATTTTTTTAAAAAAAGAAAAAGTCATGAGGTCCTGTCAGTTGCTACATTCTTAAGTCTGTACTGCAGAGTCCTGGGCACAAGTGCAAGTATGCTTATAGCAGCATGCCTAAAAATATGACCAGTCCCAAGGTCACTTCATTAGAGAAATCTTAGAAAACCTATTTTCAGAGAGAAAATTTTCAATAATAAATATATAAATATATTACTTACATAATTAGAACTAAAAATACATAAAGCAGCCATGTGTTTTGTTTAGGGATATATTCACATCCCTAGATAGTGGGTCTCTCTAGGGGTAACGCATTCAGAGTAACACGGAGGCATCTACTTTCTGTAATGTTTTACTTCATAACTTTGGTTATATACATGTTTGCCTATTGTAGTATTTACTATAACTTTTTAAAAGTCTGAAATATAACATATTTTACATGAATAAATTCTAAGGGCTTTATTTCTAATTAGCAAGTAACCCATAATCCATTTAGAAATGTAGAAAGTACATCGAAATGCTAGTGTGAATATATTCATAACCTTCAACCCCACCATGCACTATAAAAACTGTTATCATGGTAATGCATTTTCTCTAGTTACCATCTACACCCAAACTTCATGGCTGAAAGCTATACCCATGTATTAGCTCATAAGCCTGTAGGTCAGAAGTCTAGCACAGCATGATCATGTTCTCTCCTCAGGAGTTCACAAGGCTGGAATCAAGGTGTCCATGTAGGTTGGATTGAGGTCTTTGGAGATTCTGGGGCAAATCTGCTTCCAAGATTATTCTTGTTCCTCGTGAGTGTTGGACTACAGTCCCAATTTCCTTGATGGCTGTCAGCTAGGGGTGCTCTCAGATCCTAGAGGTGCTCTTCGATCCTACTCTAATTTCTTGCCACGTGGACTCATCCATCTTTGACCCAGCAATAGTGAAGTTAATTTTTCTTGTGCCTTGAGTCTCTCACTTCCTCTTCTGTAAACAGTCAAAGAAAATTCCATGATTTTAAATAACTTGTTTGATTAGGTGAGGCCCACGTAGATACTATCCATTTTATCGTATAACATAATTACAGAAGTGGTATCTCTTCATATTCATTGGTTCCACCTACACTCAAAGGGGGAGAGAATTATCCAAGGATGAAGATCATTGGAGATTGTCTTAGAATTCTGCCTAGCACATGTAGTTTCAGACCAAAAACAAAACAAAACAAAACAAAAAAATCTCTCAACCTTCAACTAATGATATCCATGTTTAAACTGAATTTTCTGACCCAAATCTCAGGCCACTGTTATAGAGCATCATTGTGTTAGGGCTGAGGTCAGCACAAGGGGAGTGATTTATCCAACGTTCTATAGTTGGGGATGTGTCTTTGTCCTGATTCCAGTTTTCCATCTGGTATCCATGTTATTTTGTTGTGTACTGTCTCTTCTGCCTGAGGATCAATGGGAACTTCCTCCAGTATCAAACTGGATGAAAAACTAAAGGGACAGGAAAGCATATGCTTTAACAGGAAATGGTGTAGTGATATTTTTCTCCCCAACTTCCACTGGAAACTCATCCCATAAACTCAGAACTGACATCAAAGCAAATACATTATGGGGACATATTTCAGCTCTTGCTACTACCTTTCCAGATGCTCTCTATGCCAATAATGTTCTTTGATTAGGCCAACATCATCTCCTCTCTGGGAGGAAGGAGGAAGGTGGGCCAAGAATAATATGTGTTGAAGTCCTACTACAGCTCATATGTATTTGACAGGTTTTCTCATTTGTTCCTCAAGACAGCATTGTGAGAAAGATATCATGGGTTCCACATCACAGATAACCAAGTTCAGACTCATAGAGTTTAAGTTACCTCTCCAGATAAGTAACAGGATTGGATGAGGTTCTATCCCTTGCCCTCCCACAATATAACCAGCAGCTTCCCATTTAGAAAATATTAGATTTACACTTCCCCAGTATTGTGCCCTCATGTGTATGTACTCAACAACCTCTCTTGTTGAGGAAGCTGAGGGTGATTAAATTCTTCTCTTTAGGGTAAGAAGTATAGCTATGGGGTCACAAGGATTAGCTGGTCCCTGATGTCCCTCCCAGGGCCACTGATCCCATTCCATTGACATCAGGCTTGGCCATGTGACTGGATGTGGCCACTGAAATATAAGAGGAAATTGAATATGCCCCTTCCAAGAAGAAGTGTTAAGAACCACTGAAGGGCTCCACCAGTACTTTTTTTCCCTCTGCCTCAGAAATGCCACAGATTATTTACAAGTTTAGTTTAATTCACCTCATTTTCCAGTAACACTAGAATGTGAGAATTTAAATAACAGGAATGCTTGGGAATGGAAATTAAATAGCTTATACACAAATTTGGCCTTCTGGATGACCAATTCAAATCTCATGCTCTAAAACTGAGTCAGTAGTCAAGAGAAAGTACACATCTTACCCAACATCATGCAGAAAACAGTCAGTTGGGGACAAACAGTTCCTTCCTTTTGCTCCATTGCATTCTTCAGAGGACCCATCATCATTCTTTGTGCTTCTCTGGGAATTTGTCTTTACTGAGTGACAAGATGAATGCAGATACCCAGTTAGTGGGCACCCCTGATGTTAACTCTCCAAAAGGACCCCGAAGAGGTCAGTAAAGGTACATTGATTTTATTAAAATGAGATAACAAGTTTTCCCCTGTCCCACCTCCACCAAACAATTCTACAACACAGAGGTGGCATTGACTCTTACACACAATTTGGGTCTGTGTGAATTTAATTTCCTTCATCACATTTTCAGAAGCTCTTTAGGGCACATTTATGCTGTTTAAGATTATGTAGTTTAGGTTAAAGTCATGTCAGAAGCAAAAGCTAAGGAGTGGGGTTGGAAAGGAAACTAACACTTCAATGTCCTGTTACTTGTTAGATATTGTGTTAGGAATGTTACATGCTGTTTCTCTAACTCCTTACAGCTGTTCTAAAGTTAGGTGTCATTATTCCTGTTATAGCTCATTCCTCCTCTAGCACATGCTCTACTAAGGGTCATAGGGGTTAAATACATTTTGCAAGGTCATATGCCTGGTAACAGGCAGCATGGTTATTCTAATCCAGGGTTGTTGGACTCCAAAGTTGGGTCCTACCATAAATCTATACATATAGGATGGGTATTGACATTTACTTTACTCTAGGACAGGTTTTCTCAAACTCAGCACTACTAACATTGTGACTCTTTGTTATGAAAGTTATTCTATGCATTGTGGGGTGTTTAGCCACTACCCACAAGATTTTAGTAGTACTCCCAGTTGTGACTACCAAAAATGTCTCCAGACATTTCTACATGTCTCCTGATGTGGGAAGCAAAATCACCACCATTTGAAAACCACTGCTCTAGATATACATTTCTGACAGGCAGTTGAATACATAGGTCTGGAGTCTAGGAGAAAGTTCTCAGATGAATATATGTTTTGTGGGCTTCTGGCACCTGGCATGCAATAGATGTCCCATAAATATTTGTTAAATAAATGCAATTGGCTTATAGAATTTAGAGCCATCAATTCTTTTTCCATCTTTATATCAGTTCTACAAACTGAAATAGAGTCATTCTTATAAACTTTATCAAAATCTGCATTTTCAACACAGCTTATTAATGCTTAGGTTTTGCTTCCCTTCATAAAAGGAATGCATTTGTTTTTTGTTGTTGCTGTTTTTTAAGTTTATTTTTTTAATATGAAATTTATTATCAAATTGGTTTCCATACAACACCCAGTGCTCATCCCAACAGGTGCCCTCCTCAATACCCATCACCCACCCACCCCTCTCTCCCACCCCCCCAACAACCCTCAGTTTGTTCTCAGTTTTTAAGAGTCTCTTATGTTTTGACTCCCTCCATCTCTAACCTATTTTTTTTCCTTCCCCTCCCCCATGGTCTTCTGTTAAGTTCCTGAGGATCCACATAAGAGTGAAAACATATAGTATCTGTCTTTCTCTGTATGACTTATTTCACTTAGCATAACACTCTCCATTTCCATCCATGTTGCTACAAAAGGCCATATTTCATTCTTTCTCATTGCCATGTGTATTCCACTGTGTATATAAACCACAATTTCTTTATCCATTCATCAGTTGATGGACATTTAGGCTGTTAAGGAATACATTTGAAATGGTAGAACATGTTGACACTGATTACACTACCACCAGGTATAGCCAGAACCAGAGTAGTTTCAACATCAAGATGGCTGAATAAAAAGAGTGAAGGTCCATTGTAGCTTGCATTTCTATGCCAGATACCATACTAAGTACTTCAATGAAATTGACATATTTGATTTTCACAAGAGCCCTTTAAGGTTTTTATCATCATTTATGTACCAGAAATTCAAGGTACGGAGAGGTTAAGAAAGCTGTCAAGTGTTACAAGGCTAGTAGGTAGCAGAGGCAGAACCCTACCCAGGACTGTGTGGTATCAAAGTCCACTGGTACTCACCATGAAGGTATCCTACTATGTAACAACAAATATCTCTAGAGCCCACACAAAGCCTGGAACTCAGTGAACTTTTGTTTAACTGAATTATAGTGATTGAAAGAAGAATACTAGTGAGCCTGAAGCATGACACTTAAAATTATTCCTTGGACTTACATGGAAATGTATTTCCCTTCTAGAAACTCAGTGTTTTTCTGGATGGAGATGGCTTTATTCTATGGCCAAAATACATCCAGTCTAGCTGGGTGGAAGAAAAGGCCTCTGACAGGAAAGGCCACATAGAGTGAGGTCACTAATATAAGGTCATCCCAGAGTAATCAAATGCAGTCTGCCACCAGGACCCAAGAAGATCTGACTGGTACTGCAGGGTCCTGTCCAAAAGACATAGAAATAGCTTTTTTGTTTGCTTATTGTTTTTTTTAAAAATGTTTATTTGGGGCGCCTGGGTGGCGCAGTCGGTTAAGCGTCCGACTTCAGCCAGGTCACGATCTCGCGGTCCGTTAGTTCGAGCCCCGCGTCGGGCTCTGGGCTGATGGCTCAGAGCCTGGAGCCTGTTTCCGATTCTGTGTCTCCCTCTCTCTCTGCCCCTCCCCCGTTCATGCTCTGTCTCTCTCTGTCCCAAAAATAAATAAACGTTGAAAAAAATTTAAAAAAAATGTTTATTTATTTTTGAGAGAGAGGTAGAGAGCAAGCAGGGGGAGGGGCAGAGAGAGGAAGATAGAGTCCCAAGCAGACTCTGCACCATCAGCACAGAGCATGACACAGGGCTCAAACTCACAAACCAGGAGACCATGACCTAAGCCGAAACCAAGAGTTCAATGCTTAACCAACTGGGCCACCAGGCGTCCCCACAGAAATAACTTTTGATACTATGTAGTACCTCATCTTTCAAGTATTCAATGGACAAGTGCTCCTCTGAAGCTATCTACAGGGAAAAGGAAGGGAACATGACCACGTGGAACGAGAAAAAACAGGGTTATTATTTTCTTCCTTTTCCCCAGTTCCTCCAGGGGAATAAAGTAGAAAACAGTGGGTTTTCCAGGGTTCCCTCTCTTTGTCCCCTTTCCTATCCTTTTGTCCCCATGCTTTGAGATAATAGAGATATGTAAACAACAGTCAGGAATATGGGGTGCCCTGAGAGGGTCACAGAAAGATGGGAGGTGCCTGACAACCCGAATGCTAAATCAGGAAACACAAGCTCTCAGTCCCCATCTGTTTCCATTTGCCAGGTCATCACTCTACCACATAGCAATGAAGTGCACACATGACACAACTATCTATTTTCAAGAGAGGCTAAGAGGGGTGAGGAGACTGATCCTTGAGAGGTAAACATCACAGAGTTACTATTTTGAGTCTGGCATCGGGAACCCTGGAGATCTGTCTTTCTTGCTCCAGTGTCCTGTCTAACACAGTATTAGGCTTTGATCTTGCCCATTCAGGAGCTCAAAGGAAACACTCTTATTTAAAACAAGAGGGTAAGATAAGGGACTAAGAAAACACTGGGATGGAGTGGGTGGTGACTTCATTTCCTTACCCTGGATTCCATGTATGGTGTACATGACTCAATTGAATGAAAATGTTGTAATTGTCTTATTCCCTTCCCCCAACCCCATCAGAGCACTCATTCTACCACATAGAAATGACATGGACTCACAGTCAAAATAGAAACATGCATGTATTTTTCTTCTTTTCTCCATATTCTCCACATTATGCTGCCCCTCAAATATATTCACACCTGTAGTTCACAGTCTCTTGTCTCCTCCACTGCCAGTGGTGTAAATCTCTGCCAGATTCCTGATTCTCAGCAGATCCACCCTCAGAAAATATGAGTCCCTCTTCCTTTTCCTTTCCAGTGTACCAATCAGCTTCTGTATTCACTGGCCTACTAAGGCTAGAAGGGAAAGTGGTTAAGGCCCCAAGTCAGAAAGTGACTGCACCATCCCCACTGGACCACAGGTAGACATTGGGTGCTTCCTGATGAGCATTGTTCTGAATCTGGTGAGACAATCCAGAAGAGCAGGGAGGTGGAAGAATCCACCTTTGGGAGAAGGCTGTTTCTGGGAAAGAAGTGGAAATCACAAGTTCTGTTCAGTCCAGCAGTTTGAGACATGGAAAGAGTTAGTCATAGAGTAAGGTGATTCGTGGGGTAGATTGTTTTTTTTTCTGAAAGAATTAATTTAAGGCCTTTAAGATCCTAAAAGAATTAATTTAAGGACTCCTGGAAAAGTGAGGGGAGTTGTCCTTATTGAGGGATGGGCAAAGGGCTTCTGAGAAATTACTCCTTGCTCCCTATGAATAGTTGGGGAAGAGGATGGAAAGAGGGCCCTTGGATGAAGTCTCTCCTGGAAGATCCTGGGGCAAGAGGAACCCACACACACATCTGGCCAGCATAATCTGCCCAAATCGAGTGTAAGAATTTGTGGTAAAAGCCCATAATGAGATACACATGTGGTAAAAGCAGTGGCTGGACACTTTTTTTAATACTTATTTGTTTTTGAGAGAGCATGAGCAGAGGAGGGATAGAGAGAAAGGGACAGAGGATCTGAAGCAGGCTCTACGTGGACAGCAGCAAGCCTGATGTGGGGCTTGAACTCACAAACTGCCAGATCATGACCTGAGCTGAAGCTGAATGCTCAAACCAACTGAGCCACCCCAGTGGCTAGACACTTTTGATGAAAGCTGCAGTACTTCTCTTCCCTCCTGATGTGCTGGCAGAAAAGAATCACAACTCATTTCTCATTGCAAAATTAGGAACATTGGGGTGCCTGGGTGGCTCAGTTGGTTAAGCATTTGATTTAGGCTCAGGTCATGATCTCACGGTTCCTGAGTTTGAGGCCCTCTCCCCCTTTGGTCTCTGTGCTGACAGCTCAGAGCCTGGATCCTGCTTCGGATTCTGTGTCTCCCCCTCTCACTGCCCCTCCCCCATTCACGCTCTGTCTCTCTCTCTCAAAAATAATAAATAAAAATCATCCAGTGAACAAATATCCTAGGAAAACTAACAGTATCTCCTCCACCCAAGACTTAACTGTAAGCCCGGACTCTTAGACTAGGCCTGAATGCTAGGGTAATAATGGAGGTTTCAGAGTGAACACTATAAGCAGGTAATGAGCTGCCACACTGCCAGGCCAACAGACATTGAACTCTTCTAGTTAGACTCTCTTTAAACCTCTGGCCCAAGTCACCCATCACTGTGAATTTAGACTGAGTGAAAGGAGACAACAACCTGGAGGGCTTGTGGCTGTGGGGAGGCTCCTCTTCAACACAAAATGATGAACTCTCTGATGTTGGCAAAGTGAAGAGAGCACTCTCTTTGAAAGACCCGTCCATCACAATGGGTGGTTGGTCAGATATGATTCCCTATCATTGTTTCATGTTGCAACTAATTCTCTCTTCTGCTCCTCATCACATTAGCATCACGCATGGTCTTTCATATTTGGAAACAACTTCGGACAACTTAATTCAAGGAGATGCAGCCTCTCTAAGATGAAAGATTCTCAAACTCAGTTGTTATCTCCAGCTCTCAGAAGAAAAGAACAAAGAACATGCTACAAGGGAGAAGATTATATATTTCATTACCGTCACCTTTTGGTATTCTGGCTTTGCTCATAGAACCATGAATCTCCATGCCATTTTACATAAGAGCAGAAAACATAAAGGTACAGCAAATTTCTTTGTCTCTGCCTCTGCGTATTTTTGTCATGATCTTCCTAAAAGTTTCTCATTTTGTACAGGTTTTGTAAGTAACTTTTATAGTAAAAAGTAAGTAATAGAGTAAAATTATTTATACTGTGTGACAAAGATTGTGTTAAATGCTCTTCTTGCATCATCTAATCCTCACCACAAACCTATGAGGTAGGTACCACTTTTATGCCTACTTTACCAAAGAGTAAATGGAGGCTGCAGGGGTTTGTTCACAACACCAGCTAATTTTAAGTGGCAAGGCTGGGACTCATACCCAGGCCATATAACCCCCAGACACAAACTGCAATCCTTAGGATATTCCCTAGTGGACAGAGAATGTGACAGTCTTCTTTAGTCCTGGGTGTACAACTTGAGGACATGGGATGATTTCTCTGGTTGCCTCTACTTTCCCTTAGCTTAACTTGAACTCCTTTGGGGCTATAGCCTGGTGAAGTCAACACAACCAAGCCTCTTAGCATTTCATAAGTAGCCTCATGACACTTACAGATAAGACTATACTCAATGGTAAAAGACTGAATGCTGTCTGTCTCTCTAAGATAGGGAGCAAGACAATGTCTGCTCTCTTAACTCTTATTCAACATAGTGTTGGAAGGTCTAGCCATTGCAGGAAGGCAAGAACATGAAATGAAAGGCATACAAATTGGAAAAGAAGAAATAGAGGAAGAAAGAAAACTGTCCCTATTTGCAGATGAGATGATTGCCTATGTAGAAAATCCCCCAAACCTACATTTTGTTATCTTTTAAATAACTCCCACAGGAACTTGCAAAGGAATGTGCCCCAAAGAACATCTTATAAAACTAATAAAATAAAACATCATTTGCTAACATGTAAAGGATTCCTCTGCTGTATATATTTCTCCAATAGATATTCAAGTTTGTCTTAAGAGGAAAATAAATCTGGGTTCCTGGGTGACACAGTCGGTTAAGCGTCTGAGGTTAAGCATCTGAGTCTTGATTTCCGCTCAGGTCATGATCTCAGGTTCTCGTGAGGTTGAGCCCTGCATTGAACGTGGGATTCTCATTCTCTCCCTCTCTCTCTCTCTTCCTCCACCTGAATATAAATAAGTACATTTAAAAAAAAGTTTAAATAAATAAAGAGGAAAATAAATCCAGTCATTATTTTTAAAACAAGTTAGGAGACATTATTTACCACATAATACCTATTCATTTTGAAAATGTGTATGGATCAAAAACATTGAAGGGAATCCGCTTGTCTTTTTTCTTTCCCATAAAATATGCATTCATACAGCAAATGCCTATCTTCTCCCATTACTGAGAGGTGTGTTAATTTTCTACTGGATAGCTTTTCTCTGTGTTTTTACTTCTTCTTCAGAGTTTCTGCTCCCTCCTAATTTCAACTTTTTCATAACAGATGGATTTACTATGATGACCTCTCAAGTCCTTAATATCAGAGACTACATTTTTTTTCCTTCGCTTCTTTCCTTTTTGGTTTCCAACATCAATTGCCTGATTTTGTCTATTATGCTCAGTTTTATTTATTTGAGAGAAAATATTTCCTTTTAGGAGAAACAATGGGTTTGGGATTTGCCACTACTAAAATATCTAGAAAAAACACATAATTTTTAAATTATACTTCAGAACATAGGTTACTGCCTCCAGTTGTTCCAATGAAAATTTTAATGGATTTATTACTTGTTTTGTTAAGAGGCTGAGAGCACTGATTCTAGAGCCCAAGAGTTTTGGCTATCTCCAGGTTTTGCAACTTACTAAATGTACAATCAGGGAATTTGCTTCATCTCCATGTGCCTTAATTCCCTCCTATATAAAGTGGGGACATTAGTGGTATAGCCCTCACAGGTTCTTTGGGGGAATAAAGTGATTAGCATCTATAAACAGCTTAGAACACTCTGGAATATGGTGCACACTAAAAGTATGTTATGAGTATTGTTATTATTACCATTATTTTCTGCATACTCTGCATTAACATGATGACATATATATTCAGAATTGTTTTAGTGGCAATAAGATGGAAGTGTAAAAAAATTTAAAATAACAGACATCGAAGTAAATAACAAAAAAATCGTTTTAAATCACACAATCATTTTCAAAATCTATCAGTGATGAATTCTTTTATGTCTTTTCTATTTGTATATGCACATTCCCATATATATTTATACACCTTTACTTACTTGATCAGATTACAACATCTGTAACATACACCATTCTGCTCCTGACTAGGATAGAGTAACAGAGACTAGAATTACCTCCCAATCTGAAATAACTAAAAAGCTGAATAAAAATCTATGAACCAACTATTCTGAAGTCAGTGGACACTGAGCAACAAGATCTATGATCCCTGAGAGACTGGGAAGAAATGAGGTTATTCTTATGATTGCTCCAGCCTACTTCCTAAAGAAAGTTTTCAGGCCACAGTGCAAGGAGTGAGAATCCAGGGAGAGCCCAGGGGTATTCCATAGATTAGGAGAAGAAATTAGGACCTAGGGAGGCCAAGGCAGCTAGAGTTTTCAGGTAAGAGTACCAAAAAAAAAAAAAAAAAAAAAAGAGCTCACAGAGAAAGAATTTGATGACCTGAAGAGGGTCCTCTTTGAATAATTATCTGAATAGTCTATGGCCATACCACCCAGAGCACACCTGATCTCATATGAATAATTATCTGAGTACTGAGTACTGATCATTAAATGCTTGTGAGGAAACTACCCCAAACCAAGAAAAGAACACCACAAAAGGATTAAAGGGAACAATTTAAGTTTACACATGTTTAGGAATAATAGCTAGAGTTGAAGACCTCGTAATTCATGGGATATCAGAAAGAGTACTCAGGAGGATTTTTCCTCATTAGTGGAGTACAATTAACCCTAAACTAAACACTACTATGGTCCAGCCTTACAAAGATTAAAATCAAGAACCTAAAATATCAAACTGTTTACATGTAACTTAACTGTGTCCCAGAATAAAAACCAATATATTTACAGGGATCCCAAAATATCTAGCACTCAAAAGTTAAAATTAACAATGTGTGGCATCCAAACAACAATTATGAGGCCTGCAAAGAAGCAGGAAAATCTAACCCACCATGAGGAGAAAAATTAATCAAAACTGACCAAGATATGAAAAAGATGGTAGAATTAGAGAAGGACATTAAAACAAACAGTATAACTGCATTGCATACATTCAAGAAGCTGAAGGAAAGACTGAACATGTTTAGTAGAGACATGGAATATAAAAAATTTGAGATACCCTAATTGAACACCTAGAGAGAACAATTACAATGTCTGAAATGAAATACATGTTAGACAGGGTTAATGGCATATTAGACATTACAGAAGAAAAGAGTAGTGAACATGAAGACATAGCAATAGAAATAATTCAAAATGAAATACACAGGGGAAAAAAGACTGAAAAAATGAAGAGAGGATTACCAAGTTGTTGGACAACAATATTAATGATTACTTTAAATGGAAATGGTCTAAGCCCTCTAATCACATGACAGAAATCATCAGAATAGATAAAAATCAAGACTCAGCCCCTAATATCTGAATATTATGGAGAAAAGAGGGCTGGCTGCACACAAAACCACAAACAAACACTGGAAAAAAGGCCTCTTTGCTAAAAATACAAACATAACATAGTCCAAGAATCACCAAAATAGTACCTACATAAACTAGTGCTCTAAATCAGGTAGAAGGTCTTCATGCAAACCTCTGTAGTAGACAAACTGGAACACTGGCACATTTAGGTGTCCGGAGAAATCTGTAGTGATGTGGCAGGTGGGGCGGGGGGGTTGGTTCACCACAGTAGAGGAATGAAGTTGGCTTGTGGCATAGTTTGTATGCTACTTCCAACAACTGAGGGGAATCTGAAGGCCTTTTATCCTGCATGTGCTGATGAACATAAGCAATTAAAACACAGCTTACGTGTTCCTTACCTCTTTTAGTTCTCACAGCAGCCCTGGAAATTATCTCCATTTCACCAATGAATAGAGTAAAATGAACTGAGGCATTGTCATGATAATAGCTACTAAGTTTATATTACTAGCTAAATAATTCCAAAGTAATTTGAAATTTATTGTTTTTTCAACAAGTTTTCATAAAGTTCTTCACTGTCTTTGACACATTTAGTTTGTTTCCTCTTTTAAAAATCAAACTTTAATATAAAAGGAAATTAAGTAATACTTATGAAATTAGGAGAAATACATAAAAAATCTAAAATTAATTTATACTCATGTGAACTCAGTAAAGGAAACAGGGTGTTGAAAATAAGATTAAAATTTTTCTTAAGGGGGAGCCTGGGTGGCCCAGCCAGTTGAGCATCTGACTCTTGATTTTGGCTCAGGTCATGATCTCACAGTTGTGAGATTAACCCCTGCGTGGGGGCTCCACACTGGGCATGGAGACTGCTTGAGAATCTCTCTCCCTTTGCCTCTGCTTCTCCCCCACTCATACTCCTTCCCTCTAAATTTTTTTCTTAATACATTTTTTCTTCTGTTCCAAAGCAACAACAAATGCCACTTTAGCATGCATAATTTACAATTAAACACAATAACGTTCTTTTCATTTGTGCGAAAATGATTATTTTTAATTGTCATGTATCTGAGGATTTCTCTCTTCATATGAAATTCACTAAATAAAAAATATTTTCTGTCAGCTTCTAAGAGTAAATCTCTAAACAGGAAATAATTGAATTGATAGGGATGCCTATACATATTTGCTTATGTAGATTTATATCACTTAGAAAGCATTACAACTGATCACACATGAGATAGCAACTACATTACACGCAATCTTCTTGAAAATTTTAAAATGGAGTATTTCTAATCAAAATCAGCATGTTTATTACATGATATATGTGATGTCAGGAAAGGTGACAGAAAACAGACATGGTATTTTGCCCATTTCATTCATGCAATCTAGTCCTTTTTCTACTTATGAGACTTTTAAGTTTCATAAACAAATAATTCTGTTCAGTTTTATTAAATGTATTCACTTAATGGTCCCAATCTGCCAACTGAGAATTGACCTTAGAAAACATGAAGACTTATTTTCACAGTTTTAAAAAACAGAAGCTAATTGAAAGTTGTTCAAATGTGATCCAATTAGTTTTGATGAGAGAAGATTAAAAAAATAAACATAACAAACTAAATGTGTTTCATTGGAGGGTTTTGAAAAAGGAAGTATTCCTCCTAAGAAGCTGAGCCTGGCTTTATCATGACTAAATACAATAGTAAAAAAAAAAAAAAATACAAGTATTTTCTTTGGACAATTAACTTATGGTTTTGTTTATATTCTTCCTTATATTTTCTGCATAACCCAAATATGTGTAATAACCTTGTATTACAAAAATAATTATGGAAGTATTACACTTTTAAATGTTCCACACAGAAACTTTTAAAACGTGAGGGTGTAAAGGAATAAACCACCCACAAGGGTGCCTGGGTGGCTCAGTTGGTTAGGCATCCAACTTTGGCTCAGGTCAGGATCTACCGGTTTGTGAGTTCAGCCCACATCCAGCTCTGTGCTAACAGCTCAGAGCTTGGAGCCTGCTTCAGATTCTGTCTCCTCCTCTCTTCGCTCCTCCCATGCTCATGCTCTGTCTCTGTCTCTCAATAATAAATAAATGGTAAAAAGATAAATAAATAAATAAATAAATAAGTAAATCACCCACAAAGACCCACTAATTGTTGCTACATATTATTTTAGGTAAATTACAGTTGTTAAGAAATTTAATATTAATAATTAACAAAAGCATAAATGATTATGTTATTGAATATTTACTGTACCAGGTACTGTACTAGAAACTGAGCTCCAGGGTGATTAAAACAAAATCATTGGTGTAAAAGGGTACAGGCTTGCAGAGAAATGATAATGCCTAACTTATTTAATTAATAATTATTACATAATTATTAATAATAGATTCATGATAATGCATTAGCTTTATAAGATATTTGGAAAGATAAAAAGCAGTATTGGTTTATAAATATATATTGATGTTTTAATGCAATCTAATTTTAGAAATACTATATTTTGGAAAGGCATATTTATTGTATTATCAAATAAGCAAGGTAATTGAGATGATACTGTAAAATGGTGTAATTACCATTATGCCTATGTTGTCATAACTCAGATGCATCAGAATCACCTCAGGAACTGTCACAACAGTAGTTCCTGATCAGGTGATTCAAGAGATGATAAGGGGAAGGGGGTTAAAAGTGGGAAGAGTATGCAAGTGTCACCATTTTTAACATTTTCCCTAGGTAATTATGCAAATAAGGGATCTGTGTTTACATAAGCACTGATACATTCCAGGTCTAAAAAAAAAATAGATTTTGGGTTAGAGACTTGCCATGTTCCTTTGGAAATTAAAATACTTTCCAAATAAACAGTTACTTGCCTTAGGACATTTAATTAAGGACAGGAACAATATTAAGCTGGGTTCATAACTCCATTATAGTTAATTAACCAATGAAAATGATTACTAATTGAATATCTACTATGTCAGGCACTACACTAGAAACTAAGCTCCAAGATGATTAAGACAAAATTAGTCACAAGAAGGGCATACACTCACATAAAAATTATGCCAAATATTTAATATAGTTTTTAAGAATTTACAAAGCAATTTCATTTTTCCAGGGTGGAAGGGATATAAACGGAAGTGTGTTTTAGGTTTAAAATGTGTCCCCCTAATGTGATTTAGAGGTCTTCTGGGTAAGTCTGTTAAAGTGGTTGAGTTGGCCTTCCCAGGCTCTCTTTTGAGAAAATCCCCACGAAGGGTAGAAACACAGGCAAAACAAAGCTTTTGATCTGTTTTGGAGGTTTGAAGCAGTACAATTCTGGACACACTGTGGTGAGACATCTAGATATGTCTCCTGAGGTAGGCCCTAGTTTATTCATGTCTGAGTCCTTGGAAGAAGATCATGAAAATAATACCAAAAAGGGCTATTTTGTTAAGAACCAACAAAAGACCATGAACCATTGAATCGTACTCACTTGGATAAATATAACTTTAAAGTGGGGAGAAAGACATTCTTCAGACTTTTATAGGAGTCAAGAGGGCAGGGATTAGCAGCACACTGGGGACTGGAGAGAAATCAGTGGGATTCTGTTACCTTGAGGACACACATCAGCAACAGAAACAGAATCAGGACCCAGCAGGAAGGAAAGTATACCCAACAGGAATGGCAGTGATCAGGGGAGCAGTATTGCAAATATCAGAGGAATGACAAGGTGGAAGCCACCTATTTTTGCCCTCTGGACTTGTGAGCATAGGTGAACACTCCCTTTAGTCCTTCCCAAGTACCAATTCGAGTTCCATAGGAGCAGCCCAAGTTTCACACCTCATCTATTCCACTCAAAAGCCCTGTAAGCCAAGCATTATTCCCCATTCCACAGAAGAGAAAACTGACTCTTTAAAGGAATACATCTGTAATAAAGAGAGGCTTTATACTTCCAGGTAAAACCGGAAAATACTTAAGAGTTTACTTTAAGGTTTGTTGAACCAGTATTACATACCTGTACTACATTCAGACTCATTGAAAAACTGTTTTCACTTCTAAAACTCCAGGTAATAAAAGGAAAAAAGTCACATATTACCCAACTACAGAGAAATGTGACCCAATTAACACCATGGGACATCTGATTTCTGTTTTTTTGTACGGGGGGGGGGTCATATAATATATATATATATATGCTTTTAAATGAGACAATAATGAATGTATAGATTGCTTTTTAATTGCTTTATTACTTTATACTTTTCCATGCAAATAGGTGACTCTACTGTTGACAGAAACTTAGACTGGGTGCCAAGGCAATTTCCAATTGGAATCTGGTAACACAGAACCCACCTGACACATGGAAATTACGTAAGGTTCACAGCAAACGGATCAGTAAAGGTGTTATCAGGAAAATGCAAGAAGAAAACAGTGTGAATCACAGTATTAATCTCATGGAAAATGGCAGGAGTCAAGGCATAAGGCAAAATTCATCATGATGGTCATGGTGATTAGAGAGCTCCCCCATCAGGATACGCAGACAATTCCTCAACTGCAGCTCCCTAAGTTTTCTCCTGATTTCTCTCATCTCCTCCATGAACATTTCCATATCATCTCCATCTCCACCCATCCCATCATTGACCTGCCTATTGGGTATGGCCCATCGAAAATTAGGAGCAAGTCGGCGAGCCTGTCCCCGTCTATTATTTCCTGCAGGTTGGTGGCCTTCGCCCCCTCCCAAAGGGCGGTCTTCCTCTCCATTCTGCATGGGCTGCTCCATTTCTTGGTTTTCCTGGTGGATATTTGCCATGAGATTTTTTTCCTGGTTGTTTTTCTTTGAACACAAGTAAAACAAAGGCAAGGAGAGAGACTGAATGCTTGGTGTACTGACCAGCAGGATTCAGAGCTCTGATAGCAAAGGTGTTTTTTGTTTGGTTTTGGTTTTGTTTTTGTTAATTTCCCCCACCTTAGGAGCTTCAGGCGTCCTCTAGGGGGCCTCCAATTCGAGCCTCTCCCTCCAGCTCTCTCCTTTCTCCCTCCAGCTCTCTCCTTTCTCCCTCCCTCCCCTAAAGCCCACCATTTTTCCTTTCCCAGGATTCTTTCCCCGAGCTCCGCAGGCACCAAAATGGAGGACAGGGGACAGGGATGGGGGAATTGGGAGGGGATCTCAAACTGGGCTCTGCACCCGCCCCCCCACGCTGCCCCCCGCACCGACCTGGGCCTATCCTTGCAGTCTCCTCTTTCACCCGATTCTCGCCGTGCGTGCGCCGCCGCGACACTTGACACCTAGACCCTCAGACCTGCAGAGGGCCGGGGTGGAGGGATCCTGGACTGTGGCGAAGCGTTTGGCGCCGACCAGCCACCACCTGGTCCCTTCAGGGTCCCGGACCGCCTGGCCACCCCCCCATCCGCATCTCCAGCCCCAACCCCTAGCCTCCCCCAGCCCGCCTCAGAGGTTCACCATTTTCCTGTACGAACTCGGAGGTGATTTCCCATCACTCTTAGTGGCTTGGCTGCCCTCCCGGCCGCTCCAGCACCCCCACCCCAGGGAGCCACTACTGATGTTCCCAAGAATGCTGGGTGTGGAGAAACCTGGCCGGGACCCGCTGCGCTGATCCTTTACGCCTCCCTGAGGGGTAGGCCTGCTGTAGTCGCCCTGGCGTTAGCGCGCGGGCCCTGGAGCCCTCACCTGCTCCGCTTTCCTTGGGCCCAGTGCCAGCCAGTCCGGCGCAGGGCAGCGGGGAGCTGGTACCCAGGTGGGAGTGACGACTGCACCGAAGTCTGCGTCGCTCTGCAGCTCCAGGTCACGTGAGGGCCCCGCGTCACCTATGAGCTACCCCCCCCCCCAACTCCGGCGGCTGGTGCGGCGGGAGTGCCCGCCCCCACCCCTCGCCGAGTGCACACGCACACGCAATCCCCTCCGTCTGCTTGTGCGCAGAGCCCCAGCGCGCACCTTCCTGTCGCTCAGCTTGGTCCTCTCCAATCTGAAGGCCCACTAGTGCCTCATCTTCCAGCGGTTGGAGTCAACCATTCTCAGGTTACCCTGGCGGGTCTGCAACACTCTCGCCCTTCCCACTCCCGACTTGGCCAGGATTTATGCCCTTTCGGCCTGTTCCCTTCCCCTCACTGACCACGCCCCCACTTCCCCCACCTGCATCCCAGCAGTTGCAACTCCGCCGGGGGCCATCGCGCCCCCTGAATTCACACCTTTCCAGGAAATTTAGAAAGTGGGCTGGGGTGGGGAGGGAGCAAGGGACTTGTCAGAAAGAGAGGCAAAGAGTGAATTCTTCGGGAAAATTTCTCTTTATTTCCATTTGTAAAAAGTCAGCATACCACAAAAAATTAAAAATTGTAAGATTTCAGTTTTGGAAAAAAAATGCTTCATCGTGCAGAATGAAAAAGCCCCATTCATTATATTCACCTGCATCACACAAAATATTTTATCTGCGTTCAACATTAACATCCGCTTTGAAACATACTACCTTGTTTCAAATTTTTACTTTGAAAAAAGTGGCATCAGTTGGTATTTTCAAAATGATCTGTAAATATTTAGGGAGAAGTCCAGTTGTCAGATATTGGTCATTTAATGTAAATTTGTGACGTTTTTGATACCATAGTCTTTGGAGAAAAGAAGCCTTTTAACTCCTTTCTTTTCTTTACAAACTTTCCAAACCATCCCTACAAATATCTCCTTAGAATAATCAGTAGTATACAATATGCAGAAACTACTTCCAAAGCCATCTGCCTTTTGATGTAAGTGTTTCAAAAAATATTAGAAATAAGCAGAGGGTATGTGAAGCAACTAAACTTTAGACTGAAACTCACCTTGAGTGTAAATGTTCCTTTCTCTACCTTGAAGTAACTAAATAAATTTTATCACAGTTAGAAAGCAGATATCTTTAGGAAAGCTGCATTTATTATAAAAAAAATATTTAGTAGGTGTTAGTTGTGATAAAGGAACCAAAAGTTATGTGCATTGACACAAGACAGGTCAGACAAGTGCTTACTGCCTCTGGTTTTGGTTCCAAACTCCTATGTAATCTCCTAGCCTGCTAAGCTAGTTGGGATATTGAATAAAGGAAGAGTATATGCCTAGTGCATACATAGTTTGAGGTTTTAGAGATATATACAATTACACATATGTACTTTTGGAGATATTTTTATATATAGCTTGTTGAAAAACAAAATTCAACCAAGTACATTTGAAGATTTAATTGGTTTTATTAAATAATTAAGAAGCATCTCAGCTAGCAAACAGAGGGGGGCTCCAATAGGCTACAGGAAAAGAAAGGTTTTTGAGGGCAGGATGGGGAAGTCCTAAACAGAAAAGAGGATTATTTTACTTGAAGCCACCTTCATTTGGAGACAAAAGGGTCTTAGTACGTGGATTACCTGATTTTACTTTGGGAGGATGAAGAGGGTCCATGTGATGGATTACCTTATTGGTACTCACTAGAAAATTCCTGACAGACTGGTTAAAGGTTACATTCCTAGGGAGTCAAAACTGCAGTTAGGTTAGGTATTAATTCTTGGTTTACTGACTTGGGGCCTTAATCTAAGTGATGCCATTTGTGGCTTGTGGTTTTCTTTTTAACAATTCCAAAAGCTTAAATTACATAATCACACCCAAAAATGTCTTTTAAAGGAATGCTAGTGATTCCTGGATTCTGTTTAACAGTTCATAACTCTTCATACAGATAGGTCTATTAACGACATTGGCTGAATCGATGCTGACTGAAAACATGAGCTGTGTGGTAAATCATATCTGCTACTTACTTGAAGTGTGACTTTTGATCAATTACTTATTAAGGTCTCTGTGCTTCCTCTGTGAAACAGGGATTGTTGGAAGTAAATCACATATATCAAGTACTTACACAGAACCTAATAAATCTTCAATAAAACTTGGCTTTTTTTTTTTTACCATTATTAGATAGTTTCTAACAAGATTTGAAGAGTAGGCAGAGCATAATTCTTTCCTTAGCTAAATCCACTTGTCTTTAAAATCCACGAGGGCCCAAAACATGTCTTGCTTTATTCTACTTTGCATACCCAATGGTTTATAGGGTTCCTTGTACAAAGTAGGTGATTAGTGAATATTTGCTGACTGAATGCATCCACTACTGAGGCTAAGTAGTTGTTTTTCATTCAGGGGACTGTATTTAGAGCAATACAAAAAAGCTTTTATGAAAATTAGGAATTACCTAGAATGAATTCCTTGAAATAACTATTGACAATAAAGTTCAAAAAGAGGATTTTTATTTATCTCAGTGGCTAAATGCTGTGCTGTTGTCTTTTTGATCCATCTTGAATGCCTTTTGTTTGAAACTACCAAATTTTCTTAGATGAAAATATACATTTATGTATTTTTCCAGATCAGATATTAAGCTACATGGGAGATTGGTTATAATGAAGTAATTTTTTTAAACAATGCTTTTTTTTAAGTTTATTTATTTATTTTGGTGGGGAGGGATAGGAAGGGAGGGAGAGAGAGAGAGAGAATCCCAAGCAGTGACAATGCAGAGCCTGATGCAGGGCTCGAACTCCTAAACCATGAGATCATGACCTGAGCCAAAATCAAGAGTCAGACGCTTAACCCTTAACCGACTGATCCACCCAGCGCCCCATAATGAACTGATGTTTTAAAGATAGGTGAAAAATGTCCTGGAAATGATGTTATCTTTACTAACATGTTGTGAGGTGTTGATTGAGATCTTTCCTTGTCCTTGGAATTGTCTTAGAATTTGGAGATAGCTAACAGCCTGCTGAAAACAAAATTTAAAATTTCCCAAGGCTGAGTTAGAAGGACACAAGAGTCTTAGTTAGAGACTCATGTGCCCTCAAGGACAGAGGGAGAATGAACTAGTTTTATCGCTCTTACCCTGAAATAATAGAAAGGTAGTATTGTGCTGGGAAAGAGGAGACTGGGTTCACATTTTGGGAAGTGCAATGTTTGTGGAAAGAACCTATCCCCTCTCCTTATCTCCTGTGATTATGGTAGATGGTAAGGGAATGGAATCCCAAAAGAATTGCACATAAAGTTTAGGGATATCTACAAGATGGTAAGGTTTATTTCTCATTCCTCTGCTTTACCACTGGGATTTTGAGCTACCTACAAGCTACAAGGATACTGGAAATAACATTTTGGAAAGATGATGTGGTGGTATTGCCAGGTAGAAAAAGAGCTAGGATTGACCCCCTACCTAACTTCTCAATTTTGGAGAGGCATGAGAAATAAATCCTATCATGCCTACAGGCTCTGGGATTGGAACTAGGGAGGGGAATTATTTAGATAAAGGCTTACCATAAACTGTTACAGAGTAGGGCAAAGAGACCTATGAATCACAGTAATGCCTTTCCAGGGTCATCAGCTAGGAGTCACATGCAAGGTGTGTCCCAGTCTTCCAAGATGCCAACAAAACCTAAGGAAGCTGCTTGGGTGTGAGTCCTCATCATAAGGCTCTATAGAAATTAAACTTGAGGGGCACCGGGGTGACTCAGTCACTTAATTGTCAGACTCTTGATTTTGGCTCAGGTCATGATCTCACAGTTAGTGAGTTCAAGCCCCAGTTCATTGTGCTGACGGTGCAGAGCCTGCTTGGGATTCTGTCTCTCTCCCTCTCTCTACCCATCCCTCACTGCTTGTGCACCTGTGTACTCTCTCTCTCTCTCTCAAAATAAACAAACTTAAGAAAAAAACCTTGAACCTCAGTGATAATTAATCACATAGGGACAGCAGTCATACTAACTAGGTAGCCAGATAAAGAGTTGTCTTTGTATCCCCATCCTTCAAACTCATCTGAGTAAACACAAGGAAGGAGGGAGGGTGGTGATGGTTAATTTTATGTGTCATGACTAAGCCACAGGATGTCCATATACCTGGTTAAACATTATTTCTGGGCATGTCTGTGAGGGTGTTTCTGGAAGAGGTTTGTAATTGAACTGGTGAACTGAGTAAAGCAGGTGGCCCTCCCCAATGTGGGTGAGGACCAGCCAATCCACTGAGAGCCTGAATAGAACAGAAAGGAAGAGGAAGATTGAATTTGTTCTCTATCTGAATGCTTGAGCTGTGACACTGATCTTCTGCCCTTGGTATTCCTGGTTCTGAGGACTTCTAATTCAGACTGGTATCTACACCTCAGCTCTCCAGATCTCAGGCCTTTGAACTACACTATTGGCTCTCCTGGCTCTCCAGGTTACAGACAGCACACTGTGGGACTTCACAGCCTCCATAATCGTTGGAGTCAAGAACTTGTAATCAATCAATCAATCTCTATATCTACAGATATAACTGTAGATAGATATAGAAGATATAGATAGATAGATAGATAGATAGATAGATAGATCTCCTACAAGGATGAGAAGGATTCTGAATTAAAACTGAGATTGGTATTTTAAAATACTTAGAGCCAAATTTAAAAAAAATTTTTAATGTTTGTTTATTTTTGAGACAGCAAGAGACAGAGTGCGAGTGGGGGAGGGGAAGAGAGAGGGAGACAGAATCTGAAGCAGGCTCCAGGCTCTGAGCTGTCAGCAGAGAACCTGACACAGGGCTGGAACTCACAAAGAATGAGATCGTGACATAAACCGAAGTTGGACGCTTAACCAACCAAGCCACCCACACACTCCAAATTTTTAACAGTCCAACTGAGACTATTTTAGTAAGTAAAAGTGACTAAGAAGTTGGGGAACAGGATTAAGATGTAGTTAAAGAAGCCCATTGCCCAGTAGAAAGAGGGGAGGGGCTTGACAGAAAGAGCACGATTGAGACAGCTATTGGGGGGAACAAACCTTGTTGTGTGATTTTGCCTTAAATAGTTTTCCTTTAATCAAATTGTGGAGATATTGGATTAGTATCCCATCAGAGAAAACTCTTTGCTGAAATCTTTTTGCATGTTGCCATGATACAGCTCACATGTATTTGGCTGGAAATGCACCCAGTTGGATTGTAGTTAGTATCCTATTGTTCTCTCCTGAGTGAATTCCACACTTGGGAGATGGTAGTCTGAGACCTGGTGGACTCTGTGGGTGTGGGTATCTCTGTTCCAGCCTAGAATAGTTCTATCTTCCTGATGCTTCATTGCTGCAATCTTATTGTAGTTCTCTCATTTTCTCTAAATTTAAGCACTTATTGGGGTGCCTGGATGGCTCAGTGGGTTAATCGTCCTACTTTGGTTCAGGTCATGATCTCGTGATTTGTGAGTTTGAGCCCTGCATCAGTCTCTGTGCTGACAGCTCAGAGCCTGGAGCCTGCTTCAGATTCTCTTCCCCTCCCAGCTCATGCTCTGTCTTTCTCTCTCTCTCTCTCAAAAATAAATAAACATTAAAAAAATTTTTAAATAAATTTTTTTAAATAAATTTATTTAAATAAATAAATTTAAGCACTTATTAAATTGAAACTAAGTATTAAATATATGGGAAATTATGCCTACTCTAACATCTCTATAAGTTATGGTCATTATAACTTTGATGCCAATAACTTTGAAGAATTGAGAATGGACCTGATGAAATTTTAAGCGTGCTACTGTAAGAATTTGGAACATTTGATAGGTAATGTATTCCATTCAAGAGATCTAATCTGAAATAATAAAGCTTTAAGGCTGAGATGTCTGAATGTGAAAGCAACAAATATACAGAACATCATTATCTATTAGACAGCTGAGTTATATTATTCTTTTTATTTCAGAGACTGCAGATGATATCTTGAAACACCAAAGACCCATGGCCACTCACTCCTCTTGTTTAAGACTCTGGTGGAAAATAAGTTATGTCCCAAATAGTTTCCTAAACTGATTAATTGAACTGGACTATGTGTGGGCCAGGAGAATTCCCTTGACCCTTCTAGTTTCAGACTTCAGCTAGCATCATTCCTACTTTCCCCTAGACTTGTGGATGAACTTAGAGGAGTATCAGGAAACTTATACATCAATGTTCATGAGGTGAATTTACTTTGCCTTACTGTTGATAGTCCTATGTAAATTCTGCTCATGATACAATTTTAGCACCTAGCAAGGTCATAGTGCCCAGTATATGCTTTTGGTTCATGGGTTGTAACTCATATGGTCACAGGTAAGTGAAGCCAGCTGAGCAGGAATCTGGTTAAACTGGAGAAAAAAAATTCTTTTTTTTTTCCCATGAGATACGAGAAATACAAAAATTTACATGAATTCCCACCGCCTCCCCCCACCAAATGAACTGCTAAGTTAAAACTCTGCATTTGTTTTATCACCTTTTCTCACACTTGCCCAATTCCATTTGGCTGACTTGAATAACACATTGGCTTCTTTACTATTGTGTGCCTGTGGCTATCATGTGCAGCATGACACGTATCTCTTCCAATTTGCTATTGATAGGTAACAACTTCCCCAACATTCACTGGTGTAAACTATAACTGATGTTTATGCTCACAGTATCTGTGAGTCAGAAGTTCAGAAAATACATATCAGGGACTACTCTGCTTTAGGACGTCTGTGGCCTCAACTAGGATGGCTTGGCTGAGGGTAACTTGAAAGGCTGTAGATGACTCAAACAGCTGGATCCTGGAACAGCTGAGACTGAGATGGCTTAAGGGCAGGTTCAAGTGGGACTGTCAACCAAAGTTTCCACATACAGCCTATCCAACATGGCCATCTCAGGGCTTTTAAAGCAAATCTTCCCTGTAAACAAGGTGGAAGCTATATGGCCTTTTATGACCTAAACTTGGAAGTCACATAGGATCAAATTCTGTACTCCACTGGTCAAAACAATCATAAATCCTCTTGTCAGATTCAAGAGGAGGGACTATAGATTCCAACTTTTGATAGGAGGGATGCCAAATAATCTGTAGCCATGTTCTAAAACCATCACATACCTTACTGATATGTGGCTCTTACAATCCCTTTCTTACTCTCCAGCTAGACAAGGCAGTCAATGTGTTAAGTGACACTTGTTTGATTACAATTATTAAGTACAAAATATGTTTTGTGTAGGACCTAAAATGGAATTCCCACACCTTGTTCTACCCATATTTTTCCTGTATTAAGGATTTCTAAGAAATTAATTTTTACAAGAAAAAAAGTTTAGGATGTTTGTCCACAATTATTCACCTGTGTGCCAATTAGGTACTGATGTACAATGTCATCAGAAAGGATTGGAAATAGAATGAAATAAACTGTAAGGCCAAAAGAATGGATTAGCAGACTTATAGAACATTGGATTTTATAGTC